>NC_041386.1:538539910-538583759 GCF_002162155.2 Triticum dicoccoides | reverse complement strand
GCCGCGAGAAGGCCGACTCCAAGAAGCCGGCTCCCATAAAGCGGTCGAGACCATACCCTCAAAGTTTGCATCCACCTAGCGGCGATGTGACGGGGCGTGGCTATAGTGGAGCATGCCACCCTCGAATCCCGGAGCACGCCTGGCACAGTGCGCCGTACGGAGTGGGCATGACCCGTCCGGCGCGGCACTGTTGCCATGTTGACCCTAGTGTCACCCACGATGGGCCGCCAGCGTGGCGCACAGACGGTGGGCCCCTTCGGGCAGAGAGACACCCGAAGGCGGCCACGCCTCCCCCCAGTCGGCCCAAGACAGAGCCGGCTCCCCGCAGCCGGCTTGCCACCTCCCTCGAAGGAGACGCCCCATTAAGGAGACAAGACGCGATGAGGCTACAGCGATCGCCCGACGGGCGGCGGCACTGTAGCCGCGCCTACCACGACGAAGCCCACGTCACCAAGATGGAGCCATAGTGATCAGCCGCCGACCAGGTCCTGGACAGTGGGGCCTGCCTGTTGACCAAGGGGCCGGCAGCCGGCGGGACCCACCAGTCGGCGGGCCCCAGCAGTCGGCGCAGAAGCTGGCGAGCGCAGTCACAGACGGCTGGGCCCCGCGCCCAGTCGGATTACCATTGTACCCCCGGGGGGTAGGCCTATATAAACCCCCCGGGGCACCCATGCAAAGGGTTCGACCCCCTGCTAGTCCTAGACACCACACAAGGAGAAGAAGCAAGCTAGCCGTGCCCTTCTTCCTCCTCCCACCGAACAGCTCAAGGAGCATTGTGTAGCTACTTGTCCATCTAGTGATCATGCGGAGACCCCGCAGAGCAGCAGTAGGGGTGTTATCTCCACGGAGAGCCCCGAAGCTGGGTAAGATCCGTCGGCGTGCATGTCTTCGCCTTATCCTGTTTCCAGGCACCGGCGACGTCTTACTGGCTCCCACAGTGATAAGCCATCCGTTGGCATATGTCGCACCTACCACCCGACACTTGTTGTTTTGATTGTTTGGTGTTTTTCTCTTTTGCCAAGTGGATGGACAAGAATTCCTAAGAACTCCCTCTAGCTATCTATGCTTTTCTCGTCTCAAACTCTATTCATGCTACATCACAAAGTTTGATCAAGTCTCGGAGTCCCCGATTCATCATAGACTTGAACTTCCAAAACCTCTTTGTGCATTTAGGTATGACCGAGTCATCCACTTTGGTCACACCGAGTTCACTAAGTTGATCTAGGTTTTCCATCTCGGTGCAACCGATTTGAACTTTTCGGTCACATCGATAGGATCGGGATATATATATACCCACGGATGAGATTTTGGAAATTTCTTCAAACTCCTCAGCCCGCGCGTGTGTCCTGCTCTACCTCCTCGGGTCTCCGTATCATCTCCTCCTCACCACCGACCTCCCGCCACTGGTTTCCAACGCCATCAACGGAAATCTGCTCCTCCATTGCCGCCGTAGCAAACCTCCGCCGAACTAGGGTATGGGTTCGACTCTATGTGCTAATTCCTTAACTCCAATTCATAGCACATTACTTTGCCATGATCATGACCACTTATGCAAATAATCCATCCACTGAAAACTTCCTTTAGGTTAGATTAGATTTGAAAATTTAGGGTTAGGTCTCCGCCGAATTCATCTCGGACCAACCGAATTGTAGAAATCGGTCTCACCGATTTGGCTTAGGCCATAGCACACTCATTTTTGGTCTGACCGAAAATTGCAAATCGGTGTGACCTAGTTTGATTCTCTGTGAAACCCTAGCAGTCTCGATGCCACCAAACTGTGACTCGGTCTGACCGAGTTCACTAGTTTAGGTTCCAAAAGCTGCTTCGGTATCACTGAGTTTATCAAATTGGTAGCTCCGAAATGCTTTCTGTGGAGAACTTAAACTAAGTTTTTCAGTCATCTGTTTTGCAAAAACTCTGTACTTTGTGATGCTCATCCACTCTACCTCATCTACATCTATTCACAGGGTTTGATGTTAGTGATTGCCAAGATGTATGACCAGAGTGGCAGTCAGAACAAATTTGAGGAACATGTGCAATTGAGTGAGGGTTCAGATCCCTCAAGCAGCTATGATGAGGGCAGTAGAATCACACCCAGTAACTTGCCCAAGGCAGCCAATAGAGCAAGGAAGAAGAAAACCTCAGACTCTGAGGATGAAGACTATGTGGCTATTGAGGATGAGGCCACCTCAAAGAAGAAAGTGTTGAAGAAGGAGTATGGCTCAACTGCTACAACAAAGCTAGGGATGCACAAGAAGGCACCTGCCAAGAGAATGCCAACATCCAAGCCTAGGAAAGCAGCCTTGGAAGAAACTATGGAGTTCACTCTTGAACCCAAAGAGGCTGGAGAAGGCAAGAAGAGAAAGGAGAGGGTCAAGAAGACCACTCCCAAAATCCTAGGGAGATTATCCATGTTTAAGGATCCAGCAGAAGAAGAGGAAGAGGATGCTCCAGCGCCCAAAGCTCAGAAGCTTATGGGAGATGCTATTAAGTCAGGGGTTGCAACATCAAAGCCCAAGTCTGCTCCCAAAGCTCAAGCTCGGAAGTCAAAGCCCAAGAGAAACACTAGAATTATTCCTGCTGAAGAGAAGAACAAGGCCCCAGTGCCTCAAGCTGAAGAAGAGGATGATGAGTCTCTTGTTTTGAGGAAATTGAAACCCAAGATCCCAGACCACAATGATGCTCATCCTGTCGTGGGTTTGTCACGGCAGATGTCCTTGTGAAAGGACTTGGTCGTGGAGCCATCGCTACGGGTTAGCTTTAAGCGGTTAAACCAGACAAAGGGACACGGGGAATTTTATACTAGTTCGGCCCCTTCAAGGAAGGTAAAAGCCTATGTCTAGTTGTGATTGGTATTGCTAGGGTTTCAAAGGCCAGGGAGCGAATCCGCTTTGTCTAGCTCTCGAGTTGTTGTCTGTTGTCCTGAACCGCTGCCGGGTCGTCCCCTTATATACATGGGCGGCGCACGTCGGTTTACAGAGTCCCGAGACCGGCTCATAAACGTGTCCGGTTCGGTCTCCACTCTTTCTATCTTACAATACAAGTTTCATACAAATGCCGGTTCATGGCTACGGGCCTTAAACCGGTTCTGGGCCCTGGACCTTTCCTCTTTTGTCTACATGGGCTTCAAGCATAATCAACTACGGATGAAGTTAACCCGGCCTTTCCTGGCCGGTTTACGCCCAGTAGTAATAACCCCAACATTAGGCCCCAGATTGATTTGAACAGGTTCATGTCAATCCTTAGTAAAAACTTCGTCTTCAACATCTTCTCATAATTTAGTAAACCGCCATGACATCATCTTCTCGAATCGTGGTAAACCTTTGTGACGTCATCTGTTTAAAAACTGTGTATGACACATCTTCATTAATGGGTCTCTGACAATCGAGGCGACAGCTCCTCCTCACTTCCAAATTTATGGCCCCTCGATTTTCGCGCCTGACACTTATCCCTTGCCTTTATAAATAGGACCGAGGGGTCATTTTCAACTTTTCCCCCTCGTGCCTCTTCGCATCGTCTTCCTTGCGCTGCTCAGCCTCTGGAGCTCCGCCGCCGCCGTCGACCGTCGCCTCTACTCCGACCCTGGCCGCTGCATCACCCTGAACGCACCAGAATACTGCGGCGCCTTTCCGCTTCCTCACCAGCTCCGGTAAGTTCTCTGCTTTTTTCGCCACAGATCTGTTTTAGGGTTTCGACATTCTTCGCAGTTCTTCTGAAGTTCATTAGTGCTTCAGTGATGTTCTTCCCTGTTCTGCCTTTAGTCTGTAGATGGACACTTCGTGCTTGACGTATCCCTTGCTGTAGCTAACCTACCATTGTCATCACAAACCCTTATGCGCAAAGAACTGATCTAGTCCTTCATAAATTGCTTCGGTTCTGCACCCCTTCTAGATCCAATTAGTTTTGCTTTTCTGTCTTATCTTAGATCCAAAAATTTTATATGTCACTGTGAGATCTGTTTCTATGTCCCTATGAGATCTGTTTCTCCTTGCACCAATATAGGCGGTTTTAACCTTGTATAAGCAGTCTATGCCATTAGCCCTCTGATAAACTGGAGGAGCATTTTACCTTCATAATTATGCTTCAGTTTAACAGTGACTAAGTAATCCTGCATTAGTCTCCGATTTACACCATTTCGCATATCAGTATGTTTCTTACTCCCTTGTCTCTTGCATATAATCATGCGTAATTTATAAACTGGCCTTTCATTTTCAGCTTGTTTTGCTTCGCAATGGCCAAACAATTCACTGCCTGCAACTGGGCTCGCTCCCGGGTTACTGAGACTCAGTTGAATGAGATGGTTAGCATCAGCTCCCTGCCTAAGAAAACTCAAATCAAATGGTGAGTTCCGGGAACAGAAAATCCTCCAACCCCAAGGCAGGGCGAGGTGACGGTCTTTGTTGACCATATAGGTCGTCGCTTCAAACCGCCAGGGTCAAAGTTTTATCGAGATGTGCTTGCCAACTTCCAACTTCATCCGCAAGATATTGGTCCCAACTCGGTTTCCACTTTATGCAACTTCCAGGTCTTCTGTGAAGTATATTTACAAGAAGAACCAACTGCAGAACTGTTCCGAGATTTCTTTCACTTAAACCGGCGCACAGAGTTTGTAAATGGCCCGAACACAGAACTTGGTGGTGTCTCGATTCAAAAGCGGAAAGAAGTTGAATTTCCTCATGCCAAACATCATAGCCACCCAAAGGAATGGAATCAAACTTGGTTTTATTGCAGAGACACTTCCCCTGAAGACAAAAATCCCCTCCTCGGCTTTCATGATCACAGACTATCCAATACTCACCCCATGCCTCAACGCCTGAGCTCTTCAGAAAGGGCGAAATATGCTCCTCAACTCGCCAAACTCTGGGCCTTTATGGCAAACGGTTTAACAGGCGTGGACTTTGTGCGCTGTTGGATATCCTGGAGTATCTTGCTGCTAAGCCGGCGTCCCGGTTTAATGTGTGAATATACCGGCGAGGTTGACGACCCTCAACGCCATTGCAACATCCAATTACCTGAGGAAGAAGTCACTAAAGGTGTAAAAAAGATTCTGAATGAGTCGGAACTGATCTGTAGTCAAACCGGTCTGAGTCCCTTCTATGCCAAGAATAAACTGCCTGCTGTAAGCATTATACTTCCTCTTCATCTCTAATATCTTTAACTTATGCAACCTGTAACCCTTCTTCTTTATATGTAGGGTGATGACCCCTTCTGGAAACGGAAAATTGTAGAGAAAGCGGCAAAGCCGACTGGAGATAAAGCGGCCAAGCCATCCCGCCCAAAGACCAAAGTCGTAAAACGGACGTCAAAATGGAAAACGGTTGACCGGATTAATATGGAGCTTGATGATGATACTGATGATCCAGAAGTTGAGGTAGAACTTGACTAACTTGGCTCTCTTTTCATGCATCTCATTAACAATGATCTTCCTCAGGAGGACGCAGAAGCTAGTCAAGCTGATGACGTAGAGGTAATTACCCTTTCCTCCGGTTCAGACTCTATGCCAACACAAAAAACTCGCCAAGCAGTCCGGAAAGTAAGCTTTTCTCATCCTCTTGCTCACTTGGATCCAACATTTATTTTGAAGACTCAGCAGCATGAAGCTTGCCGGACAACCCGGCACAGTGGCCAACAGGTCACTTCAGCCGGTTTACCTGATACTCCGGTTCGGAAGCGCCGGTGTGAGGTCTCTCCTACTTCTGACCATTCTTACCCCAAGGCAGGTTATTTCAGACAGCCTCTTAATCCGTCCGATTCAAATTATCAGGTGACACCTCCTTCATCTTCTGGTGAATCGACAGCAACTCAACTCCCCCCTTTGAAAACTGTGGCCGGGTGAGTTGTAAAAACCTTTCCTTTCAATGTGCCATAAATCCTTTGAATAGGATGTTAATCCTCTTTTATTCTTGTTTGCAAGGCCAAAGCCAGACCCAGCAAGAAAGCTCGGGTCACCAATCCGCCAGAAGACCCTGTCGCCGAAGAAGAAGAACCAAGAGGTGAACCGGAACAGACTGGTGAACCGGAAGGCCCTCATCCCGAAGCTACTTTTGATGATCCACCCCTTGAAGGCCAACATACCGATGAACCAAGAGATGTTGAGCCTACCGCACCCGATACTAAACCGGCAGAACCAAACCGAGCTAGTCCGGTGAAAGACACTGAAATTCCAGTATCATCAACCAAAAATCATGAAAGCCAAGGTGATGATGTTATTACTAATGGAATGGGCCACAGCTCTCCTGGCCATCCCGTCATTTTGGCTCAGCACAGTGCCAAAGAAGAGCAAGCTGCCCGGGATAAAGGTAAATGGAACAGCGACTTATCAAGCTATGCTCATCTTAACGCTGATGAGCTTCATTCTGGCTTCTTGAACCGTCTGCACTCAAACCGGGATTATGAAGCCGGTTTGGTGTACTTGATGAGAGAGCGATATGAGGTAAATTCCTCTTCTTTTGTTGGTTGATTTACAACTGAATTACTATCCCAAGTAGCCCCCAAGGGCCGTTTATATGATTATTAATCAAAAACCGGGTCTTTGTGACACTTTACACTTCTCATCATTGATCCTTGCAACGGCAGGTCTCTACTAAGAAATAAAACTCATCTTGAAATAATTAGATAACATTCTGCAGCATAGCCCCCAAAGGCCGGTTTAACTTAGAAGGTTAATCCGGGTTTTAATCTGCACCTCTGGTTTAGAATCGACGCACATTAGCCCCCAAGTGTCAAGGATAATGCTTGCATTCTTCTGGAGACTTGTATAAATTGTAGCACTTTTTAGAGCAAATAGGCATTAGACCCCAAGTATGAAGTGTATAACTTGTTATATGCTTTATACTTAGCACATATATATGTTGTTTGTTGAATATACCTTCAATGTTGCAGGCTGAACTAAGAAACAAAGATGCCTGAAATTCTGACTTGCAAGAAAATGTGAAGTCACAACAAGCCGAGGCTGCAAAAGCCAAAGAGGAGCTGACCCAGGCCCTGGCCGTAATGGAAAAGTTGAAAGAATCCTTCAACCAGGAACGTGCTGAATGGGAAACCGAGAAATCCAGTTTAACCAAAAGAGCTGTACACGCCGAGGCAGCCCTGAAGCCGGTGGTTGAAGAACTAGCCGGTTTGAAATGCCAAATCAATGCTATGACCTCTGCTATCTTTGGTAAGTGTCTGCTTATGTGTGTTGCGCCAGTCGATGAATCTTATAACTGACCAAAATATTGATAAAATCTTTGGCAGGCACTCGGATCGCTCATCTTGGTACAGATATGCGGATGAAGCTCAAAGCGGCATATACATTGGTTGAACAGCTATACTCTGGGTCTCAACGGGTTATTAGAATGGCAGCTTATAACAAACTGGCTCCAACTTTGATTAAGGAAATCCTTGAGAAGCTGGGCATGTTAGCAGCCCGTATTGCCGAGTTGAAGAGAGTAGCTACCAGAGCAGGAGCTTTAACCGCCCTTATTCGAGCCAAAGCCTGGATTCCAGACCTTGAAGCGGAGGATATCATCAAAGGATACCCAAGCGTTAAAGAAGATGGTTCAAACTTCAACAATGATGATCTTCGGTGGCTGACCAAACAGATGCGGCCAACAGCCAGCAAGTTGGCTGATGATACCGATTTGTCCCATTTTGAACCGTTTTATGATGCAGAAGGGAAAAGACAGCCGGCCGACATCCATGAAGTCGAAGAACTTGTGCCTCCGATTCGTAAGCACACTTACGCCCCTGATATTAACCCTTCCAATCTTATCCATGAGGAAGCAGTGTTCCAAGCGTTAACTGGAATCGATTGGTCAATGGCTGATTTCCAGCGTCTGGGGAGGGATGAAGAAGTGCCTACACCAACTGACCCTCAACCGTCAAACCGTTGCGATGAAGAGTCCTGATCTGGTCGCCGGTTTATATGGCTACTATGAAAAACAATGATACTGTTTGAGCCGCTTTGAAGCTTCATGTAATAGGATAGCTGAAACTCCATTTATCTGCCATGCCATCGAGCATGTTTCGTAATACTTTGTGACAATCTGTGCCGCCCTTTGGGATATATTTATGCATAACCCATGATGAATTGCGTTCCTGGGTACAACAACTTAAAAGTATCTAGCGGTTTGCCGCTAGACGTGTCATGATGTCCAAGAAGTATATAGTACCTAGATGAATAATCAAGTGTTTGTACAAAAAGTAATGTACAGAACATACCTCATTGGTTGACCAAACGTGTATACGGCAAAGGTGTTAATACCAATCTGGAATGTTGATAACTCCATCTTCATAATACCGGTCTATATATTAAACCAGACCAGGATAACCACCAGATTTTCTTTATAACACTGGCGTTTTAGTCAAACCAGACCGGGTCAATGAACACCGGTTTATAATTGATCATGTGCCCACAACTTGCAGTTGAAAAGCAAACCGGGTCAAGGACGCCGGTTTATCAAAAAATACTTATGATTTTCAACAAACAAAATTCAAACAAGAAAATATGCAAGGCTTTTTACGAGCTGCTAGGCTCCAAATCGAGGCTTTTCATGGGCTGCCAGGCCTCTGAGTTAAACCATTTAACAAAGCCTTTTAAGATGGGCCTCCAATTAACCAATCATCGTTTTAACTGTGACAAGTTCAGGGTCTGTAAAAGATTGACTTGTCAAACGTTCGATGGGTCATACCAGGATTACCTGGACAGGAGTGGCTTACTTGATGAAGGCAGGTTAAACCGGGTTTTTAGGTGAATACACCAGGCTTCCAAGTCATGGCTTGATAGACAATTATGAGGGTCCTTTCAAACTCTTTGTTGCTTTGCAAAAAGAGCCCCCAAGTAACTTTGTGAGCGATGCTCAGTGTGTGCCCATGTTTGAGTCTGTACTGTGTACAACACTCTCTTTGGCTCCACAAATTTTTCCCTTTGTGGCTTAAATGCCTATCAAGAGGTGTAGCTATGGTGTGGGGACAACCAAGCCCCCTAGTGATATCCCTTCGTGGTTTAAAAACCGATCAAGAGGTGTAGCTGCAGTTCAAATATGACCAAGCCCCCTAGTGATTTTTTTATATCTATGCAGCTGCTAAAGCCGGATTAAAAGACTCCGCTTTGTCAGTTAACTTGTAAAAGCACACACAGGATATAAAAAGAACAGATACCCCGCTTATAACGGAGGCTCCGGTTTATTATATGATATATACACTATCATAAATGTGTACAGATGAAGAGCCTATGGCTTCAAGTATAGTAAGGCCGAAGGAGAGCTATGTTCCATGGCCGCTTGGTCTCCTCCTCCGATTGACGTGAGTCTTCATGCTCTCGAATATCAATGAGGTAGTAAGATCCGTTGTGCAGATTTTTGCTGACCACAAAGGGTCCTTCCCAAGGTGGGGATAACTTGTGCATATCAGTTTGATCCTGGATGAGCCGGAGCACCAAATCACCTTCTTGAAAGGTTCTGGTTTTAACCCGGCGACTGTGATAACGTCGGAGATCTTGTTGATAAATTGCCGATCGTGCTGCTGCAAGATCACGCTCTTCATCCAACAGGTCTAGTGAATCCTGACGTGCTTTCTCATTATCAGCTTCAACATAAGCTGCCACACGGGGCGAATCGTGATAGATGTCACTAGGAAGAACCGCCTCCGCTCCATAAACCATGAAGAAAGGTGTGTAACCTGTAGACCTATTGGGTGTGGTGTTGATGCTCCATAACACAAAAGGTAGCTCCTCAACCCAACAACCCGGCGTCCGCTTTAAGGGAACCATAAGCCTTGGTTTGATACCCCCTAGAATTTCTTGATTTTCCCTTTCTGCTTGACCATTAGATTGGGGGTGAGCCATCGACGCTAGATCAAGCCAGATGTGCTCACATTGACAGAATTCTTCCATCTCCCCTTTTGACAGATTAGTACCATTATCTGTTATAATGCTGTGTGGAAAACCAAACCGTAATATCACCTTCTTGATGAATTGAACCGTCGTGGCTGCATCACACTTGCTCACTGGCTCTGCCTCCACCCATTTAGTGAATTTATCAACTGCTACCAACAGGTGGGTCTTGAAGGGTCCAACCATATCAAGCCCCCAAGTTGCAAACGGCCACATAACTGGAATCATCCGCAACTCTTGAGCCGGAACATGCGCACGGCGGGCAAATTTTTGACATCCATCACATCTCTTGACTAAATCCCCCGCATCAGCATGTGCCGTCAACCAGTAAAAACCGTGGTGAAAAGCTTTGGCAACCAACGACTTTGAACCGGCGTGGTGACCACAATCCCCTTCATGGATTTCTCGCAAAATCTCACAACCTTCTTGAGGAGAAACACATCGTTGAATTGCTCCTGAAACACTGTAACGATATAACTCCCCGTTGAGTATGGTCATGGACTTGGAACGCCGGATTATCTGTCGAGCCAACGTTTCATCGTCTGGTAACTCGCCCCGGTTCATGTAAGCCAGATATGGGATCGTCCAATCCGGTATGGCATGTAGAGCTGCCACCAACTGAGCCTCCAGATCAGGAATAGCCAAATCTTCTTCGGTTGGTACTTTGACTAACGGATTGTGCAACACATCAAGAAAGACATTGGGCGGGACCGGTTTACGTTGGGAACTAAGACGCCTTAAAGCGTCTGCCGCTTCATTCTTCCACCGGTCTATATGGTCCACCTGATAACCTTTAAAGTGACCAGCCACTGCGTCCACCTCTCGCCGATATGCAGCCATGAGTAGGTCCTTAGAATCCCAAGTGCCAGACACCTGCTGAGCCACTAGATCTGAATCGCCGAAGCACTTAACCCGGCTCAAATTCATCTCCTTAGCCATCCGAAGACCGTGGAGCAAAGCCTCATATTCAGTTGCATTGTTAGTACAAGGGAACATTAAACGAAGGACATAACAAAACTTATTACCTTGTGGGGAAGTTAGTATGACTCCAGCCCCCGAGCCCTCCAACTGTCTGGATCCATCAAAATGAATAGTCCAATATGTATTATCTTGTTTCTCTTCAGGTGCCTGTAACTCCGTCCAGTCATTGATGAAATCCACGAGTGCCTGGGATTTGATCGCTGTGTGGGGTATATATTTGAGCCCATGAGGTCCAAGCTCAATAGCCCACTTGGCAATCCGGCCAGTTGCTTCTCTGTTTTGAATGATGTCGCCTAGAGGAGCTGAACTGACCACTGTGATAGGATGGCCCTGAAAATAATGTTTAAGCTTCCGGCTCGCCATAAACACCCCATACACCAGCTTCTGCCAATGCGGATACCTCTGTTTTGACTCAATGAGCACCTCGTTGATATAATAAACCGGTCGTTGAACCGAATATTCCTTGCCAAGCTCCTTGCGCTCTACCACAATGGCTACGCTAACAGCCCGGGCATTAGCAGCCACATATAATAATAATGGCTCTTTATCGATCGGTGTTGCAAGCACGGGCGGTTCAGCTAGATGCCTCTTCAGATCCTCGAACGCCTTATCAGTTGTCTCGCTCCAGACAAAGTTATCTATTTTCTTGAGCATCTGATCTAAAGGGACGGCCTTCTCTCCAAGGGACTGATAAACCGGCTCAAGGCTGTAATCCGGCCGGCCAGACGTTGAACATCGTTAATACACGCCAGTTTAGCGAAGGATGTAATTGCTGCAATCTTTTCCGGATTAGCCTCAATGCCTCTGTTTGATACCAGAAAGCCTAAGAGCTTGCCTGCCGGGACACCGAAGACACACTTCTCCGGATTGAGCATCATCTTGTAAACCCGGAGATTGTCAAAGGTTTCTCATAGATCATCTATCAATGTCTCCTCCTTTCTGGACTTGACCACAATATCATCCACATATGCATGAACATTGCGCCCAATTTGTTTATGAAGGCAATTATGAACACATCGCTGGTAAGTTGCCTGGGCACTCTTGAGTCCAAAAGGCATGGAAACATAGTAGAAGGCTCCAAAGGGAGTTATGAAAGATGTCTTCTCCTGGTCCTTAACCTCCATTTTGATCTAATGATAACCAGAGTAGGCATCCAGAAAACACAGACGGTCACAACCCGCCGTAGCATCAATTATCTGATCAATGCGAGGGAGAGCAAAGGGGTCTGCAGGGCAAGCCTTGTTTAAATCTGTGTAGTCCACACACATGCGCCAGGTGCCGTTTTTCTTAAGAACCAGCACCGGATTAGCTAACCACTCTGGATGAAAAACTTCGACAATAAACCCTGCGGCCAACAGACGGGCTACCTCTTCACCTATAGCCTTACGTCTCTCTTTATTGAAACGGCGGAGGAACTGCCGGACCGGTTTAAACTTAGGATCAATGTTGAGTGTGTGCTCAGCGAGTTCCCTCGGTACACCTGGCATGTCAGAAGGTTTCCATGCAAAGATGTCCCGATTCTCACGGATGAACTCGATGAGCGCGCTTTCCTATTTGGGATCCAGGTTAGCGCTGATGCTGAACTGTTTAGATGAATCGCCAGGAACAAAGTCAACCATCTTAGTGTATGTAGCCGATTTGAACTTCAACGCTGGATCATGTTCTGTAGTTGGCTTTTTCAAAGAGGTCATGTCTGCCGGATCAACTTGCTCCTTATAGAATTTCAACTCCTCCGTGGCACAAACTGACTCAGCATAAGCCACATCACCTTCTTCACACTCCAAAGCAATCTTTCTACTTCCATGTACTGTGATAGTCCCTTTATGACCTGGCATTTTAAGCTATAGATAAACATAACATGGCCTTGCCACAAACTTAGCATAAGTCGGCCGCCCAAACAAGGCGTGGTACGGACTTTTGATCTTTACCACCTCAAATGTCAATGTTTCTGACCTTGAATCATAGTCATCTCCAAAAGCTACCTCCAAAGCTATCTTGCCAACAGGATATGCAGACTTACCAGGCACCACACCATGAAAGACCGTATTTGACGGTTTAAGATCCTTATCTGTCAACCCCATACGGCAGAATGTATCATAATACAAAATATTGATACTACTTCCCCCATCCATGAGCACTTTAGTGAACTTGTATCCCCCAACTTGAGGTGCTACCACCAGGGCCAAATGACCTGGATTATCAACTCGGGGTGGGTGATCATCTCTACTCCACAAAATAGGTTGCTCAGACCAGCGTAAATACTGAGGTACTGCCGGCTCAATAGAGTTTACTGCCCTTTTGTGAAGCTTCTGATCACGTTTGCACAAACTAGTAGTGAAGACATGATATTGCCCGCTGTTCAGCTGTTTGGTATTGCTCTGATAACCCGACTGCTGTTGCTGCTGATTCCCTTGATGGTTGTAACCTCCCTGGTTGCCTTGGTGCCCTTGATTGACGTGTCCAGTTTGGTTGCCTTGAAACCCTAAACCGGAACCACCACCTCCGTAACCCGGCCCGTGGAAACCTCCTCCTGAACCGCCGGGCGGGCCGTTGTCATATTGGAACATATTGGAATTCTTGAAATCTCGCATGATATAACAGTCCTTCCAAAGATGTGATGCCGGCTTCTCCTTCGATCCATGCTTTGGACAGGGCTGATTTAACAAGCGCTCCAAATTGGGGCCTGAACCTCCACCCCTCTGGGGCTGCTTGCCCTTACGGCGCTGGCCATTCTCCTGCGCGTTGGTATTTGCAACAAAGTCTAAGCTACTATTGGCCTTGCGCTTGCCACCATTTCCATGGCCTGCCGGATTATGCTATTGACCCTTGGCATTGCCGTTCTTCTTACCTTTCTCCGGTTTGTCCTCCTCTGAATCCGGATCCTTGGTATTATCTGAATCAGCGTATTTAACCAAAGCGGCCATGAGTGTTGACATATCATTGCAGTGACGTTTGAGCCTTCCCAGCTTCTGTTTTAACGGTTTGAAACAACAATTGCCCTCTAATGTTAACACTGCAGTGTCTGCATTAATACGATCTGATGAATGCAAAATTGCTGAGACCCGTTTGACCCAATGGGTCGTGGACTCCCCTTCCTCTTGGACACAAGCGGCCAGACCCACGATTGACATCGGCTGCTTACACGTATCCTTGAAGTTCTAGATAAACCGGTGCTTCAATTCGGCCCATGATCCAACAGAGTTGGTCGGCAAGCTCTTCAACCAAGTGTGAGTTGTTCCTTCCAACATCATGGTGAAATATTTAGCACACACTGGCTCATCCACATCTAACATCTCCATTGCCATCTCATAGCTCTCCACCCATGCCTCTAGTTGCAAATCGGTGGTGTAATTTGGTACCTTACGAGGTCCCTTCAAATCCTTGGGGAGTCTCACATTACGCAAAGCGGGGTTTAGACACGGCACCCCTAAGGAACTGAACATCACTCCTGGCTCCACGGAGGCCGTGGGGTGAACCGGAGTATGCTGTCGTGCTCCGTGTCGAGCCGCCAACTTGGCCTCCCGACATGTGCGGCCATGGTCCACAACATCTTGCGCGTTAGCGCCTCCCCCGGTCGGGTTGTTCCCTCGTAGTGAATTTTGGCGACGTGCACTACTGGACACGGCCGGTTCGTCCTCCACGTGTCTGCTATAACTCCGGCTTGGACGGGGAGTGGAATTAATCCTCTCACGACTGTGTGAATACGCCTGCTGTTGATTTAGTGCTGTTTGAAGGAGATCCCAGGCCCGACGTGCTTCCACTGCAACTGGTGATTCGCCGTCGGTTGGGAGGACCACCGGGCGTGAAGCGGCAGCCACAATGTTTTCCAACGGGTTGGAATAATGCCCGGGCGGTGTTGGTACATACTGTGGCACAACATTGTTCTGGCGAGGCGGGTCCGTCGTGCGTGGTTGAACCGGCGCTCCTGTTCCCAGCGCCCCCGCCCGGTTTAGCGTGGGTTGGCTCCCAGCTCCTGCTCCTGGTGTGTTGAAGAGATTCTGCGGCTCATAAACCGACGGGAGACGTGATCGATACCTTCTTCTCATGACTTCCTCTGAAGCATTCTGATCCAGTCTAATCCGGTAGGCTTGTGCTTCCAACTCAACTCGCTCTGTAGCCATCCTAGCATTCTCTGTTGCCAGGTCCGCTTTAGCCTGGGCTATCTGATCTTTTACTTTTGCAATCTCCGCATTGTGCTGATCCCTGGCTGCTGCATCCACCTCTGCGGCCATCAATGTTACCAAAGCGTCGAACAAATCAGACAGGACTTGGGCCGGAGGCGGCGCCGAGCTTCCTGGCCCTGCTGGTGTGGCCGTTGTTGAACTGGAGAGCATTGCTGCGGCGGTAGATGAATGAGGCGCCGATTGTGTGCCGACCATGAAGATGGCGGCCTGGTTTGGTAGATCTGGGGAATCCGGAATACTGTTGCCCTTGGATCCTCCCTCAATCCGGCCGTCCTGCAATTGGTAAAGTGATTCGGTCTCTCCAGAAGATTCGTCATCAGAACAGATCGCGGTCTCTCCATCAGACACCGGTCCATCCTCGTACCTCGATCCATGGATGACACCCACGAAAACATGCCTTGCCTCGGGCTGAACCGGCGAAGAACTTGCATGCCGAGCCATTTCGATGATGTCGGTGTAGATGTTCAGCTCAGGGGCCGGTTCGCCGATCTTGCCGATGAAGACGTGAATCCCACCAAAGGGGACCCGGTACCCGTATTCGATTGAATCGGCCTCGGGACCCCATCCTGCAGTGTCGATGTAGAGCTTGCCGCGACGACTCTTCGTCATCCGGCCCACAGCATATCCCTTAAGTCCATCGAAGCTGCCCTTCAAGAACTCAAAACCATCATGCGATAGCCCCACGGTGGGCGCCAACTGTCGTGGGTTTGTCACGGCAGATGTCCTTGTGAAAGGACTTAGTTGTGGAGCCATCGCTACGGGTTAGCTTTAAGGGGTTAAACCGGACAAAGGGACACGGGGAATTTTATACTAGTTCGGCCTCTTCGAGGAAGGTAAAAGCCTACATCTAGTTGTGATTGGTATTGCTAGGGTTTCGAAGGCCAGGGAGCGAATCCGCTTTGTCTGGCTCTCGAGTTGTTGTCTGTTGTCCTGAACCGCTGCCGGGTCGTCCCCTTATATACATGGGCGGCGCCCATCGGTTTACAGAGTCCCGAGACCGGCTCATAAACGTGTCCGGTTCGGTCTCCAATCTTTCTATCTTACAATACAAGTTTCATACAAATGCCGGTTCACGGCTACGGGCCTTAAACCGGTTCTGGGCCCTGGACCTTTCCTCTTCTGTCTACATGGGCTTCAAGCATAATCAACTATGGATGAAGTTAACCGAGCCTTTCCTGGCCGGTTTACGCCTAGTAGTAATATCCCCAACACATCCAGTGGATGAAGACATGCACATCATAAAAGATGCTGGACTGAGATTGTGGAGACAGTCTGATCCCTATGTTGTTAGGAGGAGGACTGCAGTTGATTAAAATTTTCATATCAAAGAATAGCAAGACTTCTATGAGACAATTTTGCTTGACAAGAAGCCCATTGTTTGTGACATGAGATGGGTTGATTGGGAATACATCAAGGAGAATGAAGATCACTTCCCAGGAGTATATGACAGCTTCAAAGCATGTGGAGTAGATGAGTTTGTTGGACAGAAGTTCACGAAATGGAATGATGAGCTGATCATGCAGTTTTACTCCACTTCTCACTTTTACCCAGATGGGAAGATCATATGGATGTCTGAAGGTACTAGGTACCAATCCATTGTTGAAGAATGGGCCAAGCTAATCAATGCCCCAGAAAATCATGAGGATGACTTGGATGTGTATGCCAAGAAGAAGAAAGACCACAACTCCATGGCAAACATGTACAAAGAGAGCCCAGATAAAGCTTTGGAGACTCACAAGCTTGGATCAGTACATTTCTTGTTGTCTGGTCTGCCTATCATCAACTGGATCCTTAGGCACACATTGCTACCCAAGTCTGGAGATCACAAGATGGTTAGAGGACATTCCATCAACATGCTGTAAATCTTTGATGTCCCTCAGAAGTTTAAAGTCATGAGCCTGATTGTAGAGATAATCAAAAGGACAGCTGATGACCAAAAGTGAAGTTGTGGGTATGCTCCACATATTCAGGAGCTCATCAATTCTAAGATGGGCACAGGAACATACTTGTTGGACAAGGAGCATCTACCCCTATATCCTGAATATGAAGACAATGAAGTTGTCATGAATGAGAATGAAACGTCATCAGCTCAAGCACAAGAGAAGAGAGCCAAAGCCAAGGCAGAGAAAGCTGCAATGATGCCAAGTGCAGAAGAAGCATCTCAGGTGTTCCTCAAGTGAAAACAATATCAATTGGGCTATCTGATTCAAGCTACACTGAGGATTGAGAAGGGCTTGGACACCCTGACTTAGAATCAGGAGAGCTTGGAGAGGATTGTTGAGACAAAATTTTATGATCTTGACCTCAAGGTAACTGAGATACAGACTGCAGTTGAGCAGCTCCAGGAGGAAGCATAAGAGAGGAAAGGGAAGGCAACTACTAATGCTTTTCAGCGAGTACCAAGGAGTCAGAGGTCTGCTGCAGTGCCTATACCTGTTTCTAGAGCTACATTGTCTGCACCAGCAGCTACAACTTCAGTGCCACCTCTAACAGCCACTCCACCAGCTCCAACTACATCGACATATGCCTTCATCCTTGGAGTTCTCTCTACACCACCTCCCGAAGACCGAGCCTGAGAGACGCATAGCACTATGCATTTTCAAACTCTTTGGTAACTTGTTGCCAAAGGGGGAGAAATATGTATAGATCATAGGCTTCAAGAGAGAGTGTTTTGCCTTTTTATCTCTCTTGATTTTGGTTGAGCCTTTTTATGCGCTTGGTTGATACTCTATGTCTTTTTATGTGTGAGATACTTGTTTGATCATGTGATTGATCATATGCTACCTTAATGCTTGCTTGGATGATATTATCTCTTATATTCCATATATGATCATTCACTTTGCTTGGCGATGAGTGCATGTTTATCATTTTGAGCGCTCCACCAAGATGTATGTGACATGGAAGAGTGACCGATGATCCTAATCGATTGTGCATTTGCATTCAAAAGCAAATTTTAAATAATGCACAAATTTAGGGGGAGCTCTTGCTTATCACATAATTCTCAAAGCGACGATGTATTTCAATATTATAATCATTTGTCGAAGCTTTGATCTATATGTTGTCATCAATTACCAAAAAGGGGGAGATTGAAAGTGCAACTATCCCTGGGTGGTTTTGGTAATTCCTTACAACATATAGCTCACTGAGCTAATACTGTTTCAAGATAAATATTTCAGGAAAGCTCAATGATTGGCATGGCATGGATTAGAAATGTGGACCCCTCAAAATGCTAAGGACAAAAGATTGGCTCAAGATCTAAAGCTCAAGACTCTACATTTTACCTTTTAGTGATCCAAGATCACATTGAGTCCATAGGAAAAGCCAATAGTATTAAAAGGGGATGAGGTGTTGCTTAATGAGTTACTTGCTCAAAATGCTTAGTGATATGCTCCAAAACCCTCAACCACTTTCTCATATCCACATATGTCCCAAACCAAAAGTCAAACTCGGCCCCACCAAAAATTTCTATTCGGCGCCACCGAGTTCAGTTGACATAGCCACTGCCACAAAACCCTAGTCTTTTCGGTCTCACCGATAGGGATCTCGGTCTCATCGAGATGGATTGCAAACTCTCTGTTTCCCTTCATAACGTTTCGGTCCAACCGGAATGAGCGATCGGTCCCACTGAGTTCGCAATGCAAATTCTCTGTTTCCCTTCGTAATGTTTCAGTCTAACCGAAATTAGCAAATCAGTCCCACCGAGTTTGCCTGACCAACTCTTTCGTTAGCTTATTACCAAAATTGGTCCCACCGAGTTTGTGTAATCAGTCTCACCGAGATTACGTTATGCCCTAACCCTAATGAAATCGGTCTCACCGAGTTCACATGTCGGTCCCACCGAAAATCCTAACATTCACATTTTGAACTAAATCGGTCCAACCAAGTTTCATTCTTCGGTCCCACCGAGTTTCATTATTCGGTCCCACCGAGTTTGGTAATTTGTGTAACGGTTAGATTTTTGTGGAGGCTATATATACCCCCAACCCACTCTTCATTCGTGGAGAGAGCCATCAGAACATGCCTACACTTCCATCATACATTTTCTGAGAGAGAACCACCTACTCATGTGTTGAGGTCAAGATATTCCATTCCAACCATATGAATCTTGATCTCTAGCCTTCTCCAAGTTGCTTTCCACTCAAATCATCTTTCCACCAAATCAAAATCAATGAGAGATAGTTGAGTGTTGGGGAGACTATCATTTGAAGCACAAGAGCAAGGAGTTCATCATCAACACACCGTCTATTACCTTTTGGAAAGTGGTGTCTCCTAGATTGGTTAGGTGTCACTTGGGAGCCGCCGTCAAGATTGTGGAGTTGAACCAAGGAGTTTGTACGGGCAAGGAGATCGCCTACTTCGTGAAGATCTACCCTAGTGACGCAAGTCCTTCATGGGCGATGGCCATGATGGGATAGACAAGGTTGCTTCTTCGTGGACCCTTTGTGGGTGGAGCCCTCCGTGGAGTCGCGCAACCGTTACCCTTTGTGGGTTGAAGTCTCCATCAATGTGGATGTATGATAGCACCACCTATCGGAACCACGCCAAAAATCTCCGTGTCTACATTGTGTTTGCTCCCTCCAAACTCCTCCATTTACCTTCATGTGCAATGTTTTACATTCCGCTGCTATACTCTTAGACTTGCATGTGTAGTTTGTTTACTTGACTAGTGCTAAGTTGCTAAAATCTGCCAAGACTTAAAATTGGGAAAAGGCTAGATTTTTATTTGGTCAAGTAGTCTAATCACGCCCCCTCTAGACATACGTTCGATTCTACACTGGGTCCATGTTTAGATCAAAGTGATGTTCGGGCTGGAGTTCTTCATGCAAGGCAGCTTCAAGTTCATCATCTACAAGGTGAGATTTTGTGAGTAGTTGGGTATGATTGTAATTAAACATTCAAATGTGCTATTATTAAATTATCTACTAACCTGATTCATCCGATTCATGTAGATCCTCCTCTCCATGGGCAACATGGGGCTGATGTTCATCTTCTACCTCAAGGCACCATCATGATTAGCTATTGTATGCAAAATAATTGAACAAGAAGAATTGGATAGATCAGCAAAGAGTACCTGGGTCCATGTTTAGATCAAAGTGGTGTTCAAGCTGGAGTTCATCATGCAAGGCAGCCTCATCTTCTTCCTGTAGAGGTTGCTCATGCAAGGCAGCTTCATGTTCTTCCTCATCTGGTGTTGCTATGTTCATGTCCATAGCCATGGATAGTGTGTGTGGTGTACTGTTTGCTTCATGTGAGCTGCCTTTTGTAGCTGGGTTAGACACTTGGGTTCTAATTTCTCTGGCGCCACTTCTAATTTCTCTGGTGCCAAGTAGTACTATTGTTACTTTAGTAGTTTAAATGGCATTAACAGTGAAAGTGGAGCTCAGCTCTTTGGCGCCAAGTACTTTCTGGTATCTGGATTTATTTTTGCTTTGTGTTGGCATTAACTGTACACTTGAATCGAAGCAACACCACAACTGCCAGTAGCTTAAATGAGGGGTGGAAGGGGGTTTCTACAAAATTCCTTAATTTGTCTTGAAACACCCAGACACACACTTTCTAGCGAACAGAGGGAGTATGTGATTATACAATGCAAATAATGATTATAATGTACTCAACTATAAATAACTATTGAATAAATACAACATGCTAAAGTGCACCGAGGAGGGGGCATGTGTCCCCTGTCCATCTTATCATGTAGTCTTTTTTGCCACCATGCTGCATTAATTGTATACTTGTGAATAAGATTAGCATGCAGTATATATCTATCTCTAATGGCATGACTTATTGGGGGGAAATGTGTATTAATTACTCACCGGGGGGAAGTGCCAATGAGAATGAGGTGGTTGAAGAGATCTCTGCGATGAATTGAGGCTAGAATTCCAACTAAGTCAGACATAGAATGTCCAACAAGAACGCATCGGGAGATGCCGTAATGTTGAAGAACAACAATGAGGTCCTCGACGTATCCATCAAGTGTTTCGTACCTATGCCTATTGGCATTATAGTACTCCCTGCTGACTTGATCCGAGAAGGTGAGACCGTATGAAAGCATGCCGCTATCCTTGAACTGGACATATCTTCATAGACGGGCAATTGTATTGTCCCAAATGGACTTGTCACAACCAAACCCCATGCGAGAGAACCAACACAGGCTAGCTCCCTGGTGTGAAATTCACATTTAATACTCGTACGAGTCTGTGTTCGTCCGCTTGTTCCATGTTTGTCTGGCCCTAGACATGAAAGTTGGCACAACTATTACACATGAAAGTTGGCACAAGTATTACATACAGTACTACCCAACAAGGACTAGCTAGCTTGAACATGAAACTAAACAAACATGAACTAGCTTGACATAAACAATATCGTCGAAGCCATATATAGTCAGTATTAACCGTGTCTCCGCTAATCAGCACCAAAGATCCACCCCTCAAAAAAAGCACCAGATGCAAATTGGGGGGGGACAGAAGGGAAGGTGGATCATATCCTAACCTGAAAAAACATGTGGCAGATGGAGGAAGGATGCCGGTGGTGGTGGTTGTTGCCCGCTGTTGTCCCAGTGCTCATCGAACTCGCAAGGCGCCGCCTGCTGGTCTTGCTGTACCAAGAGCAACGCTAGCTGCAGCGGCATGTGCTAGCTGCGGGCGGACGTGCCGCTCGTTGTTGCTATGAGAGATTTTGAGAGATGAGAGTAGTATTTGGGTTGGGAAGAGGATTTCCATGGAGTATCTCGCTGCTGCTGTTGTTGCTGCAAAGGACTTGCAGAAGAGATAGTACATCCTAGTAAAGCTGAAATCTTTTTGTGATCTGATGTTTCTGCCTGGATGCATGGATGTTTGTGAGAATTAAATTTTGCATGGGAGTATATGTTATGTCACCAGAACGTACACTTAGTCAGGGATGGCCTTAACATCATGGAGGCCCTAGTGCGATTGAGGCACAACCAACATTAACATAGTAACATATATACTTTCAACAATATATATCATACATCATGAAAAATATAAAGGCATTAACATAAAAACATAATTTTAGCTAGCAAACAAAGTCAGAAGACACCATCTCTATGTGATTATACGATGCAAATAATGATTATAATGTACTCAACTATAAATAACTATTGAATAAGTACAACATTCTAAAGTGCACCGAGGAGGGGGGTATGTGCCCCCTGTCCATGTTGTTTTCTTTTTCTGCAAATCATTTTTTGTATTTTATTTAAGTATGTAGATAGATATATTGGGCCCTTATTTAAGATGGGCCCTAGACCGTTGCATCCTTTGCCATGGCCTAGGACCGGCCCTGGATAGGGCACCGATGCCAAATGTCCAAAAAGAAAATTTGGCACCCATTTTGGCTTACATAGTGGAAGGCCTTACAACTAAAACTGTCATCCGAAAAAAAGTCCAAAAAAACAGAAACTTGCCATCAAAAAAATATTCTCATGCTTCACTACTAAAGTTTCAATCCTCAGATAACTAAAGCTGCCATCAGAAAACGTCAGGATGGAATTGCTTCGTGCCACACGTGTGGTACTTATCAGGGTCTAAAATGTAACATTGTGAATTCGATTTATGATTCACTTATACTCAGAGACATTATTATCCATTGATATAAGTAATTACCACCTCATTGATATGAAAATTGTCATGAAGAAATAATTTATACTCCTCAACTGAAACCACGACAAGAATTATGAACCAAAGATACTAAAACTGAGCTGACATTAGAAAAGATATTATGCAAGGCAATGTGGTTCACATGTAGTTTTTATTTTGTCTCTACTCTTCCTCCCTCATCAATATCAAAAAAATATTTGTATGGCGAGATAAAACTCCATCACCCACATCGCTCCTAGGGGGTGTCATAGGTGAATGCTAGCCGCCTGCCGCCCCGACCTCTTCCTTATTCTTTGCCCTACTCGCCCTCACGTGAAGAAGCTGGTGAGCAGTGCCCGCTCGATGGACGGTGGCGGCAGGGTCTCAATCATCACAAGGCATACTCACTTCTGCCTATGGTGGCGTGACTCGAAATCGACTACGAGTTCCCAGTGAGGGAATGATGGGGCATGGTGGGTGGTGTTTCTCTCCTCTCTCAACTAAAGAGTAGGCGCGAAGTGGCGCTTGCGCGATTAGATGTGGTGGCATGGTGCCCAGGGCGCCTGGATGCAACACCAGCGTGTACGAACCTGATGGGGCGATGAGATTTGCCAAATCGTGTAGATTTAACGGGGTGCACCGGGCGTCAGTCGGTCTCGTGGAGAGGTTGCACCTCGCATGTCACTTCTTTCTCGCGCCGCTACCGGCGAATGTTGTGGGTTGGAGTAGTCCACTTACGGGCATGCGCATCCCAGTTAACACATTTAGCACCAACGACTATTGGCCCCTATCATGGCGAACATGGCTACGTTTTAAGGACCATGGTGGCGGCAATGGTCGAAAGCGACACGACACCATTTGTCCTTCCAGCATTTTCTCCTATGGCTGGTGTGTGCAAACTGATAGCATGGTGTGGATGACAACTATGGCAGCAGACATCACGGGTGCATTATCCCCTGATGGAAACTCATGATCTAGCCTTCTGGTTTGATTATGCATCATCAAGTTCGCGCATCATAACATTGCTCAAGGTGTTGGCGTGAAGACTTGGTTCGAAGATGATAGATCTTGGTTTGATGTCTAGGAAGATCAACCGACATCTACTGACTCGCGACCCATGACCGCGCCCCCTCTCGCGACCCACCTACCCCCACCACCGACGCACTCCACCGCCGCCGCCACCACTGCTAGCCGAGCCTCTGCCGACGAGCCACCGCGGGGCGTGCCCTCCCATACCCTCCCCCATGCCACTCCTCATCAGATCCATGGGGATCCCGTTGGGGAAGGGGAGGGGAAACAGCATGCTACTGCCATTTGTTTACTAGGCATTTCTAGATCCGCTTCAGCGGGTCGATTCGGTCTCGCCGGAGGTCCTGTCGGCGACGAGGGAGATGCGTTGGAGGGAGAGAGCGAAGAGGATCATGGACGACGCACTCTCGTGGTCCCAATGCACTCGAGAATGGAAGGAAGCAGAGGAGGAACTTGGATCCAGAAGCAGGTCAGGATTCAGTTGCCCGGAGATTTGTGCAGGTCTACAAGGATCATGTCAACATGGAGATGCTAAACCTCGCCCGGCGCATCTACTTCGAGGGCACCTAGGAGGAGAAGCGCAGGATGCCGCATCCAACAGAATCGCTGCTGGTGTTCATCAATTGGGCGAGGCAGGAGGCGATATCTGAAGATCCGCGGAGAGAAGAGAGATGGAGCTGTATACTTGGCCTTATGCCGACTAGGCCCCAGTCGGATTCGAAACAGGTAGATCCTCTCCCATACATGTTGCCAATGCCAGCGACAGACTAAAGCAGCCACAACAGAAAACCCTGGTTCAACCTGATGAGGAAGTCGACACCTACCTTGCCTTCAACATATGGGCTACGGATCCTCTGAGCAAGGTGAGACAGCCACTACATTTCTCTTCCTACCACCAGGATCACTTCTGCAAGCATGGGTGCGGGTCGGCGCAACGCATAGCTGCGTTTGACCTATCTGTTTTTCTACGCATTTCTGGGGCAATTGAGGTTGTGCCAATTCCTGAGACTGAGACTGAGTCTGTGCACGGAGCTGATCAGAAGGCTATGGCGAGGCCTAAAACCTCTGCAATCCCAGTCGCAAATGACCCTCTCGCAATACTGCATGCAACCGATGAGGAATTGGGGATTGGATTAAGCAGAATCGAGGTTGAGGATTCCACAACTCCACAGTGCTCTGTGCCACAACAGAGGGAGGAAACCGCCTTGCTAGTGTTGCAGCATTCGATCGGCTTCAACTTTTTGCAGAAAAGAGCGCGGGAGAAAAAGAGTAGCAAAGGTATAGCTGACTGGGATGCCGACATGGCGCTGCCTGAGTTCAACCGTCAGCTCTGGTTGCCTATAAATTAGGACCAAGCCGATGCCTCCAGCAACCCTAATTCCTTCCCCCTCCCCACCAAGATCTCCGCTGCCACTGCCGCTACCCATCTCCCTTCCATGGAAGACGGGGGATGTGGGAGAGGTCTTCACAAAGGAAAGGGGGGACGGGTGATGGCAACACGGCCGGCTAGGGGCAGGATCACACTCAGATGTGTTGGGGAACGCAGTAATTTAAAAAGAAAATCCTACGCACATGCAAGATCTATCATGGTGATGCATAGCAACGAGAGGGGAGAGTGTAGTCCACGTACCCTCGTAGACCGTAAGAGGAAGCATTATGACAATGCAGTTGATGTAGTCGTACGTCTTCATGATCCGACTGATCCTAGCACCGAAGATACGGCACCTCCACGATCTGCACATGTTCAGCTCGGTGACATCCCGCGAACTCTAGACCCAGCTGAGTGTCGAGGGAGAGTTTTGTCAGCATGATGTGTGATGACGGTGATGATGATGCTACCGGCGCAGGGATTCGCCTAAGCACTACAACGATATGACCGAGGTGGATTATGGTGGAGTGTCTGTTGTGTGTTCTAGGGTGCAGACCCTACGGGTTCGAGAACTATGTAGAGATGACTGAGACTCATCTCCGGTCAATAACCAATAGCGGAACCTGGATGATCATATTGGTTCCTACATATTCTACAAAGATCTTTATCGGTCAAACCGCATAACAACATACGTTGTTCCCTTTGTCATCAGTATGTTACTTGCCCGAGATTTGATTGTCGGTATCATCATACCTAGTTCAATCTTGTTACCAGCAAGTCTCTTTACTCGTTCCGTAATGCTACATCCCGTAACTAACTCATTAGTCACATTGCTTGCAAGGCTTATAGTGATGTGCATTACCGAGAGGGCCCAGAGATACCTCTCCGATACACGAAGTGACAAATCATAATCTCGATCTATGCCAACTCAACAAACACCATCGGAGACACCTGTAGCGCATCTTTATAGTCACCTAGTTACGTTGTGATGTTTGATAGCACACTAAGTGTTCCTCTAGTATTCAGGAGTTGCATAATCTCATAGTCATAGGAACATGTATAAGTTATGGAGAAAGCAATAGCAATAAACTAAACGATCCTAGTGCTAAGCTAACGAATGGGTCAAGTCAATCACATCACACTAGTAGAAAAAGGGTCAAATGTTCAGCTCATTAGTCCCAGTTTGTAATTGAGCCGGCACTAATGTGACCATTAGTGCCGGTTCCAATGGCTAGCTAGGCCGCTACCATTAGTACCGGTTCGTGGCGAATCTTTAGCACCGGTCTGTGCCATGAACCAGTACTAAAGAGAGTGGTGGCAGGATGTTGTCAGTCTGGGGCCCCTCCAGCACCTTTAGTACCGGTTCATGGCACGAACCGGTGCTAAAGGTCGTCCTATATAAACCCTTCGTCCACCCGCGAGTGAGCTCTCTCTGTTTTTCCCCTTTCCCCTCTCCTCTCTATTCTTCCCCCTCTACCTCGAGCTCATCTCACATTTTGCCCAAATTTTGTCAAGATTTGAAGGCACCCATCCATTCAAGTGATCACAAAGGTAAGCAACTTTGTCCTTTCATCTCTCATTGCTAGATTAGCTTTTGCAATGCTTTATATAGTCATTAATTTGTGGGTTTTAGTAATTTGGGAGGAATTATATGTGGTAGTTTATTTTATTTATATGCAATCTGAGCTCAAAATAACTCTTAGTTTGCATAAGTAGGTGTGGTTTACTTAGTGCCTTCCCGTCTCCGTCCTAACCACTGTCGATCGTCCGCACCGTCTTGTGGCCGGCACCACCTTGTGGGGTGAGCCCTCTTGTTCTTATATTTTTATATAAAAAATCATGTTTGTGTGATTTAGATATATATATAGTTACTTGTATAATTATCTTACCGTACATTGTTTGTTATTCATAGTTCCATGGTTTTGATATCCGTCCCCGCCGGCCCTCGTCCAGGTTATGATTCGGATGTGGTATATTTTCTTTTATAACTATTTTGTTGCATTTCGTGTTTATGAAAAATTATGCCCATCAAATTGACATAGATATTTTTATCTAGGAGGTATGTGAACTGGAAATTCCAACCGACCCTATTGTCGAGAGGTTAAATTTAGTTGAAAGAGAAAACGAGTATTTTAAAGAAAAATTGAAAAAGAATTGAGGGGGAGAAGATGGAATTGGAGTTGCATGTTGCCGATGTCGTCGATGATCACAAGATCAAGATGGAGAAAATGCGCTTGAAGATTAGAAAGATTAGAAAATATGCCATTCATAGTGAAGCTTGGTATCATTATGCTAATGGATCAATTGTTACCTTAGTTGCGATCTTGATCGCATTTGTTGTTGCATTTAAATTCTTTAGCTAGAGAGCTATTTATATGTTTGCTTTAGGAGAATAAGTATTGTATGAACTTGTATTAATTTGGTCTATTTGGTGTTGTGTAATGAAGACGAGCTGGCAATGGATGTACGATGACCGATGCTCTCCCCAGTTCATTGAGGGCGTACATACTTTTCTGATTGCGGCTCGGGCAAACAAGCGGGCGGATGGTTTTATGCCTTGTCCGTGTGTTGGTTGTAAGAATAATCACAATTACTCTAACGCAAGAACCATTCACGTCCACCTGTTTGAGTCCGGTTTCATGCCCCACTATATTGTTTGGACCAAGCACGGAGAAAGAGGGGTTATGATGGAAGAAAATGAAGAAGAAGAAGAGGACGACGATAGCTATCCTGGCCATGGGTTCCCTGAATACGATGATACAACAATGGGGGAAGAACTTGAGCCGGCGATGCGGGAAGAAGCTGAACAAGAGGCATGAGATGAGCCAACTGATGATCTAGGTCGGGCCATTGCTGATGCAGAGAGAAACTGCGCAAGTGCAAAGGAGAAGAAGAAGTTGCAGCGCATGTTAGAGGATCACAAGAAATTGTTGTACCCGAATTGCGAAACTGACAATAAAAAGTTGGGCACCACACTGGAATTACTGCAATGGAAGGCAGAGAATGGTGTATCTAACAAGGCATTTGGAAAGTTGCTGGTAAAGTTAAAGAATATGCTTCCAAAGGACAACGAATTGCCCGAGAGTACGTACGAAGCAAAGAAGGTTGTCTGCCCTCTAGGGTTAGAGGTGCAGAAGATACATGCATGCCCTAATGACTGCATCCTCTACCGCGGTGAGTATGCGGATTTGAACGTGTGCCTGGTATGCGGTGCATTGCGCTATAAGATCAGCCGCGATGACCCTGGTGATGTCGAGGGCGAGCGCCCCAGGAAGAAGATTCCTGCCAAGGTGATGTGGTATGCTCCTATAATACCATGGTTGAAACGTTTGTTCCTAAACAAAGAGCATGACAAGGCTATGCGATGGCACAGAGAATACCGTAAGAAAGACAGAAAGTTGAGAGTTCCCGCTGACGGGTCGCAGTGGATAAAAATCGAGAGAAAGTACAGGGAGGAGTTTGCAGGTGACGCAAGGAACGTATGGTTTGGTCTAAGCACAGATGGCATTAATCCTTTTGGGGAGCAGAGCAGCAACCATAGCACCTGGCCTGTGACTCTATGTATGTATAACCTTCCTCCTTGGTTGTGCATGAAGCAGAAGTTCATTATGATGCCAGTGCTCATCCAAGGCCCTAAGCAACCCGGCAACGACATTGATTTGTACCTAAGGCCATTAGTTGAAGAACTCTTACAGCTGTGGAATGGAACAGGTGTACGTGCGTGGGATGAGCACATGGGGGAAGAATTTGACCTAAAGGCGTTGTTGTTCGTGACCATCAATGATTGGCCTGCTCTTAGTAACCTTTTAGGACAAACAAACAAGGGATACCGCGCATGCACGCACTGCTTGGATGATATCGTCAGTATATATTTGGGTAATTGTAGGAAGAATGTGTACCTGGGACATCGTCGATTTCTTCCGAGCAAGCATCCCATAAGAAAGAAAGGCAAGCATTTCAAAGGTGAGGCGAATCACCGCACGAAGCCTCGCCACCGTACTGGTGCTGATGTACATGATATGGTCAAGGATTTGAAGGTAGTCTTTGGAAAGGGTCCTGGCGGACAACCTGTTCCAAATGACGCTGACAGACACGCACCCATGTGGAAGAAGAAATCTATATTTGGGACCTGCCGTATTGGAAAGACCTAGAGGTCCGCTCCGCAATCGACGTGATGCACGTGACAAAGAATCTTTGCGTGACCCTGTTTGGCTTCTTGGGTGTGTATGGGAAGACAAAAGATACACAGGAGGCACGGGAGGACCAGCAACGTATGCACGGAAAAGACGGCATACATCAGGGTCATGCCAGCTATGCTCTTACCAAAGAAGAGAAGGAAATCTTCTTTGAATGCCTGCTCAGTATGAAGGTACCATCTGGCTTCTCGTCGAATATAAAGGGAATAATAAATATTGCAGAGAAAAAGTTCCAGAACCTAAAGTCTCATGACTACCACGTGATTATGACGCAACTGCTTCCGGTTGCATTGAGGGGGCTTCTATCGGAAAACATTTGATTAGCCATTTTGAAGCTATGTGCGTTCCTCAATGCAATCGCTCAGAAGGTAATCGATCCAGAAATCATACCAAGGTTAGAGAATGATTTGGTGCAATGTCACAGTTTCGAGTTGGTGTTCCCACCATCCTTCTTCAACATCATGACACACGGCCTAGTTCACTGATGCGAAGAGATTAACGTTCTTGGTCCTGTATTTCTACACAATATGTTCCCCTTTGAGAGGTTCATGAGAGTCTTAAAGAAATATGTTCATAACCATGCTAGGCCAGAAGGAAGCATCTCCAAGGGCCATCAAAATCAGGAGGTCATTGAGTTTTGTATTGACTTTATTCCTGACCTTAAGCCGATTGGTGTTCCTGAATCGTGGCATAAGGGCAGACTGGATGGAAAAGGCACGCTAGGAGGGGATCAAATAATATGTATGGACGTGCATTCTCTCACTCAAGCACACTACGTAAACCCTAAACCCTAAACACTACTAGGGAAAACCCTAGTAGTAGCGCGGGTTTAATGCCCACTAGTAGCACGAGACACCGCGCTACTAGTAAGGAGCTACAGCTATTCCTTAGCAGTAGCGCGTGCGGCACGCGCTACTGCTAAGACATATAGCCGCAATGTTGGTTCACTCCCGCGCTACTGCTAATATAGCTAGTAGTAGCGTGTTTACTCTCCATCGCTACTAGTATTCTTTTTCTCATTTTTTTAATTTTTAGTGTATTTATACGCCGTTATACAAATTTTGGTACAATAACAATTATGAGGATGTTATATCAATGTGTCCATAACAGTGTGTCAAATGAAGATGGATTAGGTTCAAGTGGAGGCAACATGTGGTGCATGTCAAAAGTATACTACTAATCCAAACTTGATCTAGTTTGGACTGGTAGTACTTTCGATGTGCACCACATGTTGCCTCCACTTGAATCTAATCCGCCAACACAAGCCATTTAATCATCATCATAGTCATTACCACCAATAGTAGCTATTTAATCATCATAGTCATAGTGTAGCACACATCATCATCTTCAAACTCATTCTAGCTAGCTAATCACCACCAACACTAGCTGCGGTAGCTATGTAATCACCACCAACACTAGCTAATAATGATCATCATAGTCATTACCACCAACACTAGCTATTTAATCATCATAACTCATTTCTAGCTAGCTAATCACTCATGCTGCTCTCTCTCAGGTAAAATAACATAAAACATGTGTAGCACTCCTGCTTCATCAAGTTGGAGCATGTAGATGAACCTGTCTCCTAATCGTGGGATGCTCTTCTGATTGTTTCCCCCTAGTACTTCTCTATGATCATTCACAATTTTGCTCCGGTCTTTCACTATTAAGCATTCCTCGCTTTTAGATATCCTGAATGCACTAAAGTGCATTGTAGGATGTCTTGGCCGTAAGCTAACCATTCTCATGCGACCTTTAGTCTCGATCCAATGAGGCACAACATTCATCGGGAGTCCCTGTTGAAGAACATTGTATAGTAACATACTTAGCAATGAAGCTTAACTTAAAAATAATGTATGCAAAAGATGCATTGACAAATAGTACAAATCTTACCATCTTTCCTAAATAGATGTGACCGTAGTTCAGTATGAACACTATTGGTCGCATGTTTTGAGTACTAAGATTTTTAAGTCCAGAAAAATAATTTGTCTTGACAGTATGAAGATCCTCAAGCCATGAAACATAATGACTTATCTCCTCGCAGTTTAGTTCAGCCCCGGGACAGTAGTAGGTCCTGTCTACCAAGCGTTGGACATGTTTGCTTGAACGGAAATAAGCTGTCAATAGAAATTAGTTGTCAACTATTTTTGAATAAACAATATCAAAGACATAAATATGGTTGAGAAACTCACATAATGGTATAACTGGAGGCGTCTGCACATCGACCCAGATGTTGATATTACCTTCAATATCATCTTCCGGATGAATATCAAAGGTGATAACCATATCAGGCTCAAATGCATAAGTCTTGCATAGTGCTTGCCAAGTTTTGCATTCAAAATAGGTGTAGGTGTCTGCGTTGTATAATTTTGCATGGAAAGTATAACCATGCTCGGTCTTCAAGTAAACTCTCTTTACCTCCATAGTAGTTTTCATAGGACTGAAACTTATCTTATCTAAGACAAAAACTCTTGCATGGCAGGGGATACACTAGTAGAATAGTAAAAAAATTAAATTATAAGTTGAAGCAAATGTCATGCTTAATTACTAAAAAAGACTTGTCCTTGTGACTTACTGTATCCACTTCAAAGTTCTCGCCCAACTTGATGCTGAAGCGCCTATCATCATCTAGGAAGATTATGTCACACATGCCATGCTCGTCTTCGCAGTATTCGCAAATACCGAAATCCTTTTCGTCGTCAGACATTTCCTATGTTCATAGTTGAAACATTAATTGAAAATCGATCAAAGGCAACTACCAGGATACTCAACACACAAATCCGGGGCACTCAATATTTCCTACATATTCTGGCACAAGTCATGCCAAAATTCACGGAAAAATCCGTCATGACCTTTGCTAAAATAGGACATATCGAGCGCCTGAAATTTGCCGGAACGGAAATGAATCAACACTCCGGGAAAACATAGGCCACTCGGAGGTCTAACTTGCAAACATGACCGGCCACTTGGGCAAGCACATATCCTATTTGAGCAACACAAGATATACATTTCAAAATATCTTATAGGACTCATATTGACATGAGAATTCAATAAGCAAAACCAAATCGTAAAATAAATAAGTATTCAAATTAGCATGCATTCAATAAGCAAAAGTAAATCATCTCATGCTTCCGTACATCGTCAAATATTATCACTAATACATCCCGAATAGTATCATACATATAACATCACTAATACAACTAAAACCCTAGCGCACGACGGGTATCGGCGCGTGCAGTGGACACCCAAAGAGAAGGAACCATCACAGGATCATAGCTCCAGTGAGATCCCTGGAGAACCTATCAGGTATTGGAGAACTTGTGCTCCAATGCAAACAAGTAGCGACTGACGTGCGCGTCCTCCTACCTGACACGGTGACGTACCACCTCCGCGGGGTCCTCGAGCCTCTGGACCGTCACTGGCCCATGTGACCGCCACCAAAGAAGGTTTGGGTCAACGACGGACTGACTCCTCACCAAGCTGCACCCCCCAGTAGGTAGCGCCTCCCAGTACCAGCCCAGCGGAGCCCAGTCCCAGACATGGCCCATCTGGTCAAGCAGGTGTCCTCCGTCGAGTCGACGACGACGAGGATGCGGGATAGGCATCGTCGACATCGATGCGGGAATAATTGCTTTAACTAAAAAATAACAAGAAATGTGACATGTTCAACTAGTTCTATTAATTCAACTAGTTCTTACTAAAAATAAACTTATTATAAATAAAAATAAACTAGTACCTAATTAGTACCTAGTTCTTACTAACTAATTAGTACCTACGAACTACTGCCCTAATTACCATCTAATTTGATGAACCCAGGGGTGGAAAGTGGTAGCGGATATTCCAATTATCCAACTTAAAAGTGAAATAAGTGGTCAAATTTTACTCGTTTTATTATGCATTACAATAGTGTTTATTCATCATCTAAGAAAACATCATCTAAGAAAACATTGGAGCTGCATCCGTATCTGATAACATCCGCATCCGATTCGTTTCCCCCCATAGATGAACCCTAACTAATTTGATGCAACTAAAATTTGAAGAACCCTGGGCAGAGGTAGGGGAGGGGAGAAGCAGGCGTGCTCACCTCGGGTGCCTGCGGCGAGGGAGGGGCAGGCGGCGTCGTGGTCGGGGTCAGGGCTCGGGTGCGCGGCGGAGGGTGGCGTCGAGGTCAGGGTCGGGGGCGGCGTCGAGGTCGGGGTCGGGGGCGACATCGAATCCGGGGTCGGGGCGGCGTCGAGGGTGTGAGGAGAGCGACGGGAGGGCGCGCGGCGGCGACAACAGAGGGGCTGGATTCGGGGAAAGTGGTCGTGGGGAAGAATGAACCGTGTGGTTAAGTCAGAAGTAGCAGTAGCGCGTTCCAGGAAGTGCGCTACTGCTAAGCTAGCTACAGCGCGTTCCTCGATACGCGCTACTAATATTCCTTTCTCTTTTTTCCTCTTTTTCATTTATTTTTCTTTAAATTTTATTTTTTCCTTTCACCTTTTTCTATTTCTTTCATTTTCATTTACTTTTCTATTTGCTTTCCATTTAATTTTATTTCATTTAGCAGTAGCACCTTTCAGCGTAAACGCGCTGCTACAAAGCAAGTAGCGGTAGCGCGGTTCTACCTAGATCGCCACTACTATGTGTAGCCTATCGGCTAAGCCCTGGAAATTTTGGTAGTAGCGCTTTTATGTTCAGGCGCGCTGCTGCTACAACTATATTTGTAGCGCCGTTTACATCAGCGTGCTACTACTACTTAGCACCAGCGTGCTTTTTTAACACGCGCTACTGCTAAAGTTCTATGTATAAGGTTTTCCCTAGTAGTGATACACGGTTCTACAGAATTCCACCTTGGTGACTCCGTATATGGATGAACATAAGAATTTTCAACACTCCAAACACCCGGAGCAGTCTGACGATTGGATTACACGTGAACAAACGGGGACTTTTGCCGGCCGGTTGCAGACACGTGCCATGCATGACACCGCTATTGAAGATGACCTGTACTTGCTGTCCCAGTTACCATCTTCGAATGTAATGACTTTCAAAGGGTACGAGATAAATGGGAATACATTTTACACGATCGCCCAAGATAAGAAGAGCACCAACCAAAACAGTGGTGTCAGTTTTGATGCAGCAACCAAGACGGGAAAGGAAACATATTATGGTTACATAGAGGACATGTGGGAACTTTACTATGGACATGGTTTGAAGGTCCCTTTGTTTCGGTGCAAATGGGTGAATATGACACGAGGCGGGGTAACGGAAGACCCACAATACGGAATGACAACAGTGGATCTCAACAATCTTGTGTATGCAGACGAACCATTCGTCCTAGCCAATGATGTGGCACAGATTTTCTATGTGAAGGACATGTCCACTGATACGTCTCCAACGTATCTATAATTTTTTTATTGTTCCATGCTATTATATTATCAACTTTGGATGTTTTATATGCATTTATATGCTATTTTATATGATTTTTGGGACTAACCTATTAACCTAGAGCCTAGTGACAATTTCTATTTTTTCCTTGTTTTAGAGTATCGCAGAAAAGGAAAATCAAACGGAGTCCATGACCTGAAACTTCACGAAACTTACTTTTGGACCAGAAGAAGCCCACGGAGTATCGGAGATGTACCAGAAGAGTCCCGGGCTGCCCACGAGGGTGGGATCGAGCCCACCCCCCTGGGCGCGCCCCCTGCCTCGTGGATAGCCCGGAGATCCACCGACGTACTTCTTCCTCCTATATATACCCATATACCCTAAAAACTTTGAGGAGCACAATAGATCGGGAGTTCCGCCACCAGAAGCCTCTGTAGCCACCAAAAACCAATCTAGACCCGTTCCGACACCCTGCCGGAGGGGGAATCCCTCTCCGGTGGCCATCTTCATCATCCTGGTGCTCTCCATGATGAGGAGGGAGTAGTTCTCCCTCGGTGCTGAGGGTATGTACCAGTAGCTATGTGTTTGATCTCTCTCTCTCTCATGCTCGACCTTTCGGTCTCAGTGTTCCGAGGCCATATCTGCATATGCTAGGCTCGTCAAGTTTAATCCCGAGTATTCTGCATGTGCAAAACTGGCTTGCACACATTGTATGTGAATGTAGAGCTTATCACACCCGATCATCACGTGGTGTCTCAGCACGAAGAACTATCGCAACGGTGCATACTCAGGGAGAACACTTATACCTTGAAATTTTAGTAAGGGATCATCTCGTAATGCTACCGTCATACTAAGCAAAATAAGATGCATAAAGGATAAACATCACATGCAATCAATATATGTGATATGATATGGCCATCATCATCTTGTGCCTTTGATCTCCATCTCCAAAGCACCGTCATGATCACCATCGTTACCGGCTTGACACCTTGATCTCCATCGAAGCATCGTTGTCGTCTCGCCAACTATTTCTACTACGACTATCGCTACCGCTTAGTGATAAAGTAAAGCAATTACATGGCGATTGCATTTCATACAATAAAGCGACAACCGTATGGCTTCTGCCAGTTGCCGATAACTCTGTTACAAAACATGATCATCTCATACAATAAAATTTAGCATCATGTCTTGACCATATCACATCACAACATGCCCTGCAAAAACAAGTTAGACGTCCTCTACTTTGTTGTTGCAAGTTTTACGTGGCTGCTACGGGCTCAGCAAGAACCGTTCTTACCTACGCATCAAAAACCACAACGCGGTATAGTGATTGCTTTTGTATCTTCAGAAAGAACCCTGTTCATTGAATCCGATTCAACTAAAGTTGGAGAAACTGACACCCACTAGCCACCTGTGTGCGAAGCATGTCGGTAGAACCACTCTCGCGTAAGCTTACGGGTAATGTCGGTCTGAGCCGCTTCATCCAACAATACCGATGAATCAAGAATCAACTAGTGACGGCAAGCAATATGTATATACCCACGCCCACAACTCCTTTGTGTTCTACTCGTGCATATAACATCTACGCATAGACCTGGCTCGGATGCCACTGTTGGGGAATGCAGTAATTTAAAAAAAAAATCCTACTCACACGCAAGATCTATCATGGTGATGCATAGCAACGAGAGGGGGGAGTGTAGTCCACGTACCCTCGCGTTCAGCTCGGTGATGTCCCGTGAACTCTAGATCCAGCTGAGTGTCGAGGGAGAGTTTCGTCAGCACAATGGCATGGTGACGGTGATGATGACGCTACCAGCGCAGGGCTTCGCCTAAGCACTGCAACGATATGACCGAGGTGGATTATGGTGGAGGGGGGCACCGCACACAGCTAAACAATGTTTGTTGTTTGTTCTAGGGGTGCCCCCTTGCCCTCATATATAAAGGAGCAAGTGGGGAGGCCGGCTGGCCCTATGGCGCGCCAAGGAGGGGAGGAATCCTCCTCCTAGTAGGAGTAGGATTCCTCCTTCCCTAGTCCTACTAGGAGGGGGAGGAAGGAGTGGGAGAGAGGAAGGAAAAAGGGAGGCGCCGCCCCCCTCCTAGTCCAATTCGGGCTCAAGGGGGAGGGGCGCACGGCCTGCCCTGGAAGCCCCTCTCTCTCCACTAAGGCCCATTAGTTCCCCGGGGTGTTCCGGTAACCCTCCAGTACTCTGGTTTTACCCAAAACCACCCGGAACAGTTCCGGTGTCCGAATATAGACGTCCAATATATCAATTTTTATGTCTCGACCATTTAGAGACTCCTCGTCATGTCCGTGATCACATCTGGGACTCCGAACTACCTTCGGTACATCAAAACACATAAACTCATAATACCGATCGTCACCGAATGTTAAGCGTGCAGACCCTACGGGTTCGAGAACTATGTAGAGATGACTGAGACTCATCTCCGATCAATAACCAATAGCGGAACCTGGATGATCATATTGGTTCCTACATATTCTACAAAGATCTTTATCGGTCAAACCGCATAACAACATACGTTGTTCCCTTTGTCATCGGTATGTTACTTGCCTGAGATTTGATCGTCGGTATCATCATACCTAGTTCAATCTTGTTACCGGCAAGTCTCTTTACTCGTTCCGTAATGCTACATCCCGTAACTAACTCATTAGTCACATTGCTTGCAAGGCTTATAGTGATGTGCATTACCGAGAGGGCCCAGAGATACCTCTCTGATACATAGAGTGACAAATCATAATCTCGATCTATGCCAACTCAACAAACATCATCGGAGACACCTGTAGAGCATATTTATAGTCACCCAGTTACGTTGTGACGTTTGATAGCACACTAAGTGTTCCTCCGGTATTCGGGAGTTGCATAATCTCATAGTCATAGGAACATGTATAAGTTATGGAGAAAGCAATAGCAATAAACTAAATGATCATAGTGCTAAGCTAACGGATGGGTCAAGTCAATCACATCATTATCTAATGATGTCATCCCATTTATCAAATGACAACTCTTTTTCCATGGCTAGGAAACTTAACCATCTTTGATTAACGAGCTAGTCAAGTAGAGGCATACTAGTGACACTCTATTTGTCTATGTATTCACACATGTACTAAGTTTCCGGTTAATACAATTCTAGCATGAATAATAAACATTTATCATGATATAAGGAAATATAAATAACAACTTTATTATTGCCTCTAGGGCATATTTCCTTCAAGATGCCGCTGCCGATGGGGCCTCCGCCACATAAGTTCTTTGGCTATGGCTTCCCAGGACCACCAACGCAATGGGGATTCCTGGGAGGTTTTCCTCATCCCTTCCAGCAGAAAGCTTGGGGTGGAGGGCCACAACAGCGATGGTTCGGTCCACCTGCTCAGTACCCTCCCCCCAGGGGACTGGAGGTGGCGTGGACCTGCTACAAACTGATCGAAGCAATTCGGGGAATCAACAGGGCTCAGGCAAAACTCAGGGTAAGAATCCTCAGCGCAAAAAACAGGACCAGGTTCAGAAATCTACCTCATACACCTCCACTAGCTTGATGTCCTATGCCCATGTGACCTGTTACAATTGTAGTGATCCGGGACACCACAAAGACAAGTGCGAGAGACCCAAGAGTTGTTTTATTTACAAGATGGTGACCCACATGGTGGATGATTGTCCTGTCATGAAGAAATCTCATCTCACTGCAAGATATGTGGGGAGTGCAACACAAGGACTAGGCTTCTACCACATTGATGTCCCTGATGTGAATGCTCAGTACTATGGTGGTCTAAAGAATGTTGGAATAGTGCTTGTTGAATCTGGGGAAGTATCCAAGAAAGAATTAGCGGAGGAATTTGCAGACATCTATGAGACCAATTGGCCATGGCCCATCAATGCCCTGGATGACTGGACTTTCTTGGTGAAATTTCCTCCAGAAATAGATGTAGCTCATGTGGCAGGCTATCACTACTTTGGCTTGAAGAAAGACAATGTAATTGTCAGTGTAGAAGTCTGGTAAGGAAATGTTGAGGCGGAGGATGACCTGCAAGAGATCTGGATCAAAATTAGGAAGATGAACCCCAAGTGGTGTGAGTGGTCCATGCTTGAACAAATCACCTCCACTCTTGGGGTGCTACTGGATGTTGACTGGCAACACAACTTGCAGTCCTTCTATGAAATAGTTAGGGTGAAGATATCATGCAAGGACCATACAAAAATCCCTGCAGAGACACTCTTTGGTATCAAAGAAAAATTTTACAGACTGCTAATTAAGGTGGAACCAAGAAATAGTGATGAAGTTATGGCAGCAACCAATCCCTCAATGGATACAAATGCCTCTTTAGAAACAATGTCTAAAGACAGTGCCTCTAATGATGGCAGATCACGGCAGGGGTCCAGGATTGGCTCTGACTCTGGCTCACTCACTGGGGCTGGAAACTCAACCCACATGACACAAGTTTCAGGGCAACAACACTCCCATGAAGAGGCTACCCCAACCTCCATGCTCAAAAACCAGCTGCCTGAGCCCCAGTATCTACCCAGGATTCAAGCCCTGGAGCAATTGCTCAACTCAAAACAGGGGGATTCTATTGGATTCAACCTTCTGAGGGAGATGGAGCTAATTGGGGAAGATGAGATCGATCCTGAGGGAGAAATAGAAGACTTGGAGGTTGATGATGAAGCTGAACAACTATCTCTAGAAGTGCAATATGAAGCCAACTTTCCTGCCATGAAGACTACTGTTGACAACAAGAAATGGGGCCCTATGCAAGCTACTAGGATGAGCTCAAGAATTGCTGGTGACAAAATAACCATCATGGAAAAAGCTCAACAGCTCAAGGAGGTTCAGAATTTGGAAGTCTAGAAAGCACATGATAAGAATCAAGTTTCTTTTAACATGTTTAATAACCCATCTTTTTTATCAGTTCCCACTAACATTGGTGTGGAGGTTGACTTAGGAAATGTTATCTCTAGTAACCTTTCCTCCCACACTGTGATAGATGAAACTAGAGCCCAAATCATGACTGAAGGTCATGAGGCTGAGCTGCATAATCATTTGACTAATCATCTATTCATCTCCGATCCATCATCTAGCCCTAATGAAGGGCTCTGGTCCCTGGTAAGAAGGAATAGGCGGGGCAAGCACCCCAGGACAAAGATTAAAGAATGAATGCCCTCTTCTGGAATGTAAGAGGCATTTCTGCTATAGGCAGAAAGCCTCTCATTATAGACACCATAGCTAAAACCCATGCTACCATTTTAGGTTTTCAGGAAACTAAGGAGGATTTTCCCTCTCCTACCTCAAATCATTAATTGGTCATAGAGATTTTGCTTGGCACCACCTCCCAGCCACAAGCACTGCTGGAGGCATCCTGATGGGAGTGGATCAAGATGTTTTTGATGTGGTCTCTTGGTCTCATTTATATGTTTCTGTTAGCTGTGAAATGAGGCACAAAAGTCTTGGTCATCTGATTAGGGTCGTTACAGTGTATGGCTCCCCATATGAAGAAGGGAAAGCTGCTTTTATTTCTGAACTTGACACTTTATTTGTAGATAGCCACATCCCTACCCTGATTGGGGGGGGGGGTTCAATCTAGTTAGGAATGCTAAATAAAAGAGCAATGGAGTTATCAATCATAGATGGAGTGATAACTTCAATGCATGGATTGAGATATGGGGGCTGTTAGAGATTAAACTCTCTAGCAGGAAATTCACTTGGGCCAACAATCAAGTTGACCTCATCATGTCCACTATTGATAGACTCTTCTGCAATACTGACATGGATGCCCTCTATCCTTTGGCATCGTGTAGATCTCTTCCTAGATGTGGCAGTGACCATACCCCCTCCTCTGGGACTCTGGGGTAGAGGCCCAACCTAGGAAAAGTAGCTATAAAATGGAAAAATGGTGGCTCCTTAGGGCTGACTTTGTTGATCTAATCCATAAAATTTGGTCAGAGCCAAATAGGGGTACTTCTAGCTTGGAAAACTGGCAGATTCAAATTAGAAGTCTTAGAAGAGTTACCAAAGGTTGGAATTCCAATGAGGAAGCTAATCTTAGAAGGTACAAAAAATATTGTTGGAGGAATTTGACATCTTAGATGTTGAAGTTGAATCCTCTGACCTTTCCTAAGAAGAATTTTCTAGAATGAAATTCATACATACTGAACTTCAGAAAATTTGGCTTCAGGAAGAAACAAAAGCCAAACAAAGATCTAGGGATAGAGATATTAAAGAAGGAGACAGAAACACTGCATACTTTCATGCAATGGCTAACCAGAGGAGGAGGAAAACCCTTAGTCACTCCTTGGATGGACCTGACGGGCCTGTCCATGACATTAAGGATATGCTTAATGTGGCTGGGGACTTTTATAAAAACCTGTTTAAAAATACAATAGTAGTGGCTTTACACTTAAACCTGACTTCTTCTCAGCAGAAGAGCTAGTCACATCGACTGAGAATGAGGCCCTAGAAGCACCCTTTACTGATGAAGAAGTAAAGAAAGCAGTCTTTGACTCATACCCTGATGGTGCCCTAGGACCAGATGTGATTCCATTTTTCTTCTATCATCAATTTTGGGAGGTGATAAAAGTTGATTTGATAGACATGTTTAATGATTTCCATAAAGGAGAACTAGACATTCATAGACTTAACTTTGCTATGCTTACTCTAATCCCTAAGGAACCTGATGCTACTTTCATGAAAAAGTTTAGGCCCATCAGCTTAATCAACTGTAGCTTTAAGATTTTTACTAAGGTTCTTACTAATAGGCTGACTAAGATCCTTCAGATATTGATAGCTAGCAACCAATCTGCCTTCCTCAAAGGCAGATATATCCTGGAGAGTATGGTCACTGCTCATGAGGTAGTACATTCAGTCCACTCTGGGAAAAAAACAAGATTTGGTCTTGAAGCTTGACTATGAAAAAGCCTTTGACAAAGTATATCTTAACTTTCTACTGGATCTGCTTGAGAAGAGAGGCTTTGGTAGGGTAAATATCTTTGCACCTAACCTATCACCCAGTGCCTCTAGATTTTGGAAAGGGATAAAAACCATAACCCAAGCGCTGAAATTTGGTTATAGATGGAAGATTGGGTGAGGAGACAAGGTTAGATTCTGGAAGGATACCTGGTTGGGTACCTCTCCTCTAGCTGTGCAATTCTGGCCTATCTACTCCCATTTGCAATGAACAAACCAAAAGTGTTAGCAAGGTGTGGGACGGTCTTCAGCTAAAACTCACTTTTAGAAGAAACTTTGATGATAGACTTATGGAGCAATGGTATCAGTTGGTCGAGATAGCTGGTAGTTTGACCCTCAGTAACGACATTGATGCCCTTATTTGGCAGCTAGAAAACAAAGGGGTCTATTCTACAAGCTCACTCTACCATGTGATCAATTTCAGGGGGGTTCAACCAGTTTTCATCCCTTCGGTGTGGAAACTTAAAATACCCCCTAAAATTCATGTCTTCTTGTGGCTTTTTGCTAACAACAAACTGATGACTAGAGATAACCTTAGGAAAAGACGGATTATCAAACCACTTGACTGTGCCTTCTGCTCTGAAGCTGAAACATGTTCTCATCCCCGCGTGTTGCTGCGGGATTTTAAAGATTAATTTTGGATACATTTTATATGCATGAAATGATCTAAATCGAAAGCTATTATTTTCGAAAGTAATTCTATGTGAACAAAGAATACACATGTACGTTGGACTATTGGAGATGGAACAATTAAATTGGGGTATGCATGTGCTACAAAATAGTTCTAGTGGATGATGACGTGGCACATTTGATGATGTGGAGGGCTGCATGTTGAGAGAAATAGACTTAGCGGGGATCAACTATTTATGTATTATAGATGTGTGGTTCCTAGGCAAATTTGGCCATTGATCACGAGTCATTTTAGGGTAGATACTGGGACTAATTTTGAATCAGTGGCGAAATTCTGGATTGCTAATAGAATTCTGTTCTCAACACTGTTAATGTTGATGTGCTTTGGTATGTCTGGAATATAGGAACTCTATAATTTTCAATAACACCTTATGAACGTCGATTAAGCAGGTGCTGAGGTTGATCTTAAAGACTATCAAGAGTTGGGTGGTACTGTCCTCGAGCGAGACTGCGGAAAGGCTGGAGGCCTTCACAACGCACCTCACAACCTACCCGAGGCAGCCACTGTTGATCGGTGGCTGATTCCGAGGCACCCTGAAGCCCCTCTGGTGGATCCTTGGACCAAGCTGAAGATCACGGACGACGCGCTAGGCTTTGCATCCCCTTCCAATAAGCGTAGTGAAGCCGCAACGGTGTCAAGTCCAACCTCAACTCTGACGGCCGCTTGGTCTCCACAAGCTGTGGTTGTGCCACCGCTGAAGTCGCGCAAAGCCTCCCAGGGACTGCTCTGCATCTAAAGCGTGATGCGCTGTGTGTGTGATAAAGTCGTCATCTTAGTTTTCGCAAAAACTTGATGTAATAATTTCGTTTACCTAGTCTTTCGCTGAACTGCTCCTCTCAGTGAGCCGATGTATCCCGAACGACTTTGTGATTTCATTCTATAAAATGGAACCGGGGAGGGGCCTCCCTGTTCTTCTAAATTTTTTTTTGCTGATAAGCGACAATTTCTTCTTGAAGGTGTTGAATTTGAACGATGCAGCGAGGCATATCCAATACGGATGGCTTCACGTTTTGTGAAGTGAGATATGCATGTATGCAATGATGACATACATGAACACGATATTGAGCACATTCAATATGGAAAGGTTCCTCTTAAAAAAAGTATGAAAAAGGTTGCCCGTCATACATACTTTATAGGCTACATTTACATTTGAATTTATAGAATTTATAAAGACGATGCATACTATTCCCATTTATATACTTTCTCTCTTTTTCTAAATATTTGTCTTTCTAGAGATTTCAACAAGTGACTACGTATGAAGCAAAATGAGTGAATCTACACTCTAAAATATATCTATATACATCCGTATGTGGTAGTTCATTTGAAATCTCTAAAAAGACAAATATTTAGAAACGAATGGAGTAGTAAACTTTGTAGTAGCAATTACTCCCTCTGTAAATTAATATAAGAGCGTTTAGATAGTAGTGATCTAAATGCTCTTATATTAATTTACCGAGGGAATACTTATTAGGAAATTTGTGTTAAAAAACTTATTAGGAAATTAGATAAACTTTGTAAGTACTTCCGCTGTCTAAAAACGTTCTTATATTATGGGACGGAGGAGTATCATTTTGCGGCAATTTCATACATT
>NC_041386.1:538482594-538539612 GCF_002162155.2 Triticum dicoccoides | reverse complement strand
TGGCTTCGCCGCCGACGGGGCCCGCGGCGCCGGCGGGCTTGGAGAGCATGGAGGGCCTCGCCCTCGACACCATCATCGCCAAGGCCGGCGCGCGCCCTGCGGCTGTGCTCGCCTGCGCCAGCACGCACCTGCGCGCTGCCGTCGCCGAGGACGCCGTCTGGCGCAACTTCTGCGCCCGAGACCTCGGCCTCGACGCGCCCCTCGACCCCGAGGACCGCCCGCTCCCCTCCTTCAAGGTCTGGTGCTGGCTTGATCCCCTCGTTCCTTTCCCCTAACTAACCCTTGCCCAAACACAAGAATTAAGAAGCAGTCGATATACAATCTGCCGCTTCGTGATGGGGTTCCTGGCGTGTGGAACTTTGGATGATTTTGTTACTTGTATTGCTACTGTTGTGAATTCTTTGGTGCGTGTTGTCAGCTTGGAAATGCCGGACCTAGCAGAAGGTTTGAGTGAGGGGTCCTACTGTGAATTGAAAGAACTACCGTGTTTTCATTGCAAACGTAAAATAACTTACGGATTTGCAAATTAGGATTAAAGTGGGGGCCTTTACCCCTGCTCAGTCCTTCTTGGTGTCTGTATTTTAATCAATGCCTCATTCCTGAATTTCCTGATCTTAGCCCATTAGTTATGAGTTATGACCATGACCAAACAGATGGTAAATCAGAAACACATAGTACCAAGCAATTACCTATGATTTTGTAGACCATTAAGGTTAGACTAGCCACAATGGAGAGTAACATACACTAGTAACATACACATATCCCCACCTTCATAGTGGGTAGTAACATAGGTGTGGTGTCATGCAAAGCTCCATTTATTAGGTTATAGGCTCATATTGCATTGAGACATGTGATGTTACAGTAACTAGCTAAGTTACTAGAACTACCTCTCTCTTCATTAACTCATTGCCACATAGACAAATTTGCTGAGTTGGACTTGAAGTTACTGCTGAAGTTACTCCCACTGTGGCTAGTCTTAGGTGTGTCGAAAGTAGAGTAAGGTGTGTCTGTAGAACTAGTTTATATCATCTCACTGTTTACATAGGTAGGAAAAGCGGCTTAGAGAAGATAGGACCCTGACTAACTACAAGGTAAAGAAAAATAGAAACATAAGAGGAATAAAAGAAACAACACCATTTTTTCTAAAATTGGTAGTACTTCTCACTTATATATCTATTTTCTTCTAATATCCTTGTCCTTATGTGAATGAAGTTAACATTTCATTGTCCTAATGTCTGTCAAAAGAGTTTGATCTGTAATGACTCCCCACCATGATTTTCTCTTTTCTTTTCAGTGTATCTTTTGTCGCGTTAGCTTGCTGTCATTATTTTTCGGTTTAACTTGTCCAAAAGGGGATGGAGATTGATTATTGATGTTTAATTTGTGGTATTACTATCAGAGACTTGTACAGTTCTGCTCATGGACTGCATTTCTCAGGTAGAACATTTCCTCTGCGTGTAAGCATGTAGTTTTACGCGCCACTGAAGAAAAATGCTGGTATTTTTTTCTATGATAATATATGAGTAGTGCCTATTTAATAGGTTGCTCCACCAAGGAATACGATGCCATTGAATGATCCCAATAGTGAATTGTCTGAAACCTAAACTTTCAACTTTTACATGTCGTCTTTGGTTGTTATGATGTTACTTCAAATTGCATCCACTTCCTGCTGGCCTTCACGGCCGTATGTGAGAAACGAGAGTCCCGTTGGGATATCTGAGATTAGGCCTCGTGTAAAAGAAAATCAACTATGAAAACTTGAACACTATTTTATTATTCATACTGGTAGTGCAATATTTTATAGAATTGCATATTTTAAAAAACAAGTTTTAAAGCACCAACTACTAATCTACTCCCTCCGTCCGTAAATACTTGTCCTAGAAATGGTTGTATCTAGACTTATTTTAGTTATAGATACATCCATTTTCAACCATTTTTAGGACAAGTATTTCCGGACGGAGGGAGTATGTTTTAGCGGAACTGTGACATCCTTTTGGCTTTTCCTTGTTGTAAAATCTTCAAAACTAATTTATGTTGCTGGAGCTATAGCACAGTTAGTATCATCACCATGAACCCAGTCATTATTACTTTATTAGCATCGATAATTTGGTTTTGGAAAGAAACTTTTCAAAAGGTTTGCTGTCAATGTCAATCTATTACAGTCCAGGGTCTGGAGTGTGTTGCTAGTCATTTGCTCTATATCTGCCCTTTGGCTGTGAAATACAATTATGACCTTTTGAGCTATTCTCTAATGTTGACAAATTGCACCCTATTTGGTCTACTTCCTACCAGCTGCAAAAACTAAGAGTTAGGGGAACATGAATTATATGTAGTACAACACTCCTTATTCTGTTAATCATTTTTTTTCTAGAGAACAGTTCTGTTATTGATTGTGCTCGCTGTTGTTCACTTATAGACGTCCAAATTCGTTCATTGTTTGTAAATATTCTTTTTGGTGGAATTATTATTTACGATGTTACTTCATCTGATTTTGGCGATTGACTGCATATCTTCTTCGCTTCAAATTAATTGGTTTTATCCATGATAACAAACTGTAACCAAATTTTCAGGATGCATATAAAGTTTGGTCAGAGTCTTTTGGTATGTATCCATTACCCCTGGTAAAGAGAGTGAAACTTTTTTGGAGCTCATTAAAAGGATGGATTTCTGAAAACTTTCCTGAAGCACTCAGAACTTTGAGTAAAGGTGTTTCTGAAGCTCAGATAAGATCAGCAGAAGATGATCTTGGTTTCAAGCTTCCTATGCCTACAAAGCTATTGTACCGCTTTTGCAATGGTCAACTGCCTTTCAGTAAAAACGAGGATGTACGCATGGCTCCTCTTGGCATAATAGGAGGCTATCTGTTTTATAATTACATTGTAAATGTGCACTTGTCATCTCTTGAGCAAATGGTCGAAGAGACAAAAGAATTTAATTTCCACTTGGAGGAGCAAGGTCTTCCCATTGGGCCCAACCTTGCATTAGTGGCAAGTTCATGGTATCATCCTAAAACGTTTCTTCTCAATTGTTCAAGTGGTGAACCTTACGTTGGCACTGCCAACTTATCAGCTGGAGAAATGATGCCATGCGTGCCAAAATCATTGATAAAGCCAACTAATAGTGATATGCCCCAAGATGGATTACTTTTGTGGTTGGAAGAGCACCTTAGGCGCTTACAGAATGGCATGATCAAGATCCGCCCTCTTAAGACGTCGAGGTATATCTGCTTATATCCAGAAGCATCCCCATTGTGTTCGTCAGCAGTGACAAATGGTGTAAAGGTGATAAATCGTGACTTCCTAAATATGGCATCATCATTTTATTAAGCTTGAAGTCTAAATGGCATATCTTGTTTCCAACACTTGGTTGACTGTTCTTATTCATGACTTGCAACATTTCATCCCACTTGATTGCTTCCGTGAGTGATTTTTCATGACATGCAGTAGACATTCTATATGGTCTCATTGGTGCATTGGGCTGACATTTCTGATGGTTATAGGTACGTGCATCTGCTGTCTTTGTGCCAGAACATCCTCGTCGGGGGCATGTGGGCACACATCTGTATAGCTATTCCATCCGCCTGTCAGTTCCTGAGGCATGCATGCTAGGTGGGGTTTACTTTTCTTCCTGCCAGCTTCACTCACGCCACTGGATCATCCGATGTAAAGACACGGTTGTTTCGGATATGCATGGGGAAGGTGTTATTGGGGAGGTATGCTGGAATCGAAAAGGAAAACTAATTTCTGTATCTTGAATTCTCGTGGAGAAAAGTTATAGTTAACGTGGCTATTTATTTGGCTTTGTGTTTTGCAGTATCCTTTACTTTTACCAGGGCAGGACGAGTTTGTCTATGAGAGCTGCACGCCGCTGAATGGCAGTAGTGGATCTGTGGAGGGCTCTTTTACATTTGTGCCTGGGAGGTATGACCTAATTCACAAGAGAAGTTTCAATCAAAAGAATGAAGTCATTTTATTAGGCATTTGTAGCCAAACTGTGTTTGTTAAGGATTGGCAAGTGTTTGTGTGCCAACCAACCGAAACATCCTGTTTTCTTTTTTCATTATGTTGATGCGTGATTTGACTGTTTTATCCTTTGGTTAAGGTTGACCCAGCCAGAAGGAAAACCATTCGACGTCACGGTGGCTCCGTTCCCTCTGGAAGTACCCGACTACATCTTCTGAGCAATAGTATGTGCACCTAATAACAGTGTAGTATCTTGGTAGAAACACCGAACATATCTGTAGTACTCTGTCTGCTGTAGCAAAGTTGCTCTGCCTGGAGTTGATCTTGTCGATGTAATGTTAACAAAAGGACGCAAACGGTTTTGTCGTGCGCCGACCTTCTTCCGGTTCCTGGCTGTGGCCCTAAAGGAATCTGTAGCGGGTGGAGCTTGTCTGTTCATATGTGATGTGAGGTTGTTTGTTTCTTTGTTGAGGTGAAACATAAGAGGGAATTGTTCCAAGGTTTGCGCAAGAAATGGTTCCTTGGCTGTCATGTCTGGGTTTGCGACACCGATGTGATGTGATTGATGCAGTGCTGTTCGTGACAGAGCTGTTTCAGTAGGTCATCTGTAATCCTACACTGATGTTCGTTTGTAATGTTTCCCCTATGGTTCATCACCACTGCACTGGTAGTTCAGCACTACTTGTATTGCAAAGTAGGTCTTTATCCCTTGTATGCAGTGTGAGTGGTCCATCGGATAGATGTGCGTGCTTCACTACACCCAACAGCAACATAAGCAGATAGAAAGAGGACGTCTGTCACATCAGTATAATAGCTGTGTATTGTCTTTCTACTCCTTCCATCCCAGAGTGTAGTGTCAAAAACGCTCTTATATTATGGGATGGAGGGAGTATATTTTATGTATGTTTATCTACAATCTTCCTATAGCCAGGATGCCTGCCAAAGAACTACATAATCAGGTTTTGATGTAACATAAGTATCAGTAGAATATTGTTTCAACAAAAGAAGCATCAAAGTACAAACGGCTCTACATACATTGGCTTCTCAAATACCACTTGGAATAGATTTGAGGTACTTCTTCTGAATAACATGCCAAGGAGATTTTTGATCTGAAATCATTCCCTAGCAGCCTTATCATCCTTAAATCAGATCCCAGTTGCCATACCATCTTTCTGTGGTGATATCTTTTTCTCTCCCTCTTGTTATGACGCTCTTCTCTTCAGTTGTCGAGAAAATCTCCACAGCGGGCTCATAAATGGTCCTCATTCCTTGGATGCAATTGCATTGCAAGAATGACAATGTGAAAAACCGCGAAGAGAGCACGAAGCATGGTTCCCAGCTTATCTCGGCAACTAAGCCCGGAGTATGTGTACAAGAAACTGTGACTATTCTGTATAGGTGGAAGCCAACATCATTTTATCTTCTTCTCTTGGCCATCACTAGCTAGAACCAGAACCAAGTATGCCGCGTGAAGAACCAAGCATTCTGAGCCATCTACTCTGCACACAGTAACCAAGTTAGAATGTGAGGTCAACATCATGAAAGCAACTCCTAGCAAATTTTTTTTGTAGAACCAGTAATTTCATAGGACGTACTCCCTCCGTCCCATAATATAAGAGTGTTTTTTATACTAATGTAGTGTCAAAAACGTTCTTATATTATGAGACGGAGGGGGTAGTAATGAATGATGGTTCTTGCAAGCACAAAAGAGGGATGTGCTAGTGAACCAACTCAAAAGACACAATTACAATTCATTGATTCTACTGCCACATTGGCGTTTGAAGTGTGAAACTGGTGCGCACCCAGAATCAACTTCATGTTAAAGGAAAAGAAGGTGTACTTTGTTGATATGAGCAGTCTATCACCCCTATTAAGCAGAGATGTCACACAACATCAGATAATAAGTATTATTCTTTTTGCGGGGCAAAACATCAGATAATTCACATGAAAAGTAATCCCAATGTAATGCTTAAACCTAATCCAATCTGCAAACATATTTAGGCCTCTTTTGGTTCATAGGATAGGATTATCGTAGGAATAGGGAATTTATAGGAAATGAGATGACATATATCCCAAATCCTATGAATAGGAATAGGAAACGAGATGTCATTTGGTTCACACCAAAGAAATTTTTCCATTAAGTCTAAGCTCATTTTTATTTTCCTATGAAATGTGAAGGATAGGAACCAATCCTATGTAGGAATAGGAATCCATTCCTATGAACCAAAGGGCTCTTCAGGAAAAAAAACCTACAAAAATCCTATCCTCTAGAATTCCTATGAAATTCCCAGGCCTTAATTAGGACCCAAAAGCAAATAAAGAAAAATCTACCAGTTGAAAACATTTCCGCGGCTGAAAATTCAGAAAAGGAGGCTGGACAGCTCTAGATCAGTCTAGCTCTGCCTCTACCTGCACTGCACCATCGATCAAGATGGCAGAGATAAGTGAAGTTGCTAGGACAGTCCTCCGATAACCATGACGGGGCGCCGGGGCCGCGTCCGTGCGCATGCATGCGAGCGTGAGCTGCTTGCTCCGGCCCGGCAATTACTACTACTCCCGTGCTTTGTATTGATCTGCAATGCAAACCGTTGAAGACATTTTTGCGCATGCACGTTCCTGGGCATTCATTCATTCATTCATCGAAGGAGCACTTTTTTGCCCCCCCGGTCTCCACTCAACATGCATACACATGAGCAGCTGTAAAGCGCGCGAACCCGATCTACCTTGGTAAACCGAAACATTCAACATTTCTCCAAGTACAAAGAAGGAGGGGCAGTTGTATTTAATTAAACAACACGGCGATCACTTTACGTACCACGTGATGTGCATGTGGTGTAGTACGTACCATGCACCGCGGTGGTGCCAGAGCTAAAACCCTGTCGTGCCGTGTCAGCTTCAAAACGTAAGAGCGGTGAATACATCAGGACGTATATATATATATATATATATATATATATATATATATATATGGTGCAACTACATTTTGTTTCACGAGGAAAAAGAACATAGTACAATTTTTCGTCAAATATTAGCATTACTGAATACTGACAGAAATTTCTCAAGGTCAACTTAGAAACAGTTCCAAGCTTCTTTCAGCGACAGTAGTACACTGTTAATTAAGACGTCTTCTATATCGAGATCGATCATATATACACATGCATGCATGTATATATACACTGCTCAGGCATCCCTCATGGGATCAAGATGAATGAACTAATGGTCCAAAGAGATTGGGACCATGCATCTTCAAATTTCTCTTGAAAGAGACTAGCTAGCTAGGATAATTTTGCCATGTATTGAGCATCTGGATACGACCCAAACTGGTTCCAAAACACATAACCAAAATCAAACGACCCCCCAACCTCTACTTCCACCTCCTTAAATAACGACGTAGCACCCTCAACTCCCTTCTCCTTAACTGAGCTCGGCTCGATCCAATGCGCCGACTCACTACTCCAGCCGAATCATCCGTCCACCCGACCTCGTAAATGCCTTCTCTCATCGACGACCCAGGCTCGCTGCGGTCGCTGCTCCGGCCGGTCACCGACGAGCGCCGGACCAACAAGCACGGCGGCAGCACCGGCGGCGCCGTCGTGGGGCTCTTCAGGATGTTCAGGCTGGTGCCGATGCTCACCACCAGCACCGGCTGCAAGATGGCCGCGCTGCTCGGGCGGCACAGCGGCAGGGCCCTCCTCGCGGACCACGCGCCGGCGGTGACGCTCTTCGGGCACCGCCGCGGCCGGCTGAGCCTGGCCATCCACGAGGACACGCGGGCGCCGCCGGCGTTCCTCATCGAGCTGCCCATGCTGGCGGCCGCGCTGCACCGGGAGATGGCCACGGGCACCGTGAGGCTGGCGCTGGAGAGCGACACCCGCAGCGCGCGCCGGCGGCTCCTGGAGGAGTACGTGTGGGCCGTCTACTGCAACGGGCGCAAGGCCGGGTACGCCATCCGCCGCAAGGACCCGTCCGACGACGAGCGGCACGTGCTGCGCCTGCTGCGCGGCGTCTCCATGGGCGCCGGGGTGCTGCCGCCGCCGCCCGCCGACGGCTCCCACGGCCCCGACGGCGAGCTCACCTACATGCGCGCCCGCGTCGACCGCGTCGTCGGGTCCAAGGACTCCGAGGCCTTCTACATGATCAACCCGGACGACGACGGCCGGGGTGGCGATGGCGCCGCGGAGCTCAGCATTTTCCTAGTCAGGAAGAAGTAAAGAAAACAACTACTACGAATACCTATAGATATGATACGAGCGTAAGCATATAGTACTAATATTTTTGTGTGAAGAGAATCAAGAGATAGATGAATATATTATGGGCTACGATTCAATTCAAATTGTGTCACCTTTGCCATAGTAAAAAAAAAGTGAAGTGAAATGAAAACCAGTTGTGTCATCCAAGTAAATACAAATACAAATATGCGTGGAGGGGTGTGATACACAAAGTTTACAACAGTGTATGTATTCGTGGCATGGCAAAAGACCTGTCTCGTTTTGTTTCGAAGATGAGTTTGGTTTAGTTAGCTAGAGTCTTGTGAATTTCAATGTGCTAAACACTATTTCATGCCATAAATCGTGATGGGACAAATACATAATATAACCCTAATAATGGCAGATGTTGACACGAGGGGCCTGGTTTTGAGTGCTTCGTTTGTAGTCCATTTTGATCATAACAGTGGTGTGGCTCCAAATTTGGATATATTAGAGCAGCTTCAACGTGCCGACCAAATAGACAACGATTTTGTCCATTTTTTATCTGTTTGGATCGGTTGTTCGCTCGGCGTCCGTTCTGTTTATGATTTGGTCGGCAATGCGCCCAATAGGCCAACTCATATTTGCCCGCGTGGTCGGCTTGCCATCGTTTTCCAACAAACATATACACATTTTTTATAATTTCACAACCAAATAAAATAGTATAGTTCCACGACCCAAATAAATATAACATACTCCCTCCGTTCCATAATATAAGAACATGTCTGACACTACCCTAGTGTCAAAAACGTTCTTATATTATGAAACAAAGGGAGTAGTTTACAAGCTGAATAAAAATTATATTGTCTATTGGTTGCCAATATGAGCTCACATATGCTCAACCAAATCATTTTGCAATTGAATGTGAGTTTTCCATTCACGCATTTGATGATGAAATTGGGTGAACTGTGCAAACGTTGCCGCTCCTCCTCCATGCTCAGGCACAACATTGTCACCCTGAGACTGAAACCCTTAATCGTAGATACGTTCCGGACGCTCATCCTCTATGCTCATATTGTGCATGATCACACAAAGCAGTCATCACCTCCCACAACTTCTTGGTGCTCCAAGTTCTACCAGGATACCGAACGATGCCCCATCGAGATTGTAGAACACCAAACGCACGCTCGACATCCTTCCTAGCACTCTCTTGCTTTTCGGCAAATCTTTTCCTCTTCTCTCCGATAGGGTTGGGGATTGTCTTCACAATAGTGGTCCACTGAGGATAGATACCGTCAGCTAGGTAGTATTCTTTGTTGTAGTCGTGACCGTTGATGTTAACATTGACCGGCGGGTTGTTGCCTTCGGTAAGCCTTGCAAACACCGGCGAGCGTTGAAGCACGTTGAAATCATTATGCGATCCGGCCATGCCAAAGAAAGAGTGCCAGATCCAGAGATCTTGTGAGGTCATGGCCTCAAGTATGATAGTGCAAACCCTGACATGGCCTATATACTGCCCTTGCCAAGCAGAAGGGTAGTTCTTCCACTCCTAGTGCATGCAGTCTATACTGCCAAGCATCCCTGGGAAGCCCCTGTTGGCATTGATCGCCAACAAGCGGACGATATCTTCAACAGTCGGCTCTCTCAAGTACTTAGGGCCAAACACTGCAATCACAGCCTTGCGGAACCTGTACATGGACTCTGCACGTTGACTGGCTCATGCGGACGTACTCATCAATGAGATCACCAGGCACTCCGTATGCAAGCATCCGGATAGCTGCAGTGCATTTCTGATAAGATAAGAAGTCAATCTTTCCAAGGGCATCCTCTTTGCACTCGAAATAATTATCGTATCCGACCACCCTCTCTCGAATACGGTTGAAAACATGCCAAGCCATATGAAAACACCGTCGGAATTGGTGATGTTTGAACAGCGGGTTGGATGTGTCAAAGTAGTCCTTCCAAAGAAGGAAATGGCCGCTCTCTTGGTTGCGATTCAATGCCGGAGTGTGTCCCGGGAACGAGCCCCGGAACAACGTACGCTGCCTATTAAGGTGGTCATGGACCAAAACATCAGCCACCATCTCCTCATCATTGGATGAGGAATCATCGCAGTCGCATAGAAAATTGTGGAAAAAGAACTTGTCGATGGAGTCCATTTGTACCTTGAGGCAAACTGTCAAACAGCTTGCGGGCATCGACGAAGAAGTTGGCCGGCAAAGAGATGCGTGCCTCCCGTTGACCAGGTGGCTGGCCTGGCAAAGTTCGACGAGTGTGGCGGCTGTAAGTGCATCTAGTGCCACCCCTAGTTGCTTTTGGAGTATTGACGACAAACCTAGTTGAGGGACTAATGTGTTTGTGAGAATTGCAGGATAACACAGGTAGAAGTCCCTCGTTGATTCGGTTTTCCTACCAGAGATGACCCCTAAAAATGTATGAAGACATTGAAGTCAAAGGTGGTATATGAAGACATTCACATTGAAGACTATGAAAAGAGAAGACATCGCATGAAGCCTATGGAGCTCGAAGACTTAGATCTTTTGTAGTTCTTTTTCTTCTTTGTTGAGTCATACGAACCACCGCACTGTTAAGTGGGGTCCAAGAAAACCATTCAGAATGACTGGAGTGATGCTTAAACAAAACCTATGTCTTCGAGTGAAGACTATGAGAGCGAATCTTGTCCAGAGTCGGACAAGTCAGCTTTGCTTGTTGCCCAAGTAAAGTTGTCGTGTGAGTTTAAAATCTGACCGTTGGAACACGTGTCAGTTCCTTAGTGACCCGGGGTCATTTCGGACAAATCAGGTCGGGTTGCCTAGTGGCTATAAATAGCCCACCCCCTACAACCATAAATGGTTGGCTGCTCAGAGTTAGTATACGACTTTTGTCGTTTGAGAGCAACCCACCTCGAAGCATTTGAGAGAGAATTCCTTGCGAGGATAAAGCCCTAACCACCCAGAGCCAAAGAGAATTAGGCATCACTTAAGTCTTCTTGTCTGTGTGATCTGAAGACTTATTACACTTGAGGATTGTGCATCCTCCAGCCGGTTAGGCGTCGCGTTCTGAGCATCCAAGAGACATTGTGGATCGCCGGTGAACGAAGTCTGTGAAGGTTTGGGAGTCTACCTTGAAGACTTACTAGAGTGATTGGGCGAGGTCTGTGTGACCTTAGCTCAAGGGGAATGCGGTGAGGACTGGGTGTCCTAAGCTGCGTGTTCAGGACTGGGTGTCCGAGACTGTGTGTCCTCAGGTTTAAATACCTAGCCGCCCTAACCAGACGTACAGTTGTCACAACAACTGGAACTGGTCCAACACATCATTGTCTTCAACAAGTCACTGGTTTCATCCTTCCCTTCTCTTTATGTATTGTTTCTCCTTGTGAAGACATTGTATGATTGCACTATCTTTTATCTTCACTGAGTGACTGCGTGTTCTGTTTGGCTTCATAATTTCTTCCTACTTGATCCTTACTACATTGCTGCTCTTAGTCATTGTGCTTTCACTCTATTGAATACTTGACTATGCCTTTCCTAGTGTAGTTTACCTTCCGCTGCAGGGTAATAGGTTTATTTCGGTCGTTTGTCTTCATAACTTCCATGTTTTGAAGACTTTCATAAAAATCGCCTATTCACCCCCCTCTAGTCGATATAACACACTTTCAATTGGTATCAGAGCAAGGTACTCCTTTGTTCTGTGTGATTCGGTTTAACCACCTGGAGTTTTAGCTATGTCGACTGCAGGGATAATTAAAGTCTCCGCTGCGTGCCTCATCTTCGATGGAACTAAATATCCCTACTGGAAGAATAAGATGCGCATGCATCTTGAAGCCACTGACGTCGACCTATGGTATGTCGTCAAGAACGGCGTTCCCAAGGCTGGAGAAGGTGTCACTGCTGCTGACGTCAAGAAGTTCGGTCAACTGGACTCTACTGCCAAGAATATCATCTGTGGTCATCTGACCAAAGGACAGTATGGCCACATGAGTGCTTTGGAAACATCTAAGCTAGTCTGGGACTGGCTCTCCAAGGTCAACGAAGGCGTCTCAACCCAGAGAGATCAGAGAATCAGTGTCCTTCGCAACCTCTTCAACTGCTTCAAGAGAAATGACAATAAGAATGTCCAGCTCACATTTGATTGACTCACTGACATCACGAATGAGCTTCAAGCCCTTGGCGCTACTGAGATCACCAAGCATGAAGTCGTCAAGACACTACTGAGATCACTTGACAGTTCGTTTGACACCCTATCCCTGATGATTCAAGAACGTCCTGATTTCAAGACACTCGAGCCGTCTGACATACTTGAGAGGCTCAACACACATGAGTTTCAGCTTCCTGAGAAAAGAGATATCTACGGTCCAAACTATGGGCGAACTCGTGCCTTGAAGGCAAAAGCTGTCTCCTCATCTAAAGAAGAACCTGACAGCAGTTCTGATGATCCTGAAGACATTGGAAGGGAACTTGCTATGCTTGTCAAGAAGTTCCAAAAATTCACCAAGAAGAAAGGCTTCAGAAAGTCTTCCCGATCAATCTCAAGGAATGATGAAGTTTCTGCTCATGACTACAAGAAGAAAACATGTCACAAGTGCAAGAAACCTGGCCACTTCATCTCTGAGTGTCCACAGTGGGACAATGAGAACAAAAAGAAGAAGAAGAGCAAGGAATATGATTCTGACGACAAGAAGAAGAAGAAATACTCAAAGTCCTCTTCCAAGTCTTCTTCAAAGTCTTCATCACACAAGAAGAGCTCATCTGGCAAGGCACGTGCGTTTGTTGGCAAGGAAATGGATTCAGAGGAGGAGTCTGCTTCTGAGGAGGCGGAGGTGGAGTCTGAGGAGGAGTCCGATTCTGGCGTCGCAAGTCTGGCTACAACATACGTTGCCAAGTCCATCTTCAACACTGAAGACAATGACCTCATCACCGACACCGATGCAAATGACAAGGACTACTCCGCTCCAACCTACTGCTTCATGGCACGCAGTGCCAAGCCTATCCCCCTAACTGCACTATAGGGTACGACACCAGCGTCTTCAGAATGGATTATTGATAGTGGGTGTACCAACCACATGACTGGCAAAAGAAGCCTTCTTATGGACTCAACCTTACATCCATCCAACAAGAGTCACATCACATTTGCTGACACTGGTAAAAGTAAGGTATTGGGTCTAGGTAGAGTTGCAATCTCAAAGGATCAACACATGGATAAAGTCATGCTTGTTGAATCCCTTGGCTTCAACTTAATGTCTGTCTCAATGCTTTGCGATTTGAACATGATCGCAATATTTGGAAAATATCGTTGCCTTGTACTAATGGAATCTGACAAGTCTCTACTGTTTGAAGGGTATCGGAAAGATGATTTGTACGTGGTAGATTTTTTGGCAGGACCACAGCTTGCCGTATGTCTTCTAGCAAAGGCTTCAGAATGCTGGCTCTGGCATCGGAGGCTAGGGCATGCTGGCATGAGGACCCTCCACACTCTTGCAAAGAAGAAGCATGTCATAGGCATCGAGGGCGTCAAGTTCAAGAAAGATCACTTATGCGGTGCCTGTGAAGCAGGGAAGATGATGAGGGCCAAACATCCCTCGAAGACAATCATGACAACCACTCGACCCTTTGAACTGCTCCACATGGATCTTTTCGGTCCCACTCATTACTCAACTCTTACTACTACTGCTTGCCTCTATGGCTTTGTTATTATTGATGATTATTCTAGATATACTTGGGTGCACATAATCCTTTACAAGACTGAAGTGCAGGATGTCTTCAGACGCTTCGCTAATCGAGTTATGAACAATTATGGCGCCAAGATAAAGCACATCAGAAGTGACAATGGCACTGAATTCAAGAACACTGGCCTTGATACATATCTTGATACCTTGGGCATCACACATGAATTCTCGGCCCCGTACACGCCACAGCAGAATGGTGTCGTCGAACGCAAGAACAGAACACTCATTGAGATGGCCAGAACGATGCTAGATGAATACAAGACCCCAAGAAAATTCTGGCCTGAAGCCATTGATACTGCATGCCATACAATCAATCGTTTTTATCTTCACAAACTTCTGAACAAGACATCTTATGAGCTCCTTACTGGCAAGAAGCCAAATGTCAGTTACTTTAGAGTATTTGGTGCCAGGTGCTGGATCAAGGATCCACATCACACTTCAAAATTTGCACCAAAATCACATGAGGGTTTTATGCTTGGATATGGAAAGGATTCGCACTCCTACAGAGTCTTCAATCTCTTTCTCTATAAAGTGGTTGAAACAGTGTGCGATTTGATGAGACTAACGGTTCACAAAGAGAGCACCTGCCAAATGTGCTAGATGAAGTTCCATCCAGCGAATCAATCAAGCTAATGGGAACTGGAGAAATCATACCCTCTGAAGCTCAACCTGAAGAGGAACTTATCATCTCCGCACCTGATCAACCTGAAGACAATGCTCAGTCTGAAGACAATCCCACTAATAATGACAATGATCGGCGAGAGCAAAATCTTCGCCCTGTACATCCTCGTGTTGCCAATGAAGTGCAGATTGAGAGAATAATTGATAGCATCAATGCACCTGGTCCGCTTACTCGTTCAAGGGAGACTCAGCTGGCAAATTTCTGTTGGCACTTCGCATTCGTCTCAATAACAGAACCCAAGAAAGTTGAAGAAGCCTTCATGGAACCTGAATGGATTCAAGCTATGCAAGAAGAGCTTCAACAGTTTGAGCTGAATAATGTATGGGAACTGGTCAAGCGTCCTGATCCTCAGAAGCACAACATAATTGGCACCAAATGGATATACCGCAACAAGCAAGATGAGCATGGTCAAGTTGCGAGAAACAAAGCTCGCCTCGTTGCTCAAGGATATACTCAAGTGGAAGGCATTGACTTTGATGAAACATTTTCTCCTGTGGCTCGACTTGAAGCCATACGCATACTGCTGGCCTATGCAAATCATCATAACATACTTCTATATCAAATGGATGTGAAGAGTGCTTTTTTCAATGGCAAGATTGAAGAAGAAGTGTATGTTGCACAACCGCCTGGCTTTGAAGATCCAAAACATCCTGACATGCTATACAAGCTCAACAAGGCACTGTATGGCCTCAAACAAGCCCCTCGGGCTTGGTATGACACGCTCAAATACTTCCTGAAGAGCAAAGGCTTCATACCTGGTTCCCTCGACCCCACTCTCTTCACGAAGACATATGATGGTGAACTGTTTGTGTGTCAAATATATGTGGATGACATTATCTTCGGCTGCACCAATCAGAAGTACAGTGAAGAGTTTGGATATATGATGCAAGAGCAATATCAGATGTCCATGATGGGAGAGCTGAAGTTCTTCCTCGGTCTCCAAATACGACAGCAACGCAACGACATCTTTATATCTCAAGAGAAGTATCTCAAAGATTGCCTGAAGAAGTTTGGTATGCAAGACTGCAAAGGCTTCACGACGCCAATGCCAGCCAAACATCATCTGGGTCCCGACGACAATGGTAAAGATTTCGATCAAAAGGTATACCGCTCCATGATTGGTTCTTTACTTTATCTATGTGCATCTAGGCCAGATATTATGCTTAGTGTTTGCATGTGTGCTCGATTCCAAGCGGCACCAAAAGAGTCGCATCACTTAGCTGTGAAGCGAATTCTTCGATATTTGGCTCACACCCCAACTCTAGGATTATGGTATCCAAAGGGCTCAAAGTTTGATCTGGTTGGATTCTCGGATGCTGATTATGCTGGTGACAAGGTGGATCGCAAGTCTACATCAGGCACATGTCATTTTCTGGGACGATCACTTGTATGTTGGTCTTCAAAAAAGCAGAACTGTGTATCTCTCTCCACTGCTGAATCTGAATACATTGCTACTGAATCTTGCTGCGCTCAGCTTCTGTGGATGAAGCAAACACTCAAGAACTATGGCATTCATCTGAAGCAAGTGACACTCTAGTGCGACAACGAAAGCGCCATCAAGATTGCCAACAACCCAGTTCAGCACTCGAAGACAAAGCACATTGAAATTCGTCATCACTTTCTCAGAGATCATGTTGTGAAGGAAGATATTGATATCATACACGTCAACACTGAAGAGCAATTGGCAGATATCTTCACCAAGCCCTTGGATGAGAAGAGATTTTGCAAGTTACGGTGTGAGCTAAATATCTTGGAATCCTCAAATGTCCTGTGATTAGGCACACATCCTAACACTTATGCATATTGATGACTTAGATGTGCAACACACGAAGAAAAGTATATCTTCAATCAATGAAGACATACATTCTAAGTGTGAATACATTAATGTGGAATTTGACTTCGGAGCGCCACGATAATTGTGCGCCGTGTCTGGGTCTAATACTTCCTATACGGTGGGTAAAGCCAGCACCAAACTTTCTGTTTGAAGTGCTTCACTCATGGTGTTACATTAGCTATGTCTTCATATTTGGTTTGGCTTCAATCTCAACATGTCTTCATGATTATCTTCACTATGTTGATTATATATATACATATACTAGTGTTTTGTCCTCTACAGCATTCACTTATAGCTATGTCTTCTTTTTGAATCTTTTGAACTAAGTGAATGTGATCGGACCCTAACCTCTCTATACTTTCTATCTCAAACTCTATCTCTCCAAATCATATGCATTCTATTGAAACTATCGAATGTCTTCTCTGCGTCCTTGTCAGCAGAAGATGCAGAGACAACCATTAAGTCCGTTTTCAATGCTCATTCCTTCACCTGAAACCCGGAGAAGTGGGAACGACCACCCGACAATCCATGCGTGCATGGGACGTGGAACAACCCCCGATATGCTGCATGACGGCCACGTGCCCATCAGATGTGAATCGCCAGGGGCACCTGTGTAATAACGAGTGCCGCCCCTGTACCTATAAATACACGCCTCACCACAGTCATTATCTCTTCTTCCACTCTCGCACGAACCCTAGCGCCATCGCTAGCACTCGACGACGCCGGCGATGAAGCGCTTCGCTGCCGCAACCTCTCCGACGCCATCTTCACGCCGACCGCGGACATCGTCCTCTCCACCGTCACCGTAGGTGTCCTCCGTCGCCAAGTTAGGGCACGGAAGATTGAACTGCTCGGCCTCCTCTTCCACTCCGTCTAGCAGTTCTTCATGTGGTAAATAAAACCTCCTTTTTACGGCCCCCTTTGATCCTATAGCTTTATCACTTTCTACCACAAGCAGTTTTTATTCACACAAGTTGGATCCCTTTCATACTGCATCTCATAACATGCCTAGTATATTCACTTATGCTTCACAAAGTAGTTAGATTCCTCACTTGTACTGATCTGTGGATTCGTACAAATCTGGAACCAACTCCTTATCTATGAGTGAATGTCTTTGCACGATGAGGTCAATGTCTTCTAAACTGATTTATCTTCAAAATCTTCTGAGAATGCATATGACCTCTTCCCCTTCCCTCGCACCTTAATGCTGTCACAGGTACATGTCCTTGGGAGAATCCTTTGGTTCTCATAGTCTGCATTCATTTGCAGAATTCTTACAGCATCACATAAATTCTCCCGAAGCCAGTTCCTGTTTGTCCAGCAAGCGAAAACCTTTGAAGCCTCTGAACGTATTGAAGCCTTTCAGATTAAGGTTCATGGCTTCAGAAAAATCAGCAAGGAAGGGTGGCAGAAAGCGTCGAGGAGAAACATCAAGAGATTTGCCCGATGACCTCTCAGAGCTGTACAAGACAGATCCTGAAGAGGATTACAATCAGCGCAAGACACGAATCCAATGGATTCGACGCTATTGGGAAGAACAGTGGTTCAAGTACAGATTTGTGACCAAGGAATGTGCTAAAAAGAATGCCATCAAGCGACCATGGGGAGACATCCTCTACAAAAATCTTCAACCGAGAACTAGAGATGAAGCCATTGAACAAGGCTTCTATCCCTGCATGGTCCGTGGAGCACAACCTGCGGATGCTGACCCATCGTCCCTGCTATGGTGTCGTGACGACATTTTGTTCAAGCGCAACTTCCAGTTTGCCCAGAACTCAGCAAAGAAAAACAAGAAGACATTGGGACTAGACTTCAACCGTGGTCCTTCTGCTCCAAGGGCTGACGGCACACGTGATGCAGAACCCAATGTCGTCGGTCCCTTCTACAACCTTGAAGGTCTCATCATCCATATCTTGGTTCAAGGGACTGCCATGAACGAGCCTGCAGTTGACACTGAATCAGATGAAGCGCCTGCAGCACCAAAACCAAAGAAGCAGTCAAAAGCTTCAAAGCCTGCCTCTGCTCCAAAACTCTCACGGGCGAAGCCACTGGCAACTGCACCTCCTAAAGACAGTGTGCAGTCTGAAGATTTGTCACGCATCTCCAAGCCCCAGAAGGTCAAGATGCCTCTGCCACACATCGGCCAAGAGCTAACAACTGCTGCCATTCTGCGCAATGATGCCATTGATCTGTCAAGTGATGAAGATCTTGCGGATGACGCTCTTGAGCAACTCATCAAGAGCAAAGAAGAAGCAGAAATCTTCAATGATCTGCCTCTCTTTGATATAACAATCATCCACAACTTCATTGATGAATGGTTTGACACGCCAAACATCAGCTTCGACGATCTGCAACTACCCATTGGCCTCAGTGTCGCCTTCCATGGCGCCATTGCTTCAGAGTTAGCTATCGCCCAGCGCATTGTTGAACTGAAGCAAAAGATTGAATATGAAAAGGCTTAGTTCAAGAAGCATATGGCCAAGCTCAGCGTGCAAGAGGTGAAGAACTTTAAGATTATGCTGCACGAGCTCAAGGAAGCCTTTCTCAAGAAACGTGCAGAAGCTCAGGGTTCTCGTGAGCGCATGAAGGTTCTGGCTGACAAATGTGTGCAGGCCTACAATGAGGCTGAGAAGCGCAAGGCCCTTGGGCGTCCTGGCATCGACCCCAGGATGGTAGCAAAGAAGATGAAGAAGCCCGCTACGACTGAACCTGACGCACCAAGGCAGGAAGCAGATCCCATTGTCTTCCCAACTAGAATGACTGGCTCGAAGCCAAAAAGCCGGTCAACCGCTTCAGAGCTCAAGAAGACGAGGACTGCTGAGGCTGAAGCCAGGAAAAGGAAACATCCTGAAGCCTCTCCTACTGCCCCCTCTAAGAAGAAGAGGAAGACCAAGAAAGATCGGGCTGCTCCCACAGAGCCTTTGATAGTTGAACCCATTTCCATGGTTCGTCCTGACGCTGAACGCCAACTGACAATCCATGAGCCTGCTTTCATAGAGGCTCATGAAGCTGAAGACTTTCCAGCAGCTGATCCCATCGCTGCTGAAGACATTGGTCAACATGACCATGTAGAAGATGGTACAGTCCTTCCTCAGCTCGAGAACAGCGAACTCATCAGCATTGGTCGTCCTCTGACGCCAATCGCTCAGGATGCTTCATGGGATGATCGCCCACAAGAGGAAGAAGACTTTGAGGCCCAGCCAACTCCAACTACACAGGCGTCGCCTGCGTTGCGCAGGCTTCGCAAAGGACCTAGGCCTCCAGTCTCTGTGTTTGAAGCTGAAACTGCTGAAGACATTCCGGCTGCATCAGCCGATGAAGAAGAAGTCCCACAAGCTGCTGCTACTCCCCTGTCCCACCAAGAAGCGGTTCTCGAGGAGAACGTGATTGTGACCGACCCTCCAGCTCGTCAAGTGGAGGTTGAAAATCTTAAGGCTGCCACCACCACCACCAATGAAGCCACTGACGCTGTCATGGCTGAAGCTAATGTGGAGCCCTCCCAATAAAAGCATCAGAAGTCAGCGAAGCCACTGATCCCACTGCTTCTGTTCCTGCACCTGCTGTCGGTCCCCAGTTCGATTATCATGTTGAGCACAGGCCACAGGTACAGAAGCCAATCCCAAGATTGCCCAGGTTTCCAGGTCCTGCATCAGCACCTGGATCCTTCAATATCAATGGCTTCAGAGCAGACAACACATTCTTCAATAGCTCCAGGAACCCCTACTCAAGGGAAAGGATATCATCTGATTGGTTCTGGAGCTATCCGCAGCGAAGCTATTACTCCTGCATTCCATACAATCAAGGTCGCATCTTCCCACACAAGCGTCTTGACATTGAAGCTATAGCTGGTCTGCCCTGTCTGGAAGAAGCTCTGGATTGCTTCAAAGAAGTTGGATTGCTGCCATTCGTCACTGACCAAGAGCATTGGAATGAAGAATTGCTGCTCCAATTCTATGCCACACTTCACATCCGCGGGTATAACAGAGATCCGAAGACTTGGGTCCTGGAGTGGATGACAGGAAACGTTCATCACGAAGCCAAAGCCTTTGACATCATTGAGCTCACTGGTCTGCCCACTCCCGGAGATCTCTATGAATCTAGCTGTCAATTTCACAGTGAAGCTGTGGTGAGCATCTTTCAGAAGCCTGAACCTAACATGAGTCAGATGCTCAGTATGATGAAGACATTACCCCAAGATGCTGCATATCCCAAAGTGTTCTTTGTTGAAGACCTAGAGTATCTGCCAAGGACTATTTATCACATCATAAGGCGAACTCTCTGGCCTATCAAAGGGCACTCTCCACATGCCAAGCTTGAAGGTGCAATGAAGACTTTGGTCTTCTATATTCTTCATGGAAAATGCTTCAATGCACAGGACTTCTTCATTCACCAACTGCCTGCATCAGGCTCAAATCTGTTTGGCTTGAAGTTCTACGCCCCATGGGTCATGCGGCTGATCAAACTTCACTCCACTGTCTCATATCAGCCATCTGCTCACAATCATCGGATTTTTCTGCCTGATGTGGATATGTCTATTGAAGCCATCTATCCTGAGCCTGCCAAGGAACCCCTAAGTCTTCAGAATGCAGAGCATCAGAGTTTCTCTCAAAACATTGAAGGAGTTGAAGCAGTCGCTCGTGTGTATCCTTTGGCTGGCACTACACGTGCACCGCATCCTGCAATCACTGAAACCACTGACAGTACAACTGCTCCACGACCCAAGAAGCGCACTCGTGTTCTCAACGACCGAGAGCTTCTTGTGGCTCTTCATCAGAAACAGGATAGGCATCATGACTGGCTGAAGCGTCAAATGCAAAGCCTCTTGGTGGATGTTAATCGCATTCGCAATCTTGCCACCAAAAATGCTTTTGTTGCCCATGAAACCTCTCGCCGCACATGGAAAGGGCTGACACTAATGTGTTCTGAAGATGATCTTCAAGAGGATGGCTTCACTGAGCACTTCAAGTTTGACTCCACACCTCCTCGAAGGGCAGTGCTACGACGAACTCCATCTCTTGAAGACTCTGAGTTCTCTTCCTCTGCTGCAACTGTGAATGCCAGAGTGATCGAGGATGAAGCGATGCTACTTCACTGCCACCTCCTTCAGCACGCTTCGACTCTGCTCCAAGCTCTTCTGCACCGCCAAACACCACCAACGACCCTGCTGCTTCACCTACTCTTCATGGGAACGAGTAGATGCTCTATGTCTTCAAACCTTTTTGGTCCTTACTGACAAAAGGGGGAGAAGCTGAGTTTGATAGTCTTCAAGCGGGTCCATATGGGCGGGTGCTTTATATTTTGCTTCGTGTTTACAACTCTCGTTTTGATACATTTGGTTCTTTGAGTTGTAACACTTAAAACTCGATGGTCGTCTGCTACCTATTTGCCACCTTGTGATGCGATGATAAATTCCGCATGTGCGATGATAAATTCCGCACTTAGATCATTTTGCAGACGTCCATTTTCCATTATGCATGTCATTATCTTCACATACCCTTTTCATGCATAGTGGATTGTCATCATAAGTTGAAAAGGATCTCCACAAGCACAACCTGCCATGTGCATTTGCATTCCAAAAGCAAACTACTTATATGCACATCTTCAGGGGGAGCCCTTGCAACTTATGAAGACAATTCCTTATCCTTTAAAATTTCACATATTATATTCCCCGTTGAAAACTTCAACTAGTTTGTCATCAATCACCAAAAAGGGGGAGATTGTAAGTGCATCTAGTGCCACCCCTAGTTGGTTTTGGAGTATTGACGACAAACCTAGTTGAGGGACTAATGTGTTTGTGAGAATTGCAGGATAACACAGGTAGAAGTCCCTCATTGATTCGGTTTTCCTACCAGAGATGACCCTTAAAAATGTATGAAGACATTGAAGTCAAAGGTGGTATATGAAGACATTCACATTGAAGACTATGACAAGAGAAGACATCGCATGAAGCCTATGGAGCTCGAAGACTTAGATCTTTCGTAGTTCTTTTTCTTCTTTGTTGAGTCATAGGAACCACCGCACTGTTAAGTGGGGTCCAAGAGAACCATTCAGAATGACTGAAGTGATGCTTAAACAAAACCTATGTCTTCGAGTGAAGACTATGAGAGCGAATCTTGTCCAGAGTCGGACAAGTCAGCTTTGCTTGTTGCCCAAGTAAAGTTGCCGTGTGAGTTTGAAATCTGACCGTTGGAACACGTGTCAGTTCCTTAGTGACCCAGGATCATTTCAGACAAATCAAGTCGGGTTGCCTAGTGGCTATAAATAGCCCACCCCCTACAACCATAAATGGTTGGCTCCTCAGAGTTAGTATACGGCTTTTGTCGTTTGAGAGCAACCCATCTCGAAGCATTTGAGAGAGAATTCCTTGCGCCCTAACCACCCAGAGCCAAAGAGAATTAGGCATCACTTAAGTCTTCTTGTCTGTGTGATCTGAAGACTTATTACACTTGAGGACTGTGCATCCTCCAGCCGGTTAGGCTCGCGTTTTGAGCATCCAAGAGACATTGTGGATCGCCGGTGAACGAAGTCTGTGAAGGTTTGGGAGTCTACCTAGAAGACTTACCAGAGTGATTGGGCGAGGTCTGTGTGACCTTAGCTCAAGGGGAATACGGTGAGGACTGGGTGTCCTGAGCTGCGTGTTCAGGACTGGGTGTCCGGGACTGTGTGTCCTTAGATTTAAATACCTAGCCGCCCTAACCAGACGTACAGTTGTCACAGCAACTGGAATTGGTCCAACACATCATGTCTTCAACAAGTCACTGGTTTCATCCTTCCCTTCTCTTTACGTACTGTTTCTCCTTGTGAAGACATTGTATGATTGCACTATCTTTTATCTTCACTGAGTGACTGCGTGTTCTGTTTGGCTTCATAATTTCTTTCCTACTTGATCCTTACTACATTGCTGCTCTTAGTCATTGTGCTTTCACTCTATTGAATACTTGACTATGGCTTGCCTAGTGTAGTCTACCTTCCGCTGCAGGGTAATAGGTTTATTTCGGTCGTTTGTCTTCATAACTTCCACGTTTTGAAGACTTTCATAAAAATTGCCTATTCACCCCCCCTCTAGTCGATATAACGCACTTTCAGCGACGTCAGGAGAGCGCGGCGGCGTCAGAACAAGGAGCTGGCCGGGGCCGCGGGGGGCGACTTCATGCTGGCGGCGACGTCAGAGTGAGGGATGGAAAGCCGCGGTTGCCCGACAGTAAGGTGGTGCTGATGGCGACGTGGGAGGTGGCGGCATGGGGGTGGGGGTGGGGGTGAGGTGTGGAGGCGCCGACTGCTGGCAGAGACACCTGAATTTGGCGGCGGCGGCGACGAGATGGGGCGGGCGAGGGCTTGTTGTCGATAGGGGTGAAAGAGCATGGCCAATGTGTCCTCTTCCTACATGTCTTGCGCACCACACTCCGACGCCAGAGGCACACGGTGATTTGTTTGTGTGCAAACAAAGGTTACCATTAAATATGATGCTAAGAACTCTCCAAAATGACACTAATGTTAACGGATAGTCGAACAAACACACAAATATCTCCTCTAAACAAGATGAGACATAAACTGGTTCAAATAGAGCAACTGGTAAACAATCTCAGGAGGTTGCTTCTCGTTGGGTTTGAACTGGTTCAAATAGAGCAACTGGTAAACAATCTCAGGAGCTTGCTTCTCGTTGGGTTTCATACAACATACATAGAGAACCACAGAGCAATATTAGAGAAAACTTGCCTGATGAAATAAAAATTGCCCGACCATGAAATAGTATTACTGTATTATTTTTTAGCCGTGGAGGAGAACTACATGTATATTACTTCCTTGTAAAGAAATACTCCCTCCGTTCCCAAATATTCGTCTTTCTAGAGATTTCAATAAGTGATTACATACGAAGCAAAATGAGTGAATCTACACTCTAAAATATATCTATATACATCCGTATGTTGTAATCCATTTGAAATGTTTAGAAAGACAAATATTTAGGAACGGAGGGAATATAAGAGAAGGAGAATAAAGGGAGGGGTCAAAGCCAACACAAACGACAGACAAGCCAACACAACATCAGTCACCCAAAAAAAAGCAAGATACGCAAGACCAAACCAAGAAGGCTCCGGCCAACCAAACCTAGACCTCAATCTTGTTTCATTCCTTGCTTCCAACCAGTTGTGTGAAATTAGCATTGTAAGCTGAAGTGCAGAACACAAACAACGTGCCCGGCCTGGAATTTAAACTTGCATCACTAACAGAACAGGAAGAGATGGTAGCACTCACTGTGAGACTCTGAATTCAGAGATCCAGAAAGAAGACACACAGCGAAATTCCCATGATGCACCAAAATCATTTTATTTCTACTTCAACATTGGACTGAGCGCATCCAGCGTCAAACTATGGATCAAGCCGCACCGGCCAAAGGCCAAACAATTTGTCACCTAAAGAACAAGAGGAAGACACGACAATTTGTCACCTAAAGAACAAGAGAAAGACGCTGACTTCTGAAGGAAAATGTGGTCCCTGCTTTGCCAAATTTTACCAAATTTCATCATGTTATCGCAGACTTGGCCAAATTTTGGGTCTGCATGGATGTTTGACAAGGTTTTAGACATGCTATGTATGTGATATGACATTAACTGTTTTTCCTTTTTTTTTTCACCGAAACATAAGAATACTCGAGTTCCCATCATCATTGTCAGGACACACGCTTGATCCAAGAATCAAAGTGTTGATCCAAACAACCACATGCACAAGTATGTGCTCTCTACACACTGTACAACAGGCATAGTTGCCACAAGGGAGAACTAGACCGCGAAACTGATCTTGGCGGCACAGAGATATGAGCAGAAGGTGAACAATCCTGCTGCAGTGGGCATTGATCATAGCAGATCCATGAGACCATACAGTGGACAGAACCCAAGCCCACATATACATATCGCTTCGAACCAGAAGCACCAAGACGGTGATGACCAAGCTCGCCATTGATATCATGCTACATCAGTCATCTTCCTCCAGATCACTGAAAGATATATCCTCATCGTCGCCTACTATTGGAATGTGCGTGCTTCCTGGACCAGCCGTGTCCTCTTCCAGCCATTCATCCCCATCATCATCAGTGCCATCGTTATGGGACTTTTGAGTGACAACTCTTGATTGCTCGCTGAGGTCACTCAATGACCATTTATGTTGATCTTCTTCCGATGGAGCACTGTCTACAAATGGTACACACTGCTCATTTGCTACAACATCATCTGTAATTGAGTCGGGTGTTCTTTCTTCAATGCTAGATTGTGAGAACCCAGTGGGATGTTCTTTAGAGGGAGTGTGAATGGTTTCTCCCATCCTTGATTGTGAGACTGAGAACTCAGTGGCATCTCTTAATACCGGCAATAGCTGTACAGGCACGCCACTGCTGATTTTATCTGAAGGAACAGCTCCAGCATCACTGACTGTATCTTTTGCTAGCTCTTCCAGAGGAATCGATTCAAGTATACCATAATCTACATTGCCCAAAGCTGTGGGCCTGCCGGAAGCATCTTGATCTTTTACTACGCTGACCACCTCTACAGGTATAGGTACAGTACCATCTCCATTACTGAAAGTCAGAGCCACTGTGTCTTCGTTGCTCTCTAGCTTTGTCCGATGTTGCGAATTTTGTGACAACTTCCCTCTAGCTTCCAAAATCTGTGCAGTAAAGAAAAGGGATATAAGAAATTCGCCACCAAAACAATGTAATACCACCAACTACTTTATTGTGCAATCATGAGCAAATTAAGCATCAACCATCAGTCAATATATTTATTTCTCAAGCAATCATATGAACACTAAAATGTCTTAATCTACTATTATGTATTAGTTTGAAAATTAGCACTTCTCGGTCTCATTATGAAAAGATAGTGTTCCAATATTTGCAGAGCCTGTTTAGTATGCTAGCAAAATTTCCAAACGGGTAAATTTTGAAGCCAAACATTTGTGGCTAGCCAAGTTTTGGCATGGCAAATGTTGACAGCAAACCAAGAAGCCTCCTAGTGACACAATATTAACTTGATGTCTAGTCGTGCACCTTCAGTGTCCAACATTTCTCTTGATTCACTTTATATTCCATTCCAATACTTCGAACCCATGAAAAAATATCACAAGGGAAGAAAACTAAAAGGTTGAAATAATAGGTACCCAGTACCATTTAATAAAACAAAACAACCAATAGAGAGAATAGATAAACTCGAATTCATCTGCTCATTTTAGACATGGAACTGAAGTGGACCACTTGTATAACAATATGATTTAGAGACTCAGAACTGAACCTATTGAAATACAATATTACCTAAAATTAGGCTAGCCACTCGATCACCATGTTAGAATTCAGTGGCAAGTAACTATTGCAACGAATCACTTTGTCCAAATTAGTAACTTCAGCTTAACAAGCCTATTTTGCTATGAAAATAGGCCATCAATTTTATATAAAAACTTTTCAACATCTAGAATACCAAATCAATGACATTACCGAAAAAGGCTTCCACCCGATTCATCTTGAAATATATTTTCGTATGGTATATACTTGGTATTGTAGATATAGATAACTTTCTCTATAAACTTGGTCAGATTTTGTGAAATTTGACTCTTTAAGAAAACCAATGCGCTCTACATTATGGGACAAGGGAGTAGTATTTTAAAAAATGATTCACCATTTCTAGTTTTAACATAATTCAGATGAAGAACGAACATGGGAACATGTAGTTGACACATTAACCTGTTATTAAGTTTAAGCTTTGGTAAGCTTAGCTCCACAAAGAAGAGAAGCTCCAAAGCAAGCACATAAGCACAGAGTTTAAGAATATCTTGAGACGGCGATTAGACAATCAAATGCCAACACAACAAGGTAACAACATGGTTCTCAAAAAAAAAAACAAGGTAACAACATAATCTCCCCAATGGCCCCCAATGGCGTATCACCGCAAACTTCCATGATTCCCAAATACAACAGATATCAAAATATATGCCCATAATAGTGTCCACCTGACAAGTGACAACTAATCTGATTTCACATCAGATTTCCGGTCATATACACCGTCGGCGAATAAATCATAAGTAAGCCATTGTGACCCAGATGAAGCATGAAATCAAGGGAAATCACCTGAGGAGTAGAAAGAAGCTCGGCTTCCTCCTTTGTGAGCTTAGGGTGCAGTAGCACAAAGTATATCTTCCAGAAGCAGCCCTCGCTCATGTGGCTTGGGCAGAGTTCGATCCTCAGATCTGCCAGCTCCGGCGCCATGCTCTCGACGGCCAGCGCGTGATCTTGCTGCGCATCACTAATGTCAAAATCTGCACTTAAATCAACAACAACATGGGAGAATCACAAATCAATTAAGATTGTAAAGAAGGATTTACGAAGACGAAAGGTCTTGGAGGCGAAGGAACGCACGAACCGTCCGAGTCCGCGTCGTCGGGGAGAAGGGGGAAGTCCAGCCAGAGCTCGGGCCGCATGGCGGCGTCCCGCGCGAAGGCGACCACGTCCTCGGTAGCCCCGGCGGCCTCCGACCCGCCCCAGTATTCGTCCGGGTGCAGTAGAGAGGACGCGTTCTTGGCGAGATCTGCCACGGCCTGGCGGCCCGGGAGCCGCGCGAGCCCCAGGCGGAAGCGCCCCGCAATCTCGGACGGGTTCAGCCCGCGGGGTGCGCCGCCGCTTCCTGCGGGAGTGGGCGCCGCGAGGAAGGAGGCAAGGCCCTGGAACCGGTGGGCGAGGGCGTCAGTGAGCTCCGAGAGGTCCTCGCGGACGCCGCGAGGGGGTGAGCCCGGGGAGGTGGAGTCGGAGGCGCGGGGGTCTTCGCCGTCGGCCTCGGGGCTGTCGGGGGATAGGAGGGAGTTGGCGATGGAGCGCGCGAGCCAAGACATTGCCGGCGGCCGCCGCGATCGCGACGGCGGGAGTCGGCGACTTGGGTGGAGGGTGCGTGACTGATGGTGCGTCGTTGCCGTGCGCTGTCTGTTCACTGTCGGGTGGCGCCTAGCCGCATAGGGACACGTCATCTAAAAAACAAGAGGCACGTCTTTTTTCCTCTTCTTAGCCTCTGGTCATAGCGGGGAGTAACTTATACTCTATTAGTGTCAGGGCAATTTAATTTATGAGAAAAATTTACTATAGGTCCCAAAACTTGAGCCGACTGACACTTTAGTCACTGTACTTCAAAATACCCTAAATATCATCCATATACTTACTCTAGGGGTTCACTTCGGTCCATATATACGATTTTGTGTACAGCGTCAACGCTCGCCACGCGTGCTTTGACTGCCACGTAGTTAGGGGAGAAGGAATACTCATCGCTCGCCGTTGCTGCTAGTCCTGCTGTTGGGCGTCGCGCGGCCACGCGACGCAGCTCGCCCTGGCGCTTAACCAGGACGGCGTGCTGCTCCTCTCCTTCAAGTCCTCCCTCCTTGCCGACCACCTCGGCTCCATCTCCGGCTGGGGCTACGCCGACCATCTCCGGCTAGGGCGCTGCCGGAGCACGTTGGCCTGCTGCGCAGCCTCTGCGCCCTCAATCTAGCCGGCAACGCGCTCTCCGGCACCATACCGGGGAACCTCACCCTGCTCCGGAACCTCATCGCTGTCTCCCTCGCCAGCAACTACTTCTCCGCAAAGTGCTCTGTGTATATTAGTGCATTTTAAGTTTGCTCGAACTGATGTTCAGATTCATCCATAGTTTATAGAGTAGTAGTACGTGCGTGCTGGTGATCAGTCGACGACCATGCATGTGTGTATGTGTGAGATGTGCTTAATCATGCAGGGTATCATCGGCGTCCTCCGCACTGCCAATCTGCTCCTCGTCGGCCTCGCGTGCTGTAGTGTGCTAATCGCCACCGCCGGCGGGGTGGACGGCGCGTTCAACGTCGAGGACTACGGTGCTCTCGGCGACGGGACCACGGACGACACCAAGGTACGCACGCGCCTGCTCTACGTCGATAATACTGGTGTATACCTGATGGCCGGATGTGTGTTGACTATCTGCACCGTGTGCGAAGGCGTTCGTGGACGCATGGGCGGCGGCGTGCGACGCCACTGGCTCGTCGATGACGCTGCTCGTGCCGGCGGCAAAGTCATTCCTCGTCGGCCTCACCAGGTTCAGTGGGCCATGCGCCTCCACCAGAATCACCGTCCAGGCACGCACCGCTCGTCTGTCCTTCCTGATCTGGGTCGTGTTTTGGCTTTGGTTGTCGCAGGCCATGGGCACGATTACGGCGCCGCCGGCGGGCGCATGGAGCGAGAAGGAGAACTATTGGCTGATGTTCTACCAGATCGACGGGCTCACGGTTACCGGCAACAGCACCGGCTTGCTCGACGGCAGAGGCGAGACGTGGTGGAGCGATAAATGCAAACACGGTGATGATGTGAGAAGCCCAAGTCAACTCTTAAGGAATTTCTTTAATTCCTCCTTGCATTTGGCAAGTGCCTTTAGATTTATCAATCTTCTTCGGAGAGAAAGTATTTAATGGTCGATATTTTCTTTCAGGATTGTGTAACCTCCTCCTCAACGACGCCGGCGACCCTGTTGCACCTGCACCTCCGCCGGTGAGCCGCAGCAGCCGGTGCCGCCTAGTGCTCCGCGACGTCAGCTGCCGCGCGAGCCCCGGCGAGCTGCTCGCCATCGTCGGCCCCAGCGCCGGCAAGTCCACGCCGCTCGAGATCCTCTCCGGCCACCTTGAGACCAGCTCCTCCCCTTCTACTGACCTCCGCGTCAATGGCTCGCCCGTGGACGCCACGGGCTGCGGCCGTTCGCCGCCTCTGTGGCTACGCCACCCAGCGCGACGTCGTCTTCCCGCTGCTCATAGTGCGCGAGACGCTCCACTTCAACGCGCGCCTTCGCCTCGGCTCGGACGCATAGGACCCCGCCGCGGTTGACGCGCTCGTTGACGACCTTGCGCTCGCTCGCGTCGCCGATGCCAGGGTCAAGGACCTCTCCGGCCGAGAGCGCCGGCGCGTGTCCATCGGCGTCGAGGCCGTGCGCGACCCCGCCGTGCTGGTGCTCGACGAGCCCACGTCGGGCCTCGACAGCGCGCCCGCGCTCCAGATCATGGGCGCGCTCCGGGCCAAGGCCGAGTCGCGCGGGCACACCGTAGTGCTCAGCATCCACCAGCCCGGCGCGCGCATCGTCAATATGTTCGACGCCGTGCTCCTGCTCGCCGCCAACTCCGTGCTCCATCATGGCTCCGTCGATGCGCTCCACTCGCTGCTCGCTGGCGCCGGCCTTGGCTCCATCTTCTACGACCTCGGCGACGACAGGGCGACAGAGCGGGTGGGCCAGGTGCACGGGCCGTGCGATGGGGGTGTGCGTGGCGACCAACGACGAGGTGCTCTGGCGGGAGCGGATCGGGGAGGAGTATCGGTGGGAAGCAACTGTTTTATCACTAGCAAATTTGCAATAAAAACCCTGCTTTCCTGTGTATTCAAGCAGCTTAGAGGACCTGTCAGTCAACGCCCCGTGGCTCGAGTTGACCACCGCCAAATCAGCGTATACATACACAAAATTGTATATATGGACCGAAGTGAACCCCTAGAGCAAATATATGGATGGTATTTAGAATATTTTGAAGTACAGTGACTAAAGTGTCGGCCGGCTCAAGTTTTGGGATCTACAGTGAATTTTTCTCTTGATTTATTGCTATGACTTACTTTGAAGTTTGACAATTTGCCACTCCTTATTTCGTAATTGTTTTTTTGCCATTCCTTACTTGGGAGTTGGAAGATTTGCCCCTGCCCACGGATAAACCCAAGATTGCCCCCTGCTCCCACGTCCCACCCCATTTACCACTCACGGGGTCGCGACACTAATTGCACAGATAAGAAACGACGGCGGCGACTACATCAAGGCGTGCTCTGCTACATCTCCGCCGACGGCAAGTTGCTGCATGGTTGACTTCCTACCCATCCTCTCCAATCCCTCTGCACCATCCTGCTGCCTCCCGATTGACGGGTACAGGACATGGGAGAGGAGCTCGCTCCCCATCTCACTCACCCGCCCGCGTGCCCCAGGCACCAGCTTTCTTGTCGCTGGCAGCGCCTGAGGCGGGCCGAGGTAGCAAGTTCGATCCCCGCAGCGCGACCCCGTCGGGAGCGACCTTCAGGCGAGCCACCGGGCAGAGGCCTGGAACAGCGCCGTGGGCCCTCCCTGTGTGGTGCGTCCCGCCCTGCATCTGGTACTCCGGTGGCGCGGCCGACGGCCGGGAGGAGAGCGGCGCGAGGAGGAGGAGAGCAGCCGGCCATCAGAGAGGGCGGCGGCGGCGGTGAATGGGTTCATCCCTCCTGATTAGATTTCAATCGATGTATCGGCTGGGTGCAATGGTCAAACTAGGGCAAAGGGTATTTTGGTCCATTGTTTTATGCATATATTATGTCAATCATTTGTAAGTATTGTTTTTGTGTGGAAAAGTGGCAAAAAATTAAAGTGCAAAGTAAAGAGTGGCAACTGATCAATTATAATGTAAGGAGTGGCAAATTATCAAAGTGCAAAGTAAGTGGTGGCTAAAAATCAAAAAACCCCTAGTGTCATGCATATGATACTAGTCTAAATTACTACCTTCATAGTGCAAAGTAATATATTAGTAGTGTCATATGTGGCTTCATTTAATGGCTTGTAGACTCATTTTGTGTTGGGAAGCGCTATGTTACAGTAACATATTATGTTACCACTTCTCATTAACTACATGTCACATAAGCAAAAATTTCTCGAAGTGCGTTATATTATTATCTAAATTACTCCCACTATGACTAGCCTTAGAATTTTTTTGAAAGACCCAGTTGCCTGGCTTTTCATTGATTTAGTAGAAGAGAGAGTTACAAAAATTGTCCTAATCAAAATAGATTAGCAAACTGAAGAAAGACCGGGTTTAAAGAAGAGCACACGGGCTCTCCCACCCCCTTCCCTCTGGGTAAAGACTAAGGTTTATTTCTCATGTGATATCCCCAAAGGGGCGCTCTAATCCTTTCGCTCCGGCTAGTCTCCATTGCTCCAACTCTCTTCTGCAGGCACTAATCACATCGTCAACGCAAGCTGCCTTCTTCCTGAACGTGCAGCTGTTGCGTTCCTGCCAGATGTGCCATGCAACCAGAGCCACCATGGATTTGGTGGCTCGCCTGTTGGATGATGGTGATGCAGAGACTATTGCAGTGACGACCTCCGTTGTGGTCTTTCACCCGTCCCAGGTGGCTGGGTTCAGCGCGCCGCAACCCTTCCATTCCGCTGCCCTGGCCCAAATCTGCTGTGACGTGGGGCAGTTCCAAAGAAGGTGTGTCGAGCTCTCCAAGCTTCTGAGGCATAACTGGCAGAAGTAGCCATTTTCCTATCCGCGCCACTGCAGCCGATCATTGCACCAGAGCCGGTCGTGGTGCAACAGCCACATGAAGAACTTGATTTTCCCCGGCGCCCATACCTTCCAGATGAGTTGCTATAGTGCACCGCTGGGCTGCCCAACGAACTGAGCATCGTAGGCTGATTTGGCGCTGTACTGGCCTCCCGCACGCTAGGAGATCTCATCCTCCGCCTCATCCTGCAGGGTGATGTTGGCTTCGCGGATGCTATGGCGCGGAGAGACCAGCTGCGGGATGATCTCCATTGCGTTGCCTCTCCGGAGATCGAGGATCCATCTGTCGTCCTGGAGCGCCTCGGCCACCGATCGGTTCTTTCTGGATGAGTTGGCGAACAACAGAGGGAACCGAAGTTTGAGCGGCTGGTCGCCGAGCTAGGTGCATTTCCATAACGTGGCCCTCCTTCCATTCCCTATGACGACTCTAGTTTCAGTGGCTAACAGCTCTCTATCCTTGTCGTCGCACGGCGAGCCCGTGCCGACCCATGGCCTGCCCGGATGCTTCCATGCGAGCCAGAGCCACCGTAGGCGGAGTGCGCGCGCAAGACGTTCCATGTCTGGTATGCCTAGTCCACCGCGATCCACCGGCGAGGTTACAAGTTTCCAGTTGACCTTGCACTTCCCGCATGAGATTTCCTCGTTGTCGGTGTCAAAATCGGCGGATCTCGGGTAGGGGGTCCCGAACTGTGCGTCTAAGGCGGATGGTAACAGGAGGCAGGGGACACGATGTTTACCCAGGTTCGGGCCCTCTTGATGGAGGTAATACCCTATGTTTTGCTTGATTGATCTTGATGATATGAGTATTACAAGAGTTGATCTACCACGAGATCGAAGAGGCTAAACCCTAGAAGCTAGCCTATGGTATGATTGTTGTTGTCCTACGGACTAAACCCTCCGGTTTATATAGACACCGGTGGAGGCTAGGGTTACACAGAGTCGGTTACAAGGGAGGAGATCTACATATCCGTATTGCCAAGCTTTCCTTCCACGCCAAGGAAAGTCCCATCCGGACACGGGACGGAGTCTTCAATCTTGTATCTTCATAATCCAACAGTCCGGCCAAAGGATATAGTCCGGCTGTCCGGAGACCCCCTAATCCAGGACTCCCATAGTAGCCCCTGAACCAGGCTTCAATGACGACGAGTCCGACGCGTAGTTTTGTCTTCGGCATTGCAAGGCGGGTTCCTCCTCGGAATACTCCATAGAAGATTCTGAACACAAGGATAGTGTCCGGCTCTGCAAAACAAGTTTCACATACCATCGTAGAGAGAATAATATTTCCACAAATCTAATCTGCTAACACGTTTAGCAACATGACATCATGCCATGGCCCGGTCTTTATTTGAACCGTTTTTCTCAACCAGCACTGCACATAACGCGAGGCGGTTTTCCTGACACGTCTTGTGAAAGCAGAGATCGTGTCCTCCTTATTACGGGATTCTCATCAATACGGACGTGGGTAACCCAATCGTGCATGTTGGTATGACTCCTCGATTTTAGGCAAGTCCCAAACGGCCACGAGGAGGACGCTTGATATTCACCCTCTCTATAAAGAGGCCAAGGCCTGTCCTTTTTTTCTTCTCGTGCTTAATCGAATCCTTCCCCCGCCTCGAGTTCCAACACCCAAGGCTCAGGTCAGGCGCTTCGGACCTTCAACCATGTCCGGATCCAACCTCCAAGGTCGGTGGATGCCTTCCTCTGTCACAAAGGAGGACATCAAGAAGCTGAGAGAGGTCAGGTATCTGACCGCCGAAATCTCGCATAGGCTGCCCGCCCAGGGCAGGTCATCCCCACTCCCGAACCCAACGAGAGTGTTGTGTTCATCTCTCACTTCCTCTGAGGGCTAGGCCTCGCTCTGGATCCTTTTGTTAGGGGGCTCATGTTCTATTATGGGCTGGATTTCCATGATCTGGCCCCGGATTCCCTCCTTCACATCTCGTCGTTCATCGTCGTGTGTGAGGCCTTCCTCCGCATTACCCCACACTTTAGCCTGTGGCTCAAGACCTTCAATGTGAAGCCGAAGATGATCGAGGGGCGGCACACAAAGTGCGGAGGTGCCGTAATAAGCAAAAGCATTGAGGCTCCATGGCCAGAGGGTTCCTTCCCGGAGGTGTCCAGTTTGTGGCAGCGGGAGTGGTTCTATATCACAGCTCCCCGGAGTTCCAAGTGGGTAGCCGCCCCTGCCTTTCGCTCAGGCCCCCACCACAACTGAAGTCATGGATCAACAAGGGGCTGAACTAGGGGCCAGTAAATGATATGCCGATATTGTAGAGTCGCATATGAGATCTCCTTGAGAGAGACATCAGCCTGGTCATGGTAATGCAAGTCATGCAAGTTCGTCGAGTCCAGCCTTGCAAACGTCGACCCCTCCATATGTGGGAATTCAACCCGGAAGGACCATGGACTATTCAGCACTTCCTCGGCATGATGCTCGAAGAGATGTACAAATTGTTCTTCGGACCCCAAATAGAGTGTCCGGACACCATAGAGGATGCGGGTCTGAGCTGTAATCGCCACGATACCCAAGTAAGTAATCCCATGGCCGAATACGCTGTCTTTTTTTATCATAACATCATTATGAAAAGTCGCTCTTTGACCAGGACTGGATAACAAAGGCGAAGATGATCAGGTGTTCGGCCCCCCTTCCCGAAGGCTCGGCCAATCCAGTACTGGCCAGAATGCTTGAGCCGGCGCCTTATCAGGCGCCCTCAGGGGAAGATGAAGGGGGGAATAAAGAGGCTAAAAGCAGGCCTCACTCATCATTCATCCAAACCGGGGGAATTAGCGCCTCCATGAAGGAGGATAACTAGGAAGAAGAATATGAAATTCCCTCTCTCCAATGAAGGAAGAGGACCACCTCTGAAGACCCGGAAACAAAGGTTTCCAAACGGGGGAAGAAATCTTCGCCAGAGGGTCCTGCCTCGGAGGGTATCCTTGCCGCACAGTGTCCGCAAGGGGATCAGCCCTCTACGGAGCTGTAAGTAAAAAGGTACTTAATAGTAAAAATATCTTACATTACTTCTGAAGATAATAACCGAAGCATATATCTTGCAGTTCGGATCGTAGCCCTTCTTGACAGAGTTCGTCTTCGGGGGATCTTCTTCCGGAGATGATGGAGAGCGAAACACCTCCCCCTGCCACCCCGCCTCATGAGGCGGGTGACCCTGAAATGTCGTCGTGGAGGGTTTCTCCTGATCCGCCAAGGCCAGAGGGTAATCCTTTGGCCACCCGAAGTCCTTAGTATTCATCTCCTAAAGAGAGCAACAGAAAGAATCCGGAACCGTACAGTGTGCGGTCGGACGCACTGAAGGATCTTCTGGAGCAAGCGGCCATCTCAGAAGCACATCGTACGCTAATGGGTACGGTGATTGAAAGGATTTCATCCGTCGAAAGCGGGTTGCATGAAGCTTTTATGAGTCTGCTAAAAGGCTTTGAGGTACGTGAAATAGTGTATGTTTTTGATAGTACCGCACACGTTAGGTGTGCCCTATGCAGATAGTAGCCCCTGAGACTCTGGTTGCCGTCGAAAACGGCGACAAATAGAGGATCGTAGTCTCAGGTAATAATCAGATTGCCTTTATGTGCAGGTGTCTGAAGGTCCGATGGCTAGCCGGACTGATGAGTTTGCCGAGCTAAAGCGGCAACTTGATGCGGCAGATGCCGACATCATGCTTGTCAACAAGCGGCTTGACGAGGCACAGGGTATGTGATTTCTCCGGTGATCAACACATAGTAAGAGGAGCATGATGCGAGTATCTTTAATATGTTGTGACTGTAGATGGAGCTGTCACCGTGGAGACCCTTCGGGCGGAACTTGCCCGAGCCAAGGAACAAGCCAGAAATAGCGATGCGGCCGCTCTAAAGGCGGTCGAAGAGCTGAGGGCCGAACAAGCCGCACATTACCAGAGCAAGGAAAGAATGGCCAAGATGGCCGTTGAGTTGAAAGATGCCGCCGACCGTTACCAGCTTCTTGAAAAAGAAAGCCGAGCAAAGGCGACGGACCTGGAGAAGGCCATGGTAGCAGCCAAGGAAACCCGCTCCAAAATGAGAGCGATGAAGGAGGAGCTGCGTCAAGCTGGAGATATCACGGCTGGGAAGCCCTTTTTGTTGCGTACTAAGTTCGGAGATCCGAAGTATGCCCCTATTGATCAACTATGGAGTTCTGCAGACGCATACGTGGATTTGGTAGGAAGTGCTGCTGATGCGGCCGAATACTTCAAGGATCAAAAAGATCGTGAAGTGGAAAAGCTGTTCTGGTCACAGTTCCATGCTCTAGTGCGTCCGCTGCTGTTGAATGAGCGAATGGCCGAGTGGGCCGAGCTCCATAGGTTGTCCGAACTTGCCATGAGGTCTGTTGTGGATCATCTGTGGCCGGAAGGGCCAAGGCCAAATAGTTACTTTAGTTTAGTGCAACAATTCCTTGGTGTTGTGCCGCACATCGACGCTATGAAGAGGTCGGCGTGCATAGAGGGTGCGCGGATGGCACTTGCCTGTGTTAAGACATACTGGACAGAGATGGAGGCCACCACTATTGCAACACAGGGTCGGCCGTGGGCCGAGTAGCTGCCGAGCACTACTTTGAAGAGGTCCTTGAAGGCGCTCGTTCGATAGCGGCGCAGTCTCAAAGAATATTATGTTCTAGTGACATGTATTCCCATTGTAAAAACAATATTTTATTGAATTATGAAGGCTGTGCTTATACTTTTGCCTGAAAGTATTATGATGCCTCATGTGCGGCCGTTTATGTATATATGTCTATAACCTGAAAGTTTGCAGTCGTCGGCTTCAGCCCCCGCGCATATAATGCAGGGGTGTTCGCAAAAAACGCGTATTCACACTTGATCCAACATCTTGGTCCATTAAGGAGGTGGTAGCACAGCGAACGAGGCAATCGGACTATATTGGTTTAACACTTTCACTTAGCCATAGGAGTTTGACTGCGGGACTACTAGATAGCCCCTGGTACCTCTGCGCTCATCCGAATACGGGGCGCGTACGTACATGACCGGGAAACGGCCCTTCGTTAATGCGGAGGAATCCCGAAGATTCCGCTAAGTCATCGAGTGGTTGACCAGTCTCGCGCTTTATCATGACAGTCAGTTTTCGGCTTTCTCTACTGAGGTGCTCATCTGGATGAACCAGGGCACAATCGCAGTAGTTCTCCCAGTGCTACCTTAGCTGATATAGCGGAACGGAAGGTACCAAAACATGGGAGCCGGGCAAACCCAACATTTGACCAAAGACATGATTCGGAGCTGATGCATATAAGGCCAAACTCGTGACGCCGAACACTCCCTAAGGTATTTGGTCTTTATAACATATGCCGAGCTGAACAATGCCCTTAATAATAAACCCCGAGTGTCTAGGTACGTGCAATATCCTGACGTGGCCACATGCCAATAACGTCAGCATCCTTCACGGTTGTATTGAGTATCCGGAGGATGTGAACAACAAGAGACAATAAAAAAGGTTTACGCAGGGTCTTAATCTGAAAAGAAACCTTTAAGCAGGTCCCTGGTGCACGTCTGCGCGTGTGTCTCCGTTGTGCCGTGTCCTGGACGGGTGTAGCACGATTGTCATCTGTAAAAGAGAAGAACTTAGGTGAAAGTTGTCATGCAAGAAAAATTGGTCATTATCAATAAACCATTAAAATTCAAGATAAGTCAAGTTGAGCCAAACTAGCCCTGATTACACGCGGGAAGCCCCTGGTACCATCTATGAGGGTTTAACCACCAGACCAATCTCATGTATTTGTAGTGATGCGCCGGACTCGTCTAACCGTGTCCGTGGTCTTGATGACCTGTCATTTGTTCTGGTTGGTGAGGCCCTCTAGTGCTCGGCTGTTAAAGCCGCCGCACATTCTTCCGCGCATAGAGAACGCTCAATATTTCCACTAACTGTGATGGTGCCGCGTGGACCGGGCATCTTAAGCTTGAGAGAAGCGTAATACGGTACTGCATTAAAACAAGCGAAAGCCGCTCTTCTGAGTAGTGCTTGATAGCCACTTCGGAATGGAGCGATGTAGAAAGTTAACTTTTCGCTTCGGAAGTTGTCGGAAGAACCGAATACAACCTCTAGTAATAGAGAGCCCGTGCAGCGAGCCTCTTGGCCTGGTATTACTCCCTTGAAGGTAGTATTGTTGTGGCTGATTTTTGTCAGGTCTATCCCCATTTTGCGGAATGTGTCTTGATATATCAGATTGAGACCACTGTCGCCATCCATAAGGACTCGTGCGAGATGGTATCTGTTTATTATTGGGTTTAGCACCAAGGCAGCCAATCCTTCATGCCGGATGCTTGTCGCGTGATCCCTGCGATCAAAGGTGATCGGGTAGGCCAACCAGGGGTTGAACTTAGGGGTGACGGGCTCTACGGCGCGTGTGTTTCGGAGTGCATGTTTGCTTCTCCTCTTCGTCACATGGATCATGTTTACTGTTTTAACCTCTGGTGGGAATTTTTTCTGTCCTCCAGTGCTTTGCTGGCGAGGTTCGTCCTCGTCTTCACTTGGTGTCTCCCCCCTTTGTGTTTGGCGTTTAGCTTACCGGCCTACTTGAAGACCCAGCATTCTCTGTGGGTGTGATTTGCAGGTTTATCGGGGGTGCCATGAATCTGACATAGTTTGTCGAGAATTTTGTTTAGGCTAGACGATCCATCTTTGCTGCCTTTGAAAGGCTTTTTCCGCTGACCTGGTCGAGAGCCCCTGAATCCGGCATTGACCGCCGTATTATCTGGCTATCTTCTTTAATTCGACGTTTGTTTTTACTGCGTCGTGGTTTTCCATTGCCATCCCTGACTTCTGATGTGCTTGGGTCGCTGGTACTACTGTGGGCTAACCAGCTATCTTCGCCCGCGCAAAAGCGGGTCATGAGGCTTGTCAGGGCTGCCATTGTTCTCGGTTTTTCTTGGCCGAGGTGTCTGGCGAGCCATTCGTCTCGGACGATGTGTTTGAAAGCTGCTAATGCTTCGGCGTCCAGACAGTCGATGATTTGGTTCTTCTTAGTGAGAAACATGTTCCAAAGCTTTCGGGCTGACTCTTCGGGCTGTTGAATTATATGACTTAAATCGTCTTCATCCGGAGGTTGGACATAGGTCCCTTGAAAATTAGCACGAAAAGCGTCCTCGAGCTCCTCCCAACTTCCAATTGAGTTTTCGGGGAGGCTTTTCAGCTAGTGCCGAGCTGGTCCTTTAAGCTTGAGGGGCAAGTACTTGATGGCATGGAGATCTGATACGTCCATTTTGCATCATGCTTTTATATCGATATTTATTGCATTATGGGCTATTATTTCACATTATGTCACAATACTTATGGCTATTCTCTCTTATTTTACAAGGTTTACATAAGGAAGGAGAATGCCGGCAGCTGGAATTCTGGGCTGGAAAAGGAGCAAATATTAAAGACCTATTCTGCACAACTCCAAAAGTCCTGAAACTCCACGGAATACCTTATAATAAATAATGAAAAATCCTCACAAAAGATGAAGACCAGGGGGCCCACACCCTTCTCACAAGGGTGGGGGCGCGCCCCCCAGGGCGTGCCCCCTACCTCGTGGGCCCCCTGGTGGCTCACCGATGACCATCTTCTCCTATATGAAGTCTTTTGTCGAGAAAAAAAATAAGAAGCAACCTTTCGGGACGAAACTCCGCCGCCATGAGGCAGAACCTTGGCAGATCCAATCTAGAGCTCCCGCAGAGCTGTTCTGCCAGGGAAACTTCCCTCCCAGAGGGGGAAATCATCGCCATCGTCATCACCAACGCTCCTATCATTGGGAGAGGGCAATCTCCATCAACATCTTCATCAACACCATGTCATCTCAAAACCCTAGTTCGTCTCTTGTACCCAATTCTTGTCTCCAAGTCCGGGATTGGTGCTAGTAGGTTGCTAGTAGTGTTAATTACTCCTTGTAGTTGATGCTAGTTGGTTTAATTGGTGGAAGATCATATGTTCAGATCCTTTATATGCATATTATTACCCCTCTGATTATGAACATGAATATGCTTTGTGAGTAGTTACGTTTGTTCCTGAGGACAAGGGAGAAGTCTTGCTATTAGTAGTCATGTGAATTTGGTATTCGTTCGATATTTTGATGAAATGTATGTTGTCTAGCCTCTAGTGGTGTTATGTGAACATCGACTACATAACACTTCACCATTATTTGGGCCTAGAGGAAGGCATTGGGAAGTAATAAGTAGATGATGGGTTGCCAGAGTGATAGAAGCTTAAACCCTAGTTTATGCGTTGCTTCGTAAGGGGCTGATTTGGATCCATATGTTTCATGCTATGGTTAGGTTTACCTTAATATTTTTGTTGTAGTTGCGGATGCTTGCAATAGAGGTTAATCATAAGTGGGATGCTTGTTCAAGTAAGAACAGCATCCAAGAACCGGTCCACCCACATGTCAAATTATCAAAGTACCGAACGCGAATCATATGAACGTGATGAAAACTAGCTTGACGATATTCCCACGTGTCCTCGGGAGCGCTTTTCCTTATATAAGAGTTTGTCCAGGCTTGTCCTTTGCTACAAAAAGGATTGGGCCAGCTTGCTGCACTTTATTTACTTTTGTTACTTGTTGTTCGTTACAAATTATCTTATCACAAAACTATCTGTTACCACTTATTTCAGTACTTGCAGAGAATACCTTGCTGAAAACCGTTTATCATTTCCTTCTGCTCCTCGTTGGGTTCGACACTCTTATTTATTGAAAGGACTACGATAGATCCCCTGTACTTGTGGGTCATCAAGACTCTTTTCTGGCACCGTTGCCGGGGAGTGAAGCGCCTTTGGTAGGTGGAATTTGGTAAGGAAAAATTTATATAGTGTGCTGAAATTTACTGTCACTTGTTACTATGGAAAGTAATCCTCTGAGGGGCTTGTTCGGGGTATCTTCACCCCGACCAGTAGAGCAAAGAGTTGCTCCTCAACCTACTGAAGCTATTGAAAATGAATATGAAAATGAAATTCCTTATGAGTATCCTTCGGGTATGATAGAAAAACTGCTAGCTAATCCTTTTACAGGAGATGGAACAAAGCATCTTGATGAACACCTAATATATGTGGATGAAGTTTGTGGATTATTTAAGCTTGGAGGTATACCCGATGATGTTGCTAAGAAGAAGGTCTTCCCTTTATCTTTGAAGGGAGACGCATTGATATGGTATAGGCTATGTGATGATACGAGATCATGGAACTATAGAAGATTGAAATCGGAATTTCATCAAAAGTATTACCCTATGCATCTTGTTCATCATGATCGCAATTATATATATATTTTTTGGCCCCGCGAAGGAGAAAGCATCGCTCAAGCTTGGGGGAGGCTTAAATCAATGTTATATTCATGCCCCAATCATGAGCTCTCAAGAGAAATGATTATTCCAAAATTTTATGCTCGGCTTTTTGATAACAATCGCACCATGCTTGATACTTCTTGTGCTAGCTCTTTTATGATGAAGACTATTGAATTCAAATGGGATTTATTGGATAGAATTAAACGCAACTTTGAAGATTGGGACCTCGACAATGGTAAGGATTCAGGTATGACACCTAAGTTTGATTGTGTTAAATCTTTTATGGATACCGATATTTTCCGTTAGTTTAGCACTAAATATGGACTTGATTCTGAGATAGTAGCTTCTTTCTGTGAATCTTTCGCTACTTATGTTGATCTCCCTAAGGAGAAGTGGTTTAAATATCATCCTCTCATAGAAGTAAAAGTAGCTGCACCTATTAAAGTTGAAGAAAAGACTATCACTTATAATGATCCTATTGTTCCTACTTCTTATGTTGAGAAACCACCTTCCCCTGTTAGAATAAAGGATCATGCTAAAGCTTCAACTATGGTTCGTAAAAGCAATATTAAAACATATACACCTCCTGAGCAAGTTAAAGTTGAACCTAATATTGCTATTGTTAAAGAGCTCTTGTCTGATAATATTGATGGGCATGTTATTCAGTTCTACGGTGAAACTGCTAGAATTGCTAAACCTTGTGCTAAAGATAAACATAGACCTGTGGTAGGCGTGCCTGTTATTTCTGTTAAAATAGGAGATCATTGTTATCATGGCTTATGTGATATGGGTGCTAGTGCTAGTGTTATACCTTATGACTTGTATAAAGAAATCAAGCATGAAATTGCACCTGCTGAGTTAGAAGATATAGATGTCACAATTAAACTTGCTAATAGAGATACTATTTCAGCAATGGGAATTGTTAGAGATTCTTGTGCGGGAAAACTAAATATCTTGATGATTTTCTTGTTCTTAGTTCCCCACAAGATAGCTTTTGTCCCATTATATTTGGTAGACCCTTCTTGAATACAGTTAATGCTAGGATAGACTGCGAAAAGAATGTTGTTACTATTGGCTTGGATGATATGACTCATGAGTTTAATTTCTCTAAATTTAGTAGACAACACCGTGAAGAAGAATTGCCTAGTAAGGATAAAACTATTGGTCTTGCTTCTATTGTCGTACCTCCTAGTGATCCTTTAGAACAATATTTGCTAGACCATGAGAATGATATGTTTATGAATGAAAGAAGGGAAATAGATGAAGTATTCTTTAAACAAGAACCTATGCTGAAACACAATTTGCCTGTTGAAATCCTAGGGGATCCCCCTCCACCTAAGGGTGATCCCATGTTTGAGCTTAAACCGTTGCCTGATAATCTTAAATATGCTTATCTTGATGAAAAGAAGATATATCCTGTTATTATTAGTGCTAACCTTTCAGAGCATGAAGAAGAAAGATTATTGAAAACTCTGAAGAAGCACCATGCTGCTATTGGATATACTCTTGATGATCTTAAGGGCATTAGTCCCACTCTATGTCAACATAAAATAAATTTGGAAGCAGATGCCAAACCAGTTCGTGATCCTCAACGACATCTGAATCATAAAATGAAAGAAGTGGTAAGAAAAGAAATACTAAAGCTTCTGGAGGCAGGTATAATTTATCCCGTTGCTGATAGTCAGTGGGTAAGTCCTGTTCATTGTGTCCCTAAGAAGGGAGGTATTATTGTTGTTCCTAATGATAAAGATGAATTGATTCCACAAAGAATTATTACAGGTTATAGGATGGTAATTGATTTCCGCAAATTAAATAAGGCTACTAAGAAAGATCATTACCCCTTACCTTTTGTCAATCAAATGCTAGAAAGATTATGCAAACATACACATTACTGCTTTCTAGATGGTTATTCTGGTTTCTCTCAAATACCTGTATTGGCTAAAGATCAATCAAAGACTATTTTTACATGCCCTTTTGGTACTTTTGCTTATAGACGTATGCCTTTTGGTTTATGCAATGCACCTGCTACCTTTCAAAGATGCATGATGGCTATATTCTCTGACTTTTGTGAAAAGATTTGTGAGGTTTTCATGGACGACTTTTCCGTCTATGGATCTTCTTTTGATGATTGCTTGAGCAATCTTGATCGAGTTTTGCAGAGATGTGAAGAAACTAATCTTGTCTTGAATTGGGAAAAGTGCCACTTTATGGTTAATGAAGGTATTGTCTTGGGGCATAAAGTTTCCGAAAGAGGTATTGAAGTTGATAAAGCCAAGGTTGATGCTATTGAAAAGATGCCATGTCCCAAGGACATCAAAGGTATAAGAAGTTTCCTTGGTCACGCCGTTATAGGAGGTTCATTAAGGACTTCTCAAAAATTTCTCGGCCTCTGACTAATTTATTACAAAAAGATATACCATTTGTCTTTGATGATGATTGTGTAGAAGCATTTGAAATACTTAAGAATGCATTAGTCTCCGCACCTATTGTTCAGCCACCTGATTGGAATTTACCCTTTGAAATTATGCGTGATGCTAGCGATTATGCTGTAGGTGCTGTTCTAGGGCAAAGAGTTGATAAGAAATTAAATGTTATCCATTATGCTAGTAAGACTCTAGACAATGCTCAAAGAAATTATGCTACTACTGAAAAAGAACTTTTAGCAGTTGTATTTGCTTGTGATAAGTTCAGACCTTATATTGTTGATTCTAAAGTAACTATCCACACTGATCATGCTGCTATTAAATACCTTATGGAGAAGAAAGATGCTAAACCTAGACTTATTAGATGGGTTCTCTTGCTACAAGAATTTGATTTGCATATTGTTGATAGAAAAGGAGCTGAGAACCCCGTTGCAGACAACTTATCTAGGTTAAAGAATGTTCTTGATGACCCACTACCTATTGATGATAGCTTTCCTGATGAACAATTAAATGTCATAAGTACTTCTCGTAGTACCCCTTGGTATGCTGATTATGCTAATTACATAGTTGCTAAATTTATACCACCTAGCTTCACATACCAACAAAATAAAAAGTTCTTCTATGATTTGAGACATTACTTTTGGGATGACCCACATCTTTATAAAGAAGGAGTAGATGGTGTTATTAGACGTTGTGTACCTGAGCATGAACAGGAACAGATCCTATGCAAGTTCCACTCTGAAACTTATGGAGGACACCACGCGGGAGATAGAACTGCACATAAGGTATTGCAATCTGGTTTTTATTGGCCTACTCTCTTCAAAGATGCCCGTAAGTTTGTCCTATCTTGTGATGAATGTCAAAGAATTGTAATATTAGTAGACGTCAAGAAATGCCTATGAATTATTCACTTGTTATTGAACCATTTGATGTTTGGGGCTTTGATTATATGGGACCTTTTCCTGCCTCTAATGGATATACACATATTTTAGTTGTTGTTGATTACGTTACTAAGTGGGTAGAAGCTATTCCAACTAGTAGTGCTGATCATAACACTTCTATTAGAATGCTTAAAGAAGTTATTTTTCTGAGGTTTGGAGTCCCTAGATATTTAATGACTGATGGTGGTTCACATTTTATTCATGGTGCTTTCCGTAAAATGCTTGCTAAATATGACGTCAATCATAGAATTGCATCTCCGTATCACCCATAGTCTAGTGGTCAAGTAGAATTGAGTAATAGAGAACTCAAATTAATTTTGCAAAAGACTGTCAATAGGTCTAGAAAGAATTGGTCCAAGAAACTTGATGATGGATTATGGGCCTATAAAACTGCATATAAAAATCCTATGGGTATGTCTCCGTATAAAATGGTATATGGAAAAGCATGTCACTTACCTCTCGAACTAGAACATAAGGCACATTGGGCTATTAAAGAGCTCAATTATGATTTCAAACTTGCCGGTGAAAAGAGGTTACTTGATATTAGCACACTTGATGAATGGAGAACCCAAGCTTATGAAAATGCCAAGTTGTTTAAAGAAAAGGTTAAAAGATGGCATGACAAAAGGATACAAAAGCGTGAGTTTAATGCAGGTGATTATGTATTGTTATACAACTCTCGTTTAATATTTTTTGCAGGGAAACTTCTCTGTAAATGGGAAGGTCCCTATGTTATCGAGGAGGTCTATCGTTCTGGTGCCATAAAAATCAACAACTTCGAAGGCACAAATCCGAAGGTGGTAAATGGTCAAAGAATTAAACACTATATCTCAGGTAATCCCATAAATGTTGAAACCAATATTATAGAAACCGTAACCCCGGAGGAATACATAAGGGACACTTTCCAGAACGTTTCAGACTCCGAAAAGGAATATATATATATGTGGTACGGTAAGTAAATCGACTCCAAAACAATTTTTAAGGCAATATTTCTCCGTTTTGGAATATTTAAAAAGATAGAAAATTAAGTAGCAGTCTGGGAAGGACACGAGGGCCCCACGAGGGTGGAGGGCGCGCCCTACCCCCCTGGACGCGCCCCCTACCTCGTGAGCTCCTCGTGTGCCTTCCGGACTCTGTTTTCTTGCACGATACGTATTTTGCTCGGTAAAAATTCACTATATAATCTCCCGAGGGTTTTGACTCCCGTATCACGCAAAAATCTATGTCTTTGTTTCGAGCGGTTTTCTGTCAGGGTTGTCAAGGCCAGGCACTATGTCATCTCCCTCCTCCTCCAACCATGAGGGCAACGATGCTTGGTTAATGAAGATAGAGCTGAAGAGAGAAGAACCTATGGAGATCAACAAGGATGAAGGGATCAAGAAGGCCGTGGAGGACCAAGTTCCAGCAACAGAAGACACCCTTCAACTGGATCATAATCTTCTTACCCCTACAGAAATCGAAGCTTTCAAGATGATTGAGTTGGCTCGTATACAAAATAAGTATCTCACACGTGAAAATATTTTGTTGAAGGAGCTTATCATCTCACTTAAGGGCATTATCCACAAGTTAGAAGACTTCCTACGCTCAATGTGCGACTATCCGTCATCAACACCTCCACCTTCTTCACCAACCAAGGAGATATAATAAATGGGTATGAGCACTCCCCTTGGCAACTACCAAGCTTGGGGGAGGTGCCACGGTATCGTATCACAATCATCATCACTTTTATCTTTACCATTTTTTCTTAGTTCGATCCTTTTGGTAATATTTTGATCTAGTAGAATAAAGTTTATGGCATGATCTAGTTGTGAGTTTTGCTTTATTATCCTTCTTTGTAATTGAGTTCGTGAGCTATATAATAAAGATTAGTGTTGAGTCAAGGGCTTGATTTTCTTGCTATGATCTTGGGTGAATAAAAGAAAAGAGAAAAAGAATAAAAACAAACAAAAGTTCATATTGATCTTATTGATAGTAATGACTTCACATAGAAAGAGTGTGATGATTAAAAGTTGTTGGGAGTTGTCAGACATAGCTTTGGTCATCATTGCAATTAATAGGAAGTAATAAGGAAAGAGAGGTTTCACATATAAATATACTATCATTGACATCTTTTATGATTGGGGACACTCATCAAAATATGACATGCTAAAGAGTTAATGTTGGACAAGGAATACAACGTAATGGGTTATGTTTTCTTATATCTGAGATAAAGTATGTTGTCATGGATCATCCAACATGTTGAGCTTGCTTTTCCCCCTCATGCTAGCCAAATTCTCAGCACCAAGTAGAGATACTACTTGTGCTTCCAAATACCCTTAAACCAGTTTTGCCATGAGAGTCCACCATATCTACCTATGGATTGAGTAAGATCCTTCAAGTAAGTTGTCATCGGTGCAAGCAATAAAAATTGCTCTAAATATGTATGATTAGTGTGGGAGAAATAAGCTTTATACGATCTTGTGATGTGGAAGTAATAAAAGCGACGAACTTCATAATAAAGGTACATATCCAAGGGGCAATATAAAGTGACGTTCTTTCGCATTAAGATTTTTTACATCCAACCATCAAAGCGCATGGCAACCTCTGCTTCCCTCTGCGAAGGGCCTATCTTTTATTATTATCTTCTACCTTATGCAAGAGTCATGGTGATCTTCACCTTTCCTTTTTACATTCTATCCTTTGGCAAGCACAGTGTGTTGGAAAGGTCCTGATAGATATATCTAATTGGATGTAGGGGGGCATGAGTTATTATTGTTGACATTACCCTTGAGGTAAAAGGTTGTGAGGCGAAACTATAAGCCCCTATCTTTCTGTGACGCCCGGATAATCCAGCTACACTAACCTCTGCTAATGATGCCACGTCACCTCGAATTACTGTTGGTAATCCCCCGTTAGTTCGAAGACGATTCAAATTAAAATTCAAAATCAAGTCAATCGGTAAAAGTTTTGAAACATTAAAACTAAAATGTTCATCATGTGGCAAATAATCCCTAACTAGTTTTGGTGGTGGAACCAACCTTTTCCAAAGTGTTTAAATGCCCTAAACTAATTAAAAATTGTGGCTAAAATAATAATTTAATTGCTTTTGAGTATATAAAAATATTAAACTAAATTATTTTGGGTCCCAACTAGGTTTGGCAGTGGCCTATTTTGATGGTACTAATTTAGGTGCTAACTTGTATTTTAAAGAAACTAAACTAACAAAAACAAAAACAAAAACAGAAAAGAAAAACAAACAAAGCCCCCCTCCCACTGCTGGGCTGTGGCCCAGCTGGCCACCAGGCCACAACCAGCCCAGCCGCCCCTCCATAACCCCCTCACCCGTAACCCTAGCCCAACCACCCCCCTACACGATCCCCCCACTCTCCCTCGTCTGCCCCCACCTCTCGATCCCGATCTGGATCAGGAAGGGGGGATCGAACCCGGCTCCGCCCCCTTCGCCCTTCGCCGTCCACTGTCGCCTGGAGCGCAGCCTTGACCATGCCGCCCCGCCTCTGGCGCCGCTGGACCGCATCGCCGACGCCAGAGCGCCACCCCACCCGGACCTCGCCATCGTCCTCCCCTGCGTCGCGACGTCCCCGGCTTCCTCCCCGCGCTCCATTGCCCTTTCCCTGCACCCTGCAGTGAGCTCCCCTCTCCTCCTCTCTTCCTCGCGCGCTCGCGGCCTCCTCACCACGGCTTCGCTGGCCACCGCTGCGTCCGACGCTCGCCCGCCACTGCTGCTGCTCGCGACCACCCTCGCCCGCCCGTGTTGGGGAACGTAGCAGAAATTCAAAATTTTCCTACGCGTCACCAAGATCTATCTATGGAGAAACCAGCAACGAGTATAAAGGAGAGTGCATCTACATACCCTTGTAGATCGCTAAGCGGAAGCGTTCAAGTGAACGGGGTTGATGGAGTCGTACTCGTCGTGATTCAGATCACCGATGATCCTAGTGCCGAACGGACGGCACCTCCGCGTTCAACACACGTACAACTCGACGATGTCTCGCACGCCTTGATCCAGCAAGGAGAGAGGGAGAGGTTGAGGAAGACTCCATCCAGCAGCAGCACAACGGCGTGGTGGTGATGGAGGAGCGTGGCAATCCTGCAGGGCTTCGCCAAGCACCTACGGGAGAGGAGGAGGTGTCACGGGAGGGAGGGAGGCGCCAAGGGCTCAGGTATGGATGCCCTCCCTCCCCTCCACTATATATAGGGGCAGGGGAGAGGGGGGAGGCGCAGCCTTGCCCCTTCCTCCAAGGAAGGGGTGCGGCTAAGAGGGGGGGAGGAGTCCATCCTCCCCAAGGCACCTCGGAGGTGCCTTCCCCCTTTAGGACTCTCCCCTTTTTCCTATATCTTGGCGCATGGGCCTCTAGGGGCTGGTTCCCTTGGCCCATGTAGGCCAAGGCGCACCCCCTACAGCCCATGTGCCCCCCCGGGGCAGGTGGCCCCACCCGGTGGGCCCCCGGGACCCTTCCGGTGGTCCCGGTACAATACCGATGACCCCGAAACTTGTCCCGATGGCCGAAACAGGACTTCCTATATATAAATCTTTACCTCCGGACCATTCCGGAACTCCTCGTGACGTCCGGGATCTCATCCGGGACTCCGAACAACATTCAGTAACCACATACAAACTTCCTTTATAACCCTAGCGTCATCGAACCTTAAGTGTGTAGACCCTACGGGTTCGGGAGACATGTAGTCATGACCGAGATGTTCTCCGGTCAATAACCAACAGCGGGATCTGGATACCCATGTTGGCTCCCACATGTTCCACGATGATCTCATCGAATGAACCACGATGTCAAGGACTCAATCAATCCCGTATACAATTCCCTTTGTCTAGCGGTATGGTACTTGCCCGAGATTCGATCGTCGGTATACCGATACCTTGTTCAATCTCGTTACCGGCAAGTCTCTTTACTCGTTCCGTAACACATCATCCCGTGATCAACCCCTTGGTCACATTGTGCACATTATGATGATGTCCTACCGAGTGGGCCCAGAGATACCTCTCCGTTTACACGGAGTGACAAAATCCCAATCTCGATTCGTGCCAACCCAACCGACACTTTCAGAGATACCCGTAGTGTACCTTTATAGCCACCCAGTTACGTTGTGACGTTTGGCACACCCAAAGCACTCCTACGGTATCCGGGAGTTGCACAATCTCATGGTCTAAGGAAATGATACTTGACATTAGAAAAGCTTTAGCATACGAACTACATGATCTTGTGCTAGGCTTAGGACTGGGTCTTGTCCATCACATCATTCTCCTAATGATGTGATCCCGTTATCAACGACATCCAATGTCCATGGTCAGGAAACCGTAACCATCTATTGATTAACGAGCTAGTCAACTAGAGGCTTACTAGGGACATGGTGTTGTCTATGTATCCACACATGTATCTGAGTTTCCTATCAATACAATTCTAGCATGGATAATAAACGATTATCATGAACAAGGAAATATAATAATAATCAATTTATTATTGCCTCTAGGGCATATTTCCAACAGTCTCCCACTTGCACTAGAGTCAATAATCTAGTTCACATCGATATGTGATTAACACTCAAGGTCACATCCCCATGTGACTAACACCCAAAGAGTTTACTAGAGTCAATAATCTAGTTCACATTTACCATGTGATTAACACTCGATGAGTTCTGGGTTTGATCATGTTATGCTTGTGAGAGAGGTTATAGTCAACGGCTCTGAACCTTTCAGATCCGTGTGTGCTTTACAAATCTCTATGTCATCTCCTAGATGCAGCTACCACGTTCTATTTGGAGCTATTCCAAATAACTGTTCTACTTGGAGCTATTCTAAATTGTTGCTCCATTATACGTATCCGGTATCTCTACTCAGAGCTATCCGGATAGGTGTTAAGCTTGCATCGACGTAACCCTTTACGACGAACCCCTTAACCACCTCCATAATCGAGAAAATTCCTTAGTCCACTAGTTACTAAGGATAACTTTGACCGCTGTCCCGTGATCCATTCTTGGATCACTCTTGTACCCCTTGACTGACTCATGGCAAGGCACACTTCAGGTGCGGTACACAGCATAGCATACTGTAGAGCCTATGTCTTAAGCATAGGGGACGACCTTCGTTCCTTTCTCTCTATTCTGCCATGGTTGAGCTTTAAGTCTTAACTTCATACCTTACAACTCAGGCAAGAACTCCTTCTTTGACTGATCTATCTTGAACACCTTCAAGATCACGTCAAGGCATGTGCTCATTTGAAAGTACTATTAAGCGTTTTGATCTATCCTTATAGATCTTGATGCTCAATGTTCAAGTAGCTTAATCCAGGTTTTCCATTGAAAACACTTTCCAAATAACCCTATATGCTTTCCAGAAATTCTACGTCATTTCTGATCATTAATATGTCAACAACATATACTCATCAGAAATTCTATAGTGCTCCCACTCACTTCTTTGGAAATACAAGTTTCTCATAAACTTTGTATACACCCAAAATTTTTGATCATCATCAAAGCATACATTCCAACTCCGAGATGCTCACTCCAGTCCTCAGAAGGATTGCTGGAGCTTTGCATACTTATTAGCATATTTCAGGATAGACAAAACCTTCCGGTTGTATCACATACAACCTTTCCTCAAGAATCGTCGAGGAAACAATGTTTTGACATCCTATCTGCAAGATTTCATAAATAATGCAGTAATTGCTAATATAATTCCAACAGACTCTTAGCATTGCTACGAGTGAGAAAGTCTCATCGTAGTCAACTCCTTGAACTTGTCGAAAAACATCTTAACGACAAGTCGAGCTTTCTCAATGGTGACACTTACCATCATTGTCTGTCTTCCTTTCAAAATCCATATGTACCTAACAGCCTTACGACCATCAAGTAGTTCTTCCAAAGTCTACACTTTGTTTTCATACATGGATCCTCTCTCGGGTTTTATGGCCTTGAGCCATTTATCGGAATCCGGGCCCACCATCGCTTCTCCATAGCTTGTAGGTTCATTGTTGTCTAGCAACATGACTTCCAAGACAGGATTACGTACCACTCTGAAGTAGTACGCATCCTTGTCATCCCACGAGGTTTGGTAGTGACTCGATCCGAAGTTTCATGATCACTATCATAAGCTTCCACTTCAGTTGGTGTACGTGCCACAGGAACAACTTCCTGTGCCCTGCTACACACTTGTTGAAGTGACGGTTCAATAACCTCATCAAGTCTCCACCATCCTCCCACTCAACTTTTCGAGAGAAACCTTTCCTCGAAAAAGGACCCGATTCAAGAAACTATCCCTATTGCTTTCGGATCTGAATTAGGAGGTATGCCCAACTGTTTTTGGGTGTCCTATGAAGATGCATTTTATCTGCTTTGGGTTCGAGCTTATCAACCTGAAACCTTTTCACATAAGCGTCGCAGCCCCAAACTTTCAAGAAACGGCAACTTAGGTTTCTCCAAACCATAGTTCATACGGTGTCGTCTCAACGAAATTATGTGGTGCCCTATTTAAAGTGAATGTGGTTGTCTCTAATGCCTAACCCATGAACGATAGTGGTAACTCGATAAGAGACATCATGGTATGCACCATATCCAATAGGGTGCAACTATGACGTTTGGACACACCATCACACTATGGTGTTCCAGGCTGTATCAGTTGTGAAACAATTTCCACAATGTCTTAATTCTGTGCCAAACTCGTGATTCAGACATTCATCTCTATGATCATATCATAGATCTTTTATCCTCTTGTCACGACGATCTTTCAACTTCACACTGAAATTACTTGAACCTTTCAATAATTCAGACTCGTGATTCATCAAGTAAATATACTCAACATCTACTCGAATCATCTGTGAAGTAAGAACATAACGATATTCACTGCATGCCTCAGCACTCATTGGACTGCACACATCAAAATGTGTTACTTCCAACAAGTTGCTATCTTGTTCCATCTTACTGAAAACGAGGCTTTTCAGTCATCTTGCCCATGTGGTATGATTTGCATGTCCCAAGTGATTCAAAATCAAGTGAGTCAAAACGGTCCATTTGCATGGAGTTTCTTCATGCATATACACCAATAGACATGGTTCGCATGTCTCAAACTTTTCAAAAAACGAGTGAGCCCAAAGATCCATCAATATGGAGCTTCTTCATGCGTTTTATACCGATATGACTTACGTGGCAGTGCCACAAGTAGGTGGTACTATCATTACTATCTTTTGGCATGAACATGTGTATCACTACGATCGAGATTTAATAAACCATTCATTTTAGGTGTAAGACCATTGAAGGTATTATTCAAATAAGCAGAGTAACCATTATTCTCCTTAAATGAATAACCGTATTGCGATAGACGTAATCCAATCATGTCTATGCTCAACGCAAACACCAAATAACAATTATTTAGGTTTAACACCAATCTCTTTGGTAGAGGGAGCGTGCGATGCTTGATCATATCAAGCTTGGAAAAACTTCCAACACATATCGTCAGCTTACCTTTAGCTAGTCTCCGTTTATTCCGTAGCCTTTTGTTTCGAGTTACTAACACTTAGCAACCGAACCGGTATCTAATACCCTGGTGCTACTAGGAGTACTAGCAAAGTACACATTAACACAATGTATATCCAATACACTTCTATCGACCTTGCCAGCCTTCTTATCTACCAAGTATCTAGGGTAATTCTGCTCTAGTGGTTGTTCCCCTTATTATAGAAGCACTTAGTCTCGGGTTTGGGTTTTACCTTGGGTTTCTTCACTAGAGCAGCAGCTGATTTGCCGTTTCATAAAGTATCCCTTCTTGCCCTTGCCCTTCTTGAAACTAGTGGTTTCACCAACCATCAACAATTGATGCTCCTTCTTGATTTCTACTTTCGCGGTGTCAAACATCGCGAATACCTCAAGGATCATCATATCTATCCCTGATATGTTATAGTTCATCACGAAGCTCTAACAGCTTGGTGGCAATGACTTTGGAGAACCATCACTGTCTTATCTGGAAGATCAACTCCCACTCGATTCAAATGATTGTTGTACTCAGACAATCTGAGCACAAGCTCAACAATTGAGCTTTTCTCCTTAGTTTGCAGGTTAAGAAAGTCATCGGAGGTCTTATACCTCTTGACATGGGCACGAGCCTGAAATCCCAATTTCAGCCCTCAAAACATCTCATATGTTTCGCGATGTTTCAAAAACGTCTTTGGTGCCTCAACTCTAAACCGTTTAACTGAACTATCACGTAGTTATCAAAACGTGTATGTCCGATGTTCGCAACATCCACAGACGACGTTTGGGGTTCAGCACACTGAGCGGTGCATTAAGGACATAAGCTTTCTACTGTCCGCATAATCGCTACTATCAACTTTCAACTATTTTTTTTTCTCTAGGAACATATCTAAACAGTAGAACTATAGCGTGAGCTACGACATAATTTGCAAAAACCTCTTGACTATGTTCAGGATAATTAAGTTCATCTAAGTGATTACATGATCCGAGTCAAACTAGGCCATGTCCGATCATCACGTGAGACGGACTAGTCATCATCGGTGAACATCTTCATGTTGATCGTATCTTCTATACGACTCATGTTCGACCTTTCGGTCTCCGTGTTCCGAGGCCATGTCTGTACATGCTAGGCTCGTCAAGTTAACCCTAAGTGTTTCGCGTGTGTAAATCTGTCTTACACCCGTTGTATGTGAACGTTAGAATCTAACACCCGATCATCACGTGGTGCTTCGAAACACGAACTGTCGCAACGGTGCACAGTTAGGGGAGAACACTTCTTGAAATTGTTGTAAGGGATCATCTTATTTACTACCGTCGTTCTAAGCAAATAAGATGTATAAACATGATAAACATCACATGCAATCAAATAGTGACATGATATGGCCATCATCACTTTGCTCCTTTTGATCTCCATCTTCGGGGCTCCATGATCATCATCGTCACCGGCATGATACCATGATCTCCATCATCATGATCTCCATCATCGTGTCTTCATGAAGTTGCCTCGCCAACTATTACTTCTACTACTATGGCTAACGGTTAGCAATAAAGTAAAGTAATTACATGACGTTTAAGTTGACACGCAGGTCACAAATAAATAAAGACAACTCCTATGGCTCCTGCCGGTTGTCATACTCATCGACATGCAAGTCGTGATTCCTATTACAAGAACATGATCAATCTCATACATCACATATATCATTCATCACATCCTTTTTGGCCATATCACATCACATAGCATACCCTGCAAAAACAAGTTAGACGTCCTCTAATTGTTGTTTGCATGTTTTACGTGGCTGCTATGGGTTTCTAGCAAGAACGTTTCTTACCTACGCATGAACCACAACGTGATATGACAATTGCTATTTACCCTTCATAAGGACCCTTTTCATCGAATCCGATCCGATTAAAGTGGGAGAGACAGACACCCGCCAGCCACCATATGCAAATAGTGCATGTTTGTCGGTGGAACCGGTCTCACGTAAGCGTACGTGTAAGGTTGGTCCGGGCCGCTTCATCCCACGATGCCGCCGAATCAAGATAAGACTAGTAACGGCAAGCATATTGAACAATATCGACGCCCACAACTACTTTGTGTTCTACTCGTGCAAAGAATCTACGCAATAGACCTAGCTCATGATGCCACTGTTGGGGAACGTAGCAGAAATTCAAAATTTTCCTACGCGTCACCAAGATCTATCTATGGAGAAACCAGCAACGAGTAGAAAGGAGAGTGCATCTACATACCCTTGTAGATCGCTAAGCGGAAGCGTTCAAGTGAACGGGGTTGATGGAGTCGTACTCGTCGTGATTCAGATCACCGATGATCCTAGTGCCGAACGGACGGCACCTCCGCGTTCAACACACGTACAGCTCGACGATGTCTCCCACGCCTTGATCCAGCAAGGAGGGAGGGAGAGGTTGAGGAAGACTCCATCCAGCAGCAGCACAACGGCGTGGTGGTGATGGAGGAGCGTGGCAATCCTGCAGGGCTTCGCCAAGCACCTACGGGAGAGGAGGAGGTGTCACGGGAGGGAGGGAGGCGCCAAGGGCTCAGGTATGGATGCCCTCCCTCCCCTCCACTATATATAGGGGCAGGGGAGAGGGGGGAGGCGCAGCCTTACCCCTTCCTCCAAGGAAGGGGTGCGGCTAAGAGGGGGGGGAGGAGTCCATCCTCCCCAAGGCACCTCGGAGGTGCCTTCCCCCTTTAGGACTCTCCCCTTTTTCCTATATCTTGGCGCATGGGCCTCTAGGGGCTGATGCCCTTGGCCCATGTAGGCCAAGGCGCACCCCCTACAGCCCATGTGGCCCCCCGGGGCAGGTGGCCCCACCCGGTGGGCCCCCGGGACCCTTCCGGTGGTCCCGGTACAATACCGATGACCCCGAAACTTGTCCCGATGGCCGAAACAGGACTTCCTATATATAAATCTTTACCTCCGGACCATTCCGGAACTCCTCGTGACGTCCGGGATCTCATCCGGGACTCCGAACAACATTTGGTAACCACATACAAACTTCCTTTATAACCCTAGCGTCATCGAACCTTAAGTGTGTAGACCCTACGGGTTCGGGAGACATGTAGTCATGACCGAGATGTTCTCCGGTCAATAACCAACAGCGGGATCTGGATACCCATGTTGGCTCCCACATGTTCCACGATGATCTCATCGGATGAACCA
>NC_041386.1:538474575-538481169 GCF_002162155.2 Triticum dicoccoides | reverse complement strand
CTCCCTCCGGCCTCCCCTGTACGCCCACTCCGTTACCCCTGCGGCCGCCGCCGCACCTGCCGTCCCGCCCCGCCGTGGCCTCGTCGGCGCCGCGCCGGCGCCCGCACCCGCGTCCCCCCGATTCGGGAGGTTACGCCCGCCCAGATGCGCCCCTGCGCCCGATCCGCTAGGGCCCCCGAGGCCAATGACAAGTGGGGCTCAGCCCAGAACATTTTTTAAAAGTTTTTTTAATAATTAATTAATTAATTAATTAACTTAACTTAATTAATCCTGTTAATTAAGCCTAATTAATTAACCTAATCACTTTAATTAAATTAACTGATCTTGTTTAATTAACTAAGTCAATGACTAGTGGGACCCACATGTCATTTGACTTAGTCAACTGACTGCTGACGTCATGATGACGTCAGCAAACACTTTTCTGGGTAATGTTGATTAAATTAATTAAATAAATCCTAAAAATGATTTAAATCTTTTAAAATTATTATAAAATAAGCCGTAGCTCGGATGGAAAAACTTTGTACATGAAAGTTGCTCAGAACGACGAGACGAACCCGGATACGCAGCCCGTTTGTCCGCCACGTGTCCCGAGCATAGAGAACACGCAACTTTCCCCATTCGGTTCTACTGTCCGAAAACGCGAAACACTGGGGATACCTTCCCGGATGTTTCCCCCCTTCGCCGGTATCACCTCCTACCGCGTTATGTCACACCCGACACATCTTATTGCCTTATTATGCTTTGTGGTGCTATGTTTGCTTTATATTTACTGTTTCTTCCCCCTCTTCTCTTCGGTAGACCCCGAGACCGATGCTGCCCTTGTGACCGACTACGTCGACGATGACCCCCCTCCTTGCCAGAGCAACCAGGCAAGCAAACCCCCCTTGAGCATTCCGATATCGCCCATTTCTTTCCCTCTCATGCTTGCATTAGAACTGCTACTGCTTTCTGTATGATCCTACTCTGATGCATAGCCTGTTGTTGTTACCTGCTTATCCTAAACTGCTTAGTATAGGTTGGTTAGAGATCCATCAGTGACCCCACCTTGTCCCAGTTGCCCCGCTTTATGTTCGATGACTCGATCAACGTGATCGATGTCCAGGCCCCGCCACCGCACATCACTTTCCCCTTTTGTTGCTCGACTCTGCAGAGTTACCATCGAGTGTCGAGGGTGGAACCTCATACATCACTCCTGATGAGATCTCTGTAGTGTAGCTATACGGTTGAGGTCATCGAGGGTGATTTCCTCCTTAACCACTTCCGTTACCGCTCTGTCGTGCAACCCCTCAAGTGTGAACCTTGAGGGTGGATCCTCTTACGTTCACCTTGATGATAACAACGAGTGGGATTCACCGGGGGTGATTCCTCGGGTTTTCCCCTTGGTGTTAGACACACAATTACTATGGTTACTACGACTTTACCCTGAGCCATGATACTAAAGACGGGTCAACCCTGAGGGGTACCCGCACGAGCTTATTAGCGAGTGATGTGGAGTCGGGTTGACCTGGAAGGTTCCCGCGAGATACTTACGAGGCGTGGCCGAGCATTCTTAGCCCTTGCTGCAAGTACTTGAGACGGGGCGACGGGGTCACATCGATCGTGAGTCTCTGCTCGTTACCGCGCGTTCCTAATCCACTATGATTTGGATATTTGATCCGAGGGGCCTCTGGCCTGATAGCACTAACCATCACGTGGGCATAGTATGAGCGTTCTGCGTCGTATACATCAGCCGAAGCTTAATAGACGTCAGCGACTGAGCGGCGCACGCCGGGTTGGACTGCGTAAGCTCCTACCTTGTTGAAGGAGGTAGCTAGGTCTGCTCACCGGCCGCGTACGCAACGTGCAGGAGTTCCTAGGGAGATGACCCATGACCCCTGGGGGCATAGGATTTAGACCGGCGTGCTGGCCTCTCTATTAAGTCTAGGTCGGGTTGCGGTGTATTGTTTAGCCGAGGCCGGGCATGACCCAGGAAAGTGTGTCCGACCGGAGTTAATCGAGCGTGGTGGGTAAGTTGGTGCACCCCTGCAGGGAAGAAAACATCTATCGATAGCATGTCCTACGGTAATGGACACTTCGATTTGTATCCCGATCGATACAACTAGAACTGGATACTTGTGATGAGAAATGGATTGTGATGAGAAAAGGATGGTGATGAGAATTGGATTGTGATGATAACTGGATAGTATGGCTCTGGGATTGCTTTCTCGCAGGGAGTCGAGAAAGGATCTCTGGCCGAGGTTGATAACACTTCTACTACTTTACTTTATGCTACTCTTCTCCCTCCTGTTGCTGCAAGATGGTGGTTTCCAGAAGATGCTAGTCTTCGATAGGACTAGCTTCTCCCCCTCTTATTCTGGCATTTCTGTAGCCCAATCCACATATACAACCTTCCTTTGATAATGTTGCATATGTAGTGTAGATCCTTGCTTGCGAGTACTTTGGATGAGTACTCACGGTTGCTTTGCTACTTCTTTTTCGCCCATACCCGATTGTTGCGACCAGATGACGGATCCCAGGAGCCAGACGACGCCACTGATGACTACTACTACCCGGAGGATGCCTACTACTACGTGGAGGCCGCTGACGACCAGGAGTAGTTAGGAGGATCCCAGGCAGGAGGCCTTGCCTTTTCGATTGTTGCTGCTTTTGTGCTAGCCTTCTTATGGCAAACTTGTCTAACTCATGTCTGTACTTAGATATTGTTGCTTCCGCTAACTCTTGTGTATTCAAGCTTATGTATTCGAGCCCTCGAGGCCCCTGGCTTGTAATATAAAGCTTGTATTATTTTAATTCGTGTCTAGAGTTGTGTTGTGATATCTTCCCGTGAGTCCTTGATCTTGCTCGTACACATTTGCGTGTATGATTAGTGTACGATTGAATCAAGGGTGTCACAAGTTGGTATTAGAGCCGACTGCCTGTAGGTATCCCCCTTTCCAACTCCTTGGACGAAGTCGAGTCTAGTCACTACAAAAACTTTTACTAACATGGTTGTGTGGCTTACGGGCCCACGTCGCCATTGGGTGGTATTAGGATCTTTTATTCCTCGTCTATACTCTGGGACTCTGATCTCTCTTCCTTTCGGGTTAAATTATTTTGCTAACTCTAACATTAGGATCTCGTAACTACTTCCTCCCAAAGAGCCCCTTATTTCAGATGATCGCCTACTGCATCAGAAGATTCCGAAGATACTCTATGATATTCTCCTGAGACTTTGTGCGTGTTGCCTTTGCAATTCCCTACCACCGAAATATCCTTATGGATAACTACACACACTTGCCAATATTACATTCTATCCCATTGATCTTGTTATTACAAGATGCCCTGAACTGCTCTCCTTTGTTCCGAGAATCCTTTGAGCTTACTGCCTTGCAGTTCCTTGTCACCTGAATACCCCTACGGATAACTTTGTGCACCTACCGAGTATCCGCTCACCCTCAGTTGATTCATGTACTTCACGAAAGTCTTCGTAATACCATTCGTTCTTGTGAAAATCCTCAACAGCCTATTGTTCTTGAATTTCTTGCTTGCTTGCATTATGGTTAATACCATAAGTCTAGTAATCTTATTGTCATCCTTTGCCTTTGTCATTTTGAGTCCGTTGATACAATATGTTGCGAATGCTCGCAATCCTCAATCAGATCCTAGAATTCAACCTTCCAGCACAGACGTCATTTTAACATGTGGTGGGTCTCGACCAATCAAATCTCCATCGAGTGTACCCCTAAGGCTATTCTACCTATCCCTCCCTAATCAGAGCATTGCTTCTGATCCCTTGTTTTGGAAATCATAATTCCTTTGAAATTGAGCTTTGAGTTAGTCAGTTGTTTCTATAATCTGGTCTCCTTGCATTGTTTTACCTTAGGTTGAATACTGATGCTCACATGAAATCCCTTGCGGACCACCAGACCCCCTTTTTCAGATTTTATCCGACAACATCCTGCATATTCAATAAGCTTGTGAGCCTTTCCTCGGATACATAATGCTTTTGGAAAATAGTATCCTCTGCTTTCTCAAGCATACTCTACTACCGAGCTTGTGTTATTTATTCTCGAAATTTAGGATATATGTTCCTAAGATACCCCGATGGGTTGAACCTATGCCTTCCCTAATCTGTGTGAACTCGAAAGTTATGCGGGTTATACGCTACTGGCTTTTCGTCAGATAAAATTTCAATACTACAACTTCATCAAGAGTGAGAAGTAAAATGAAAGGTTATGCATTATAGAAGTGGGAGTCGACCCTGAACCTTTGTGTTCATGCCCACGGACACGGTGTGGAACTTATCATGAAAGCTTCTTGCAAGGATATTTAATCATTTGAATAATTCTTTAGGTATCGTAAATTGGATCCCTTGCAGTTATGGTCTCGACCATATTTCCTCCTTGATCTCATTCACTGGGTAAGTTAAAATTACTTATCCTCTGCAAATCATTTCCCCCGTCCAACCTCTACTTCGATTTACCTTCTGGCATTACACCTAGTACTTGATACTGGGACACTTTATACCCCATCACATCATTCCTAGCCTGATCAGCTATCTTTTATCATGACAACTTTCTAACTGTGCTACCTGGTCCTTATGCCCGGAGCGACTTCCAACGATGAGCTAAGCTTACATCGATCTTCCTCACCTTATCATTTCACCTCGAACAACAAGCTTGACTTTGAGCTTGTGTCGAATCCGTGGTTCTCATAGCCTTTCACTTCATACTCCCTTTTCTGCTCAAGGGCATCTTCATAGAGTCTCTCGACAAACTTTGTCTTGATCACCATCACACTTTGGCTTCTTCAGAGATGTCAATTGAATTCATGGCTAGAAACACCATCTTTGCCTCTCGATGATTTGTGTCAGCATCAACAACACTCTTGTCTTCCCCCCAACACAAAATTGATCATATTAACTTTGGGGATACATCCCTTTTGACATGTCGATGGATTGCTACTGAGCCCGTCGGCCACACCCTCATCTTTCCCTGCTAAAATTGTATGACTTATTTTCTAAGTTGTTTCCAATGGATCCTTGGTGTATCCAAAGTCCGACCTTTGTTTGAAACCAAGTCAATGCTATCTCGAAGCATGTCTGTGGTAATCCAATCTCCAATAAGAACATTTGAAGCACGATACTAAATCTTCTTTATCAATTATCCAAACACCGTTGTATGGGTAACGTCATGAAATTTCTTTCCCCTTACATAAATGGTTTTATACTTCTATCCTGTCATGGATATCATGCTCTGCTTGTCCTTGGGAAGGATATGCCCCTGAAATATGTGTTTAAACACATTTTCCTTTCCATTGTTCTGTTTAATCTGACAATTACATTTTCCTTTCCATTGGTTTGTTTAAACCTTATTGTGATCTATATTATATAAGGAGCAATACTTCCCTGCTTATGTAAACACCTCATTGTATCACTCTGTCAGTAAGACCCTGTTACTATTGTTGATGACATTCCGGTAGCCACCGATGGACGAGAACTTTGCCTAATGGCCCGCCTCGTTCAACGAGCAGGATAATGGTTCCCTTCGTCCCTCGCCCTTGGTACCAACGTTGTTGCCGACATAACTGACAGGCTACCCTCTGACATGCCTTGCTATCATAACCATGCAAGATGTCAGCACCCTTCTACTTTTAATCCACATGGTGGGCTCATAAACCATAATTCCACAGGATCGAAACCTGACTCTCCTGTATATCCTTTATTCCGAAGTATCATTTGCTCTTGGCCTTGAGTGTTGTCACCAGCCACCATCCGAGAGATGATCTACTCCCGATGCTCTGAACCCCCCTTCTCACACTCTGTTCAGGTATCGATCGTTTGTCCATTCGCTTGAAACTTCCTATTGTACCTTCACATTTTGCTCTCAATGTTTTATTAAGTTTCAACTCGAGAGATACTTCTGCCACATTCCCTGAATTGTTCACCAGATAGTTAACCCTATAAGGGTCAGTTCTCCCGAAGTTACTCTTTACTTCCGCACTTAAATCTCGGGACGAGATTTCTTGTAGTGGAGGAGAATTGTGATGCCCGGATAATCAAGCTACAGTAACCTCTACTAATGATGCCACGTCACCTCGAATTACTGTTGCTAATCCCCCGTTAGTTCGAAGACGATTCAAATTAAAATTCAAAATCAAGTCAATCGGTAAAAGTTTTGAAACATTAAAACTGAAATGTTCATCATGTGGCAAATAATCCCTAACTAGTTTTGGTGGTGGAACCAACCTTTTCCAAAGTGTTTAAATGCCCTAAACTAATTAAAAATTGTGGCTAAAATAATAATTTAATTGCTTTTGAGTATATAAAAATATTAAACTAAATTATTTTGGGTCCCAACTAGGTTTGGCAGTGGCCTATTTTGATGGTACTAATTTAGGTGCTAACTTGTATTTTAAAGAAACTAAACTAACAAAAACAAAAAAACAAAAAACAAAAAACAAAAAGAAACAAATCCCCCCCCCCCACTGCTGGGCTGTGGCCCAGCTGGCCACTAGGCCACAACCAGCCCAGCCGTCCCTCCATAACCCCCTCACCCGTAACCCTAGCCCAACCACCCCCACACGACCCCCCCCACTCTCCCTCGTCTGCCCCCC
>NC_041386.1:538471742-538474367 GCF_002162155.2 Triticum dicoccoides | reverse complement strand
CACCTCTCGATCCCGATCTGGATCGGGAAGGGGGGATCGAACCCAGCTCCGCCCCCTTGGCCCTTCGCCGTCCACCGTCGCCCGGAGCGCAGCCTCGACCACGCCGCCCCGCCTCTGGCGCCGCTAGACCGCATCGCCAACGCCAGAGCGCCACCCCCACCGGACCTCGCCGTCGTCCTCCCCTGCGTGGCGACGTCCCCGACTTCCTCCCCGCGCTCCATTGCCCTTTCCCTGCACCCCGCCGTGAGCTCCCCTCTCCTCCTCTCTCCCTCGCGCGCTCACGGCCTCCTCACCGCGGCTCCGCTGGCCACCGCTGCGTCCGGCGCTCGCCCGCCACTGTTGCTGCTCGCGACCACCCGCGCCCGCCCGCTCATTGCGCTTGCTGCCTGCCCACGCGCCGGGCTCGTGCCCACCAGCTTGCACGTGCTCCGGTCGCAGCCGCGCTCGCGCCTCCCCCGCCATGCTACGTCGTGCTGCTCTGCTGCCGTGGCTCTGCTCCGCTCCACCAGCGCCGATGCCGCCCGTGAAGCAGCCCGCCTGCGCCGTGCCTAGCGCCGCCGATCGTCTGCGCTGCCGCCTCCCTCGACCGCAGCCTTCGCCTGCTGCCCTCACCTTCCCTGCCCTGCCGTGGCCACCGGCCAGCCCGCCCGCTGCTGCCGCTATTCGCCGGCCGCGCCCGCGCTGCCGCCTACTCCCTTCGGCCTCCCCTGTACGCTCGCTCCGTTACCCCTGCGGTCGCCGCCGCACCTGCCGTCCCGCCCCGCCGTGGCCTCGTCGGCGCCGCGCCGGCGCCCGCACCCGCGTCCCCCCGATTCAGGAGGTTACGCCCGCCCAGGTGCGCCCCTGCAACCGATCCGCTAGGGCCCCCGGGGCCAATGACAAGTGGGGCTCAGCCTAGAATGTATTTTAAAAAGGTTTTTTTTAAAATAATTAATTAATTAATTATTTAATCCTGTTAATTAATCTAATTAAGCCTAATTATTTAACCTAATCACTTTAATTAAATTAACTAATCTTGTTTAATTAACTAAGTCAATGACCAGTGGGACCCACATGTCATTTGACTTAGTCAACTGACTGCCGACGTCATGCTAACGTCATGATGACGTCAACAAACACTTTTCTGGATAATGTTGATTAAATTAATTAAATAAATCCTAAAAATGATTTTAATCTTTTAAAATTAATATAAAATAAACCGTAGCTCGGATGGAAAAACTTTGTACATGAAAGTTGCTCAGAACGACGAGATGAACCTGGATACGCAGCCCGTTCGTCCGCCACGTGTCCCGAGCATAGAGAACACGTAACTTTCCCCCTCCGGTTCTACTGTCCAAAAACGCGAAACACCGGGGATACCTTCCCGGATGTTTCCCCCCTTCGCCGGTATCACCTCCTACCGCGTTATGTCACACCCGACACATCTTATTGCCTTGTTATGCTTTGTGGTGCTATGTTTGCTTTATATTTACTGGTTCTTCCCCCTCTTCTCTCCGGTAGACCCCGAGACCGATGCTGCCCTTGTGACCAACTACGTCGACGACGACCCCCCTCCTTGCCAGAGCAACCAGGCAAGCAAACCCCCCTTGAGCATTCCGATATCGCCCATTTATTTCCCTCTCATGCTTGCATTAGAACTGCTACTGCTTTCTGTATGATCCTACTCTGATGCATAGCCTGTTGTTGTTACCTGCTTTCATACCTTACCTACTTATCCTAAACTGCTTAGTATAGGTTGGTTAGAGATCCATCAGTGACCCCACCTTGTCCCAGTTGCCCTGCTTTATGTTCGATGACTCGATCAACGTGATCGACGTCCAGGCCCCGACACCGCACATCACTTTCCCCTTTTGTTGCTCGACTGTTCAGAGTTACCGTCGAGTGTCGAGGGTGGAACCTCATACATCACTCCTGATGAGATCTCTGTAGTGTAGCTATACGGTCGAGGTCATCTGTAACGCCCCGAGACTGTTGCGCCAGGTGTCATCCAGTTATTCGCTGTTGTTGCCATGTCATTCGCTTGCGTGTTGCATCTTGTCATGTCATCATGTGCATTGCATCATCATGTTTTCAAAACTTGCATTCGTCCGGGTCTTCCAGTTCCGTCCGTCGTCCGTTCTGAGCTCAGACACACTTGCACGCGCCCGCGGCTTGTCCGAAATAGTATTTTTATAAGTGGCCGGAAAATGTTCTCGGAATGGGTTGAAAGTTGGCATGCGGTATTGTTTTGTTGTCAGTAGACCGCCTACCAAGTTTTATCACATTCGGAGTCCGTTTGATGCCCCAACGGATAAATATAGCGGCAATAGTAGCCGGTCTAACGTCGGACGTTTTCGGTCTTCGAAACAGTCGCCGGGCTTCCCTCTCTTCTCTTCTCTCAGTTCGAGACCGTTTACACAGCCCACTACCTACCGCCAGGTCCAACCTAACCTCTCTCGTCAGCCCGCGGCCCTCCTCGCGCGCGCGTCCGAGAATTGTCCCGGACTCGACCCGAGCAGTCATCACCGTCGTGTCCGGATCATCCCCAAACATCTACAAAACATCCTCATTTTCTTATTTGGACTCCCAACCTATATTTTCTCGACCGCCTGATCGCTATCGGAGGATCCAAATCATCCCCTTTTG
>NC_041386.1:538425992-538471305 GCF_002162155.2 Triticum dicoccoides | reverse complement strand
CTCTAGTCCAACCCTAAAAACTAGGGATCTTGTCCCATCCTCCGCCGCCGCCAGCCCACTGTCTCCTCCTCCTTGGGATCCCCTCCCGATCCAAAAAACCACCATCGCCACTGCCCCTCCTCAGATTTCCACGCCCAACCAATCGCCGCTACCCTCTCCCTTGTTTTTCCTCACCAGCAACAGCATGAGGCAGCGCTTCCCCTCGTCTCTCTCCACGCCCGTGGCCGAGCAGGAGCGCTCGGCCTCATCTCGTCGCCCCGTGCCAGTGCTCCAAGGTCGGCTTTGTGCAGCTCCTCGTCGCCTCTCTTATTCCCCGCTCTCTCTCTCTCTCTCTCTGTAACATCTCTGGCGCCCGAGGCCCCCTGCTCCCGGCATCTCCCTCGTTGCTGCCGAGGAAGACCCCGCCGCCGTGGATGCCCTGAGACACCTCGTCGCCGTCTTAACCAGCGCCGCCGCTAGCGACCTCAACCACCACCACCGAAGCCGCCAGGACCAGCCTCGTCCCTCTCCCTCCCTTCGTTCTCCTCCTCCCGTCGGCTCTCTCTCTCTAAGTGCTCTCTCTCTCTCTCAGGTGCCCGCTGTCGCCGCCCAGGGAGTTCTCCATTGACCCCGCCTTCGCCAGATCCGGCCGGGATCCACCGGATCCAGGGCCCTGCGAACCATTCCCGGCCTCACCAGCGTCACCGGACCCAGTCGTCGTCGGAGCTTCGTCGCGCCACTGCCTCCCCTGCGTCCAGTCGAGGACGAACACACGCCCCTCCCGTTGACCGCGACGCACAGGCCCAGCGCTCCCCTACTTCCGTTCGACAGGCCCATGGCCACCTCTTCCTGCAGCCCATAGAGCAGGCCCAGATTGCTTCCCCTCCAGATCCGACCTGGGCTTGGCCCAAAGTGAGCAACCCTCACCCAGCCAGTTTGGGCCCATGTTGTATTTTTCCCCCTGAACGATTTGTCCATTTATCCAGCGAATTACTGTTTTACAGAAAAGTCCCTGCTGTTCATGCATATAATAACTTAATAACCGTGCGTCATATTAAAATGATTTATATATGAAACTTGCTCAGAATTTTGTGTAGGTTAATAATATACCACTTTCAATCATGTTTGAAATGTTTGAAATGTTGTTTGTTTAAATGTGCTTAAATGCCATTCTAAAATGCTTTATTTCATAACTAATTAATCGTAGCTCCAAATTAAATAAATTATATATGTAAATGGGGTAGAAAAATGCCTAGTTTAACATGGTGACCTTACTTTGCATGTTTAATAACTCTAAAATTATGTTTAGGGCAGAACAGTACCATAACCAAAATATGCTCATGAGGACTTTCTGGATTTGTTGTTTGTTGTTTCCGGCCTCATTTAAACTTGCCTAGTTAGGTAGTTTTCATTTGCTTCACCCTCTTGCCATGCTAACAACATTTAATCTTGTTGGGTACATAAACGAGAGAGAACTAAATAAGTCATGTGGTGTTTTCTTCAATATGCAACTCCGTTGCATAATGAGCTCCACTTAATTTGTAGGATTGTTTGTGCGTTTTGCCATGTCATGCTTCATTAAATCGGACATGCATCATACTTGATTGTGCATCATGCCATGATTATGTGGTGGTTGTTTACTATGTTGTTTGCTTCTTTCCGGTGTTGTTTCTTCGGTTGGTTCCGATAATGTCGCGTTTGTGAGGAGTCGTTCGCCTTCGTCCGTTTATCTCCTTCATGGACTCGTTCTTCTTCCTTGTGGGATTTCAGGCAAGATGATCATACCCTCGAAATCACTTCTATCTTTGCTTGCTAGTTGCTCGCTCTTTTGCTATGCCTATGCTGCGATACCTACCACTTGCTTCTCATGCCTCCTATATCGTTGAGCCAAGCCTCTAACCCACCTTGTCCTAGCAAACCGTTGTTTGGCTAAGTTACCGCTTTGCTCAGCCCCTCTTATAGCGTTGTTAGTTGCAGGTGAAGATTGAAGTTTGTTCCTTGTTGGAACATGGAGAACTTGTTCCTTGTTGGAACATGTTTACTTGTTGGGATATCACAATATCTCTTATTTAATTAATGCATCTATATACTTGGTAAAGGGTGGAAGGCTCGGCCTTATGCCTGGTGTTTTGTTCCACTCTTGCCGCCCTAGTTTCCGTCATATCGGTGTTATGTTCCCGGATTTTGCGTTCCTTACGCGGTTGGGTTATAATGGGAACCCCTTGACAGTTCGCCTTGAATAAAACTCCTCTAGCATGGCCCAACATTGGTTTTACCATTTGCCACCTAGCCTTTTTTTCTTTCCCTTGGGTCGGCCAGCCCAAGGGTCATCTTATTTTAACCCCTCGGGCCAGTGCTTCTCTAAGTGTTGGTCCAACCCAGAGCGCCGTGCAGGGCCATCCCTTGGCAACTTGGGTTATGTCGGCTCCTGTATGCTTAGCTTATCCGGTGTGCCCTGAGAACGAGATATGTGCAACTCCTATCGGGATTTGTCAGCACAGCGGGTGGTCTTGCTGGACTTGTTTTACCATTGTCGAGGATGTCTTGTAACCGGGATTCTGAGTCTGATCGGGTCTTCCCGCTAGAAGGAATATCCTTCGTTGACCGTGAGAGCTTGTGATGGGCTAAGTTGGGACACCCCTGCAGGGATTTGAACTTTCGAAAGCCATGCCCGCGGTTATGGGCAGAGGGGAATTTGTTAATGTCCGGTTGCAGAAAACCTGAAGTTGACCTTAATTAAAATACATCAACCGCGTGTGTAACCGTGATGGTCTCTTCTCGGCGGAGTCCGGGAAGTGAACACGGTGTTGGATTAATGCTTGACGTAGGTTGTTATAGGATCACTTCTTGATCATAATTTTTCGCTCGTGCCTTGCCTTCTCTTCTCGCTCTCATTTGCGTATGTTAGCGACCATACATACTAGTCGCTTGCTGCAGCTCCACCTCATACCTTTACCTTACCTATAAGCTTAAGTAGTCTTGATCGCGAGGGTGTGAGATTGCTGAGTCCCCGTGACTCACAGATACTTCCAAAACCAGTTTGCAGGTGCCGATGTTGCCGAGCAGGTGACGCAACCAAGCCAAGGAGGAGCTCGATGAAGATCTTGTCTGTTGTATTGTTTCGTCCTAGTTGATTAGTAGTGGAGCCCAGTCAGGACGATCGGGGATCTGTGTAGCATTTGGGGTAGTCTTATTTTATTTTGGTTCCGTAGTCGGACCTTGATTGTATTTGGATGAATGTAATGCTTTATTCATGTATTGTGTGAAGTGGCGATTGTAAGCCAACTATATTACTCTTTCGCTTATGTATTACATGGGTTGTGTGAAGATTACCTCACTTGCGACATTGCTTTCAATGCGGTTATGCCTCTAAGTCGTGCTTCGACACATGGGAGATATAGACGCATCGAGGGCGTTACAAGTTGGTATCAGAGCCTTCCCTGACCTTAGGAGCCCCATTGCTTGATCGTTTTTAGCAGTCGTTGTTGAGTCTAGAAAAATGTTTTGAGTCATTTAGGAATTATATATCGGAGAGTTTAGGAATTCTTTTTACTCCCCAGTCCCTTCATCGCTCTGGTAAGGCATCCTGACGTAGAGTTTTGACTCTTCTCTTCTCAAATTTCACTAAATATTTTTAGGATCATGCGGGTATCTTGGAATCGTTCCGATGGATTTGTGATGAGAACATTGTTCTTGGTGCCTCCTGTAATTTAGGGGTTGTGCCAGTGTCCCGGGGAGTTGAGCTCCGAGGTGTTGTCGTCACAATTTTATCGTTGTAGTTCTGGAATAGCTGAGTTTAGTTCGCCGACATCGAAAATCTCTTTTATGCAGTTGTTGGTGAGATAACCTCGACGCCACCCAGTACTGGGGCGGGAGTTCGGGAGTATTGCCATAACTCGTATAACAGATGCTTTTCGAAGGTTGAGGTAGATGATTTCCGAAGGTTTCTTGGTTATGTGTTGAAGGATGGATACAGCTGGATGTAGGATTTGCTAGTTTTGGGTGAGATATTATGCTTCCCCTGTATCCCCAACACCTGATTGCATAACCGGAAAGTTTTGGGAGTTTATGAGTGGGAATTCAAGTAGCTCTTAGGATATCTTTCCGACAGATGTATGATATGAAATTGGGGTTCGATGTCTAGTGGTCCGCCTATTCACGGTTGGTTTTACAGTGGTCTCATTGTGTCTTAACGAGTCCTTGGCTATGCCGACTCGGGGACGCTTCGTATGTCATGTGCACTGCCTTGTACATGATGGTGCTGTACGATCGAGCCCGTGTAGGCCCCACCACGAAAACTTCGGACGAAATCTCTATCATATGTTTGTTCTGGCTTATTCTGCAAGCCAATCCTTTGTTTTTGTTTTGAGTTGTGGAATTCGAGTTGCTTCGAAGTCGAATGTTGATTCCATCCCTTGTCTAAGTGGTGTTCTCATATTCCTATGTGAATACTAATCCTTTTTTATCATCGAGATTGTCTTTCCAATCCTTTTCAACCGGCGTGTTTTCTCTTCAAGTGGATCCGATCATTTCAACATCCGCTAGATCAAGTATCAGTCCTTCTCAACGGTGTTTGTTTCATTCGTCTCCAAGTTGCCTTTGTTTTTCCCGCTCACCCACCCTTTTTCTTCAAGGAATCCGATGTTTTAATCAAGTATCCTTTATATTCTCGTGAAGTCTCTCCATTCCTTTTCCGTCAATGTTCTTATCCGGTGATTCTCAGGAAGATTCTAATGGAGCTTCAAGTTCGTCATTCTTTATTCTTTTCATCTCCGGTGGTTTCAAGTCAAGCTTTGTTGATCATACCCTTTCCTCGTTTCAATGTTTTCTCATGCCGGTGCAATTCTTAATCATTCACCTCTCGCTATTCAATTGTTCTGGAGTGCTGAAGATATCTCATAAGGATCGTCTTTTCATTCAAGATCCGTTAATCCTATTTTGAGGATGTTTATCTCATTCAAGCCTTTTAATTCAACCATTGCATTCTCTCTTTTAAATTGTTCTACGGTGTTTCTTTTGAGTGGGCCCTAACCCACAGGTCTTGTTCCAGGATCTTACCTGACTCTTCTTATTCTCCCGGAGTTAGTCTCAAATTCATTTCAAAGTTTGACGTAAGAATGATTTGACATCAGTCAAATGTCTTTCTCCAAGATTTTCCAAATTCTTTTCATCGTTGGCTCAATCTCTTCGCTTTTGATTCTTCCGGAGTGCCTCTACAATTATTGGTGGTGTTTCTCGCCGTCATTCTCGGATTTGAAGACCGAAGAAGAATTTTCTATCAATCTTGCTCCATTCTCTCAAGGATCCATGGCTCTAGCTTCATGTCATCCTCTCATAATTGTTTTCGATTGTGAGATATTCTTTTCATCCATCCGAAGCATTTCAGGAGTCTTTCTAGTTTAATTCTCCGGAGCCCATCATTTCAAAAGATTTATTCATTCTCAGCTTTCTGTTATCATTCTCTAATCTTACCGGTGCATCGTTCAAGTGATCTCTAATCAGTTCGCGATCTCTTCGTTCTCATGGATCTAAATTCTCTCAAGCATCTTCGTTTATTTGCTAATCCTTCCCAGTGTTTCTTCATGTTTTATTCGTTCTTTTTCAATTCTTACGGTGGTTCGTTCAAGAGTTCTCGTCATTCGTTTATCTTATCTATTTATTCGTTGCTTCAATCATACCGGTGGTTCATTTAAGACCTTTCCAAGTTGACGCTATATCTATCTTAAATCCTTTCTACGAGAATAAGTGGTATGCAATCCATTGCTTGTCATCAATTTGAATTGGTGAAGGATAAGCATAATGTAATTCTTATTCTTGTGTCATCGAGTTGATTCAATTCCTTATTCCGGAGTGGTTCATCATACATATTCTTGGTTTCAAGTGCTCATCTTTCTTTCCCGGAGTTCCAAGCTCTTGCAATTATGTTATCACGGAGATCTATCCAAATCTTTACAAGGTTCCACCTTGTGTTTTCAACTATCCTTTCTTTCCGTTTGATCATTCTTTTGTTTAACGGAGTTCTTCATGGAGGTTCTACATGATGGTTCTTCAAGGATTTAACTCCTTCTCGAAGGGTTCATCAAGATTCTTTTCAGAGGAGCTCAAGCATTCTTCTTCTTGTAATCCGGAGTGCATTTTTTCTTCCGTACCATTGGAGGTGGTATTACGTCCTTCTTGATAATTTGAGTTCATGTTCCATGATTCACATGTTGTTAAGAATGAGATACTTTAAATCCATCAATCTTGTCATTGGAGTTATCTTGGGTTATATTTCACCTAAAGCCTTCCCTAAGCATTGTTGCTATTATGGTGATTATAAATGACCCAAGTTCTTCATTTATCCTCCCGGTGAAATAAGTTTCTCGTCTCCTTGTTGATATCAATCCAATTTATTATTTTTCGTTAGTGGCAGAATTTCACCTCATAGCTTTGAGATATTTTCTATAAGTCCACTACAACGTTGTTCTTTTCGTTGTTGGTTTTCCAACAACTCTGTTCAACCCTTCTCCTAAAGATGTCTTGTCGAGCTCTTTTGTGGCAGATTTTGGCATTTTCTTCTCCATTCTCCTATTTCAATGATCTAACTTCTATTCTTTTCTTCCTGAGACATTGTGATGTTTCATCTTTTCGTTTTGTCAGGATCATGTTATTTTCTTGGTTTATCCATTTAACCCGAGTGTTGTGTCCCTTTTCTCAAGCTCTTTCATTTTATCAAGTTTTTCATCTCTTTTAAACTGGAGTGCTGCCCGAATTTGTTCTTCCTTATTACTCTTCCCTACCGGAGTGCTTTCAACTTTGTTCTTCTTCGTTGCTTTCTTTATTTCAATTGTTCAACATCTCAAGGTTCCTTGGTTTCACTCGTTTGTCAAAGAAGCAACTTAGTTTTCCCTATTCTCTTTTCTTTTCCGTTGTCCCTCCGGTGCCATTCTAGATCTCGGGACGAGATCCTCTCGTAGTGGTGGAGTGTTGTAACGCCCCGAGACCGTTGCGCCAGGTGTCGTCCAGTTATTCGCTGTTGTTGCCATGTCATTCGCTTGCGTGTCGCATCTTGTCATGTCATCATGTGCATTGCATCATCATGTTTTCAAAACTTGCATTCGTCCGGGTTTTCCAGTTCCGTCCGTTGTCCGTTCTGAGCTCAGACACACTTGCACGCGCCCGCGGCATGTCCGAAATAGTATTTTTATGAGTGGCCGGAAAATGTTCTCGGAATGGGTTGAAAGTTGGCATGCGGTGTTCTTTTGTTGTCAGTAGACCGCCTGCCAAGTTTCATCGCATTCGGAGTCCGTTTGATGCCCCAACGGATAAATATAGCGGAAATAGTAGCCGGTCTAACGTCGGACGTTTTCGGTCTCCGGAAACAGTTGCCGGGCCTCCCTCTCTTCTCTTCTCTCAGTTCGAGACCATCTACACAGCCCACTACCTACCGCCAGGTCCAACCTAACCTCTCTCGTCAGTCCGCGGCCCTCCTCGTGCGTGCGTCCGAGAATTGTCCCGGACCCGACCCGAGCAGTCGTCACCGTCGTGTCCGGATCATCCCACATCTACAAGACGTCACCGTTTTCTTATTTGGACTCCCTACCTATATTTTCTCGACCGCCTGATCACTATCGGAGGATCCAAATCATCCCCTCTTTTGTGTATATATATATATAAACTCTAGTCCAACCCTAAAAACTAGGGATCTTGTCCCATCCTCCGCCGCCGCCAGCCCACTGTCTCCTCCTCCTTGGGATCCCCTCCCGATACAAAAAACCACCATCGCCACTGCTCCTCCTCAGATTTCCACGCCCAACCAATCGCCGCTACCCTCTCCCTTGTTTTTCCTCACCAGCAACAACATGAGGCAACGCTTCCCCTCGTCTCTCTCCACGCCCGTGGCCGAGCAGGAGCGCTCGGCCTCATCTCGTCGCCCCGGGCCAGTGCTCCAAGGCCGGCTTTGTGCAGCTCCTCGTCGCCTCTCTTATTCCCCGCTGCTCTCTCTCCCTCTCTCTGTAACATCTCTGGCGCCCGAGGCCCCCCGCTCCCTGCATCTCCCTCGTCGCTGCCGAGGAAGACCCCACCGCCGTGGATGCCCTGAGATGCCTCGTCACCGTCTTAACCAGCGCCGCCGCTAGCGACCTCAACCACCACCACCGAAGCCGCCAGGACCAGCCTCGTCCCTCTCCCTCCCTTCGTTCTCCTCCTCCCGTCATCTCTCACTCTCTCTAAGTGCTCTCTCTCTCTCTCTCAGGTGCCCGCTGTCGCCGCCCAGGGAGTTCGCCATTGACCCCGCCTTCGCCAGATCCAACCGGGATCCACCGGATCCAGGGCCCTGCGAACCGTTCCCGGCCTCACCAGCGTCACCGGACCCCGTCGTCGCCGGAGCCTCGTCGCGCCACTGCCTCCCCTGCGTCCAGTCGAGGACGAACACATGCCCCTCCCGTTGACCGCGACGCACAGTCCCAGCGCTCCCTGCTTCCGTTGGACAGGCCCATGGCCACCTCTTCCTGCAGCCCACAGAGCAGGCCCAGCTTGCTTCCCCTCCAGATCCGACCTGGGCTTGGCCCAAAGTGAGCAACCCTCACCCAGCCAGTTTGGGCCCATGTTGTATTTTTCCCCTGAACGATTTGTCCATTTATCCAGCGAATTACTGTTTTACAGAAAAGTCCCTACTGTTCATGCATATAATAACTTAATAACCGTGCGTCATATTAAAATGATTTATATATGAAACTTGTTCAGAATTTTGTGTAGGTTAATAATATGCCACTTTCAATCATGTTTGAAATGTTTAAAATATTGTTTGTTTAAATGTGCTTAAATGCCATGCTAAAATGCTTTATTTCATAAGTAATTAACCGTAGCTCCGAATTAAATAAATTATATATGTAAATGGGGTAGAAAAATGCCTAGTTTAACATGGTGACCTTACTTTGCATGTTTAATAACTCTAAAATTATGTTTAGGGCAGAACAGTACCATAACCAAAATATGCTCATGAGGAGTTTTCGGATTTGTTGTTTGTTGTTTCCGGCCTCATTTAAACTTGCCTAGTTAGGTAGTTTTCATTTGCTTCACCCTCTTGCCATGCTAACAACATTTAATCTTGTTGGGTACATAAACGAGAGAGAACTAAATAAGTCATGTGGTGTTTTCTTCAATATGCAACTCCGTTGCATAATGAGCTCCACTTAATTTGTAGGATTGTTTGTGCGTTTTGCCATGTCATGCTTCATTAAATCGGACATGCATCATACTTGATTGTGCATCATGCCATGATTATGTGGTGGTTGTTTACTATGTTGTTTGCTTCTTTCCGGTGTTGTTTCTTCGGTTGGTTCCGATAACGTCTCGTTTGTGAGGACTCGTTCACCTTCGTCCATTTGTCTCCTTCATGGACTCGTTCTTCTTCCTTGCGGAATTTCAGGCAAGATGATCATACCCTCGAAATCACTTCTATCTTTGCTTGCTAGTTGCTCGCTCTTTTGCTATGCCTATGCTGCGATACCTACCACTTGCTTCTCATGCCTCCTATATTGTTGAGCCAAGCCTCTAACCCACCTTGTCCTAGCAAACCGTTGTTTGGCTAAGTTACCGCTTTGCTCAGCCCCTCTTATAGCGTTGTTAGTTGCAGGTGAAGATTGAAGTTTGTTCTTTGTTGGAACATGGAGAAGTTGTTCCTTGTTGGAACATGTTTACTTGTTGGGATATCACAATATCTCTTATTTAATTAATGCATCTATATACTTGGTAAAGGGTGGAAGGCTCGGCCTTATGCCTGGTGTTTTGTTCCACTCTTGCCGCCCTAGTTTCCGTCATATCGGTGTTATGTTCCCGGATTTTGCGTTCCTTACGTTGTTGGGTTATAATGGGAACCCCTTGACAGTTCGCCTTGAATAAAACTCCTCCAGCAAGGCCCAACATTGGTTTTACCATTTTCCACCTAGCCTTTTTTTCTTTCCCTTGGGTCGGCCAACCCAAGGGTCATCTTATTTTAACCCCCCCGGGCCAGTGCTTCTCTAAGTGTTGGTCCAGCCCAGAGCACCGTGCAGGGCCATCCCTTGGCAACTTGGGTTACGTCGGCTCCTGTACGCTTAGCTTATCCGGTGTGCCCTGAGAATTAGATATGTGCAGCTCCTATCGGGATTTGTCGGCACAGCGGGTGGTCTTGCTGGACTTGTTTTACCATTGTCGAGGATGTCTTGTAACCGGGATTCCGAGTCTGATCGGGTCTTCCCGCTAGAAGGAATATCCTTCGTTGACCGTGAGAGCTTGTGATGGGCTAAGTTGGGACACCCCTGCAGGGATTTGAACTTTCGAAAGCCATGCCCGCGGTTATGGGCAGAGGGGAATTTGTTAATGCCCGGTTGTAGAAAACCTGAAGTTGACCTTAATTAAAATACATCAACCGCGTGTGTAACCGTGATGGTCTCTTCTCGGCGGAGTCCGGGAAGTGAACACGGTGTTGGAGTAATGCTTGGCGTAGGTTGTTATAGGATCACTTCTTGATCATAGTTTTTCGCTCATGCCTTGCCTTCTCTTCTCGCTCTCATTTGCGTATGTTAGCCACCATACATACTAGTCGCTTGCTGCAGCTCCACCTCATACCTTTACCTTACCCATAAGCTTAAATAGTCTTGATCGCGAGGGTGTGAGATTGCTGAGTCCCCGTGACTCACAGATACTTCCAAAACCAGTTTGCAGGTGCCGATGTTGCCGAGCAGGTGACGCAACCAAGCCCAGGAGGAGCTCGATGAAGATCTTGTCCGTTGTATTGTTTCGTCCTAGTTGATTAGTAGTGGAGCCCAGTCGGGACGATCGGGGATCTGTGTAGCATTTGGGGTAGTCTTCTTTTATTTTGGTTCCGTAGTCGGACCTTGATTGTATTTGGATGAATGTAATGCTTTATTCATGTATTGTGTGAAGTGGCGATTGTAAGCCAACTATGTTACTCTTTCCCTTATGTATTACATGGGTTGTGTGAAGATTACCTCACTTGCGACATTGCTTTCAATGCGGTTATGCCTCTAAGTCATGCTTCGACACGTGGGAGATATAGCCGCATCGAGGGCGTTACATCATCAAGGGTGATTTCCTCCTTATCCACTTCTGTTACCGCTCTGTCGTGCAACCCCTCAAGTGTGAACCTCGAGGGTGGATCCTCTTACGTTCACCTTGATGATAACAACGAGTGGGATTCACCGGGGGTGATTCCTCGGGTTTTCCCCTTGGTGTTAGACACACAGTTACTATGGTTACTATGACTTTACCCTGAGCCATGATACTAAAGACGGGTCGACCCTAAGGGGTACCCGCGCGAGCTTATTAGCGAGTGATGTGGAGTCGGGTTGACCTAGAAGGTGCCCGCGAGATACTTACGAGGCGTGGCTGGGCATTCTTAGCCCTTGACACAAGTACTCGACATGGGGCGACGGGGTCACATCGATCGTGAGTCTCTGCTCATTACCGTGCGTTCCTAATCCACTATGATTTGGATATTTGATCCGAGGGGCCTCTGGCCTGATAGCACTAACCATCACGTGGGCATAGTATAGGCGTTCTGTGTCGTATATATCAGCCGAAGCTTAATAGACGTCAGCGACTGAGCAGCGCGCGCCGGGTTGGACTGCGTAAGCTCCTACCTTGTTGAAGGAGGTAGCTAGGTCTGCTCACCGGCCGCGTACGCAACATGCAGGAGTTCCTAGGGAGATGGCCCATGACCCCTAGGGGCATAGGATTTAGACCGGCGTGCTGGCCTCTCTATTAAGCCTAGGTCGGGTTGCGGCGTATTGTTTGGCCGAGGCCGGGCATGACCCAGGAAAGTGTGTCTGGCCGGAGTTAATCGAGCATGGTGGGTAAGTTGGTGCACCCCTGCAGGGAAGAAACATCTATCGATAGCCTGTCCTACGATAACGGACACTTGGAGTTGTATCCCGATCGATACAACTAGAACTGGATACTTGTGATGAGAAATGGATTGTGATGAGAAACGGATGGTGATGAGAATTGGATTTTGATGATAACTGGATAGTATGGCTCTGGGATTGCTTTCTCGTAGGGAGTCGAGAAAGGATCTCTAGCCGAGGTTGATAACACTTCTACTACTTTACTTTATGCTACTCTTCTCCCTCCTGTTGCTGCAAGATGGTGGTTTCCAGAAGATGCTAATCTTTGATAGGACTAGCTTCTCCCCCTCTTATTCTGGCATTTCTGCAGCCCAGTCCACATATACAGCCTTCCTTTGATAATGTTGCATATGTAGTGTAGATCCTTGCTTGCGAGTACTTTGGATGAGTACTCACGGTTGCTTTGCTACTTCTTTTTCCCCCATACCCAATTGTTGCGACCAGATGACGGATCCCAGGATCCAGACGATGCCACTGATGACTACTACTACCCGGAGGATGCCTACTACTATGTGGAGGCCGCCGACGACCAGGAGTAGTTAGGAGGCTCCCAGGCAGGAGGCCTTGCCTTTTCGATCGTTGATGCTTTTGTGCTAGCTTTCTTAAGGCAAACTTGTCTAACTCATGTCTGTACTCAGATATTGTTGCTTCCGCTGACTCTTGTGTATTCAAGCTTATGTATTCGAGCCCTCGAGGCCCCTGGCTTGTAATATAAAGCTTGTATTATTTTAATTTGTGTCTAGAGTTGTGTTGTGATATCTTCCCGTGAGTCCTTGATCTTGCCCGTACGCATTTGCGTGTATGATTAGTGTACGACAAATCAAGGGTGTCACACTTTCTCTGTGTCCGATTAAAACTCCGTAACCACAATTATTGCGCGAGTGTTAGCAATTATGAAGGACTAGATGATAGTTGAGTATGTGGACTTGCTTTTTTGCTCTGACATAGACTCTTTCTGATGTTATGATAAATTGCAATTGCTTCAATGACTGAGGTTATAGTTTGTTGGTTCTCAATAAGGTTTCTGATTCATACTTTTGCATTGTGAATAGATTATCACTTGAACATAAGTTATCATATGACAATATCTATGTATGTTGCTGTTATGAGAATAATCATGATGCCCTCATGTCCGTATTTTATTTTTATCGACGCCTCTACCTCTAAACATGAGGACATATTTATCGTTATCGGCTTTCGCTTGAGGACAAGCGAGGTCTAATCTTGAAGGAGTTGATACGTCCATTTTGCATCATGCTTTTATATCGATATTTATTGCATTATGGGCTGTTATTTCACATTATGTCACAATACTTATGGCTATTCTCTCTTATTTTACAAGGTTTGCATAAGGAAGGAGAATGCCGGCAGCTGGAATTCTAGGCTGGAAAAGGAGCAAATATTAGAGACCTATTCTGCACAACTCCAAAAGTCCTGAAACTCCACGGAATACCTTATAATAAGTAATGAAAAATCCTCGCCAAAGATGAAGACCACGGGGCTACACCCTTCTCATGAGGTTGGGGGGGTGCGCCCCCCTAGGGCGCGCCCCCTACCTCGTGGGCCCCCTGGTGGCTCTCCGATGACCATCTTCTCCTATATGAAGTCTTTCATCGAAAAAAAATAAGAAGCAACCTTTTGGGAGAAACTCCGCCGCCACGAGGCGGAACCTTGGCGGATCCAATCTAGAGCTCCGGCAGAGCTGTTCTGCCGGGGAAACTTCCCTCCCGGAGGGGGAAATCATCGCCATCATCATCACCAACGCTCCTCTCATCGGGAGAGGGCAATCTCCATCAACATCTTCATCAGCACCATCTCATCTCAAAACCCTAGTTCATCTCTTGTACCCAATTCTTGTCTCCAAGTCCGGGATTGGTGCTAGTAGGTTGCTAGTAGTGTTAATTACTCCTTGTAGTTGATGCTAGTTGGTTTAATTGGTGGAAGATCATATGTTCAGATCCTTTATGCATATTATTACCCCTCTGATTATGAACATGAATATGCTTTGTGAGTAGTTACGTTTGTTCCTGAGGACAAGGGAGAAGTCTTGCTATTAGTAGTCATGTGAATTTTGTATTCGTTCGATATTTTGATGAGATGTATGTTGTCTAGTCTCTAGTGGTGTTATATGAACGTTGACTACATAACACTTCACCATTATTTGGGCCTAGAGGAAGGCATTGGGAAGTAATAAGTAGATGATGGGTTGCTAGAGTGACAGAAGCTTAAACCCTAGTTTATGCGTTGCTTCGTAAGGGGCTGATTTGGATCCATATGTTTCATGCTATGGTTAGGTTTACCTTAATACTTTTGTTGTAGTTGCGGATGCTTGCAATAGATGTTAATCATAAGTGGGATGCTTGTTCAAGTAAGAACAACACCCAAGCACCGGTCCACCCACATGTCAAATTATCAAAGTACCGAACGCGAATCATCTGAACATGATGAAAACTAGCTTGACGATATTCCCACGTGTCCTCGGGAGCGCTTTTCCTTATATAAGAGTTTGTCCAGGCTTGTCCTTTGATACAAAAAGGATTGGGCCACCTTGCTGCACTTTATTTACTTTTTTTACTTGTTGCTCGTTACAAATTATCTTATCACAAAACTATCTATTACCACTTATTTTAGTACTTGCGGAGAATACCTTGCTGAAAACCGTTTATCATTTCCTTCTGCTCCTCGTTGGGTTCGACACTCTTACTTATCGAAAGGACTACGATAGATCCCCTATACTTGTGGGTCATCAAGATCGTCTCTGCGAGCCATATGGATATGGAGGATAAGTCCTCAATCCAGACCCCGGGGTCTGTGGTCCCGTCGTACGCCTCTATGTTCACTGGTTTGAATCCTTCTGGGAATTCGTGGTCCAGCACCTCATCGGTGAAACATAGGGGGTGTGCGGCACCCCTGTATTTGGATGTATCATGGCGTTCGGACGGTTGTAGTATTCGGTTTTGATTTTGTGCCGGAGCACGCTTCCTAGATCCATAGATGGATCTGGTCATACTGGATTTTTGGCGCAAGTCCTCACGTAGATCGTGTGTTGACTTATGTGCAAGTTTGTTAGCCGCTCTATCGCGGTCACAAGGTGGTTGATCCGGCCGGTTGGCCATTTTATTTTTTGGCTGTGTGGGCTCTAAGGCCTCATCGTCGAATTTAGGTAATAGCTTGCGCTTTGGATAGCTCTTTGTGTGGTAACCTCCACCTTACTTTTCTTCGTTGTCGAGCACTTTGTTCCACCTGCTGTTGAGCGTATTTTGTTCTGCCTTAAGCCTTTGCTTCTACTTCTTCAGACTCCTCGCTATGACAATAAGCCTTCTGCGGAGGTTCTCTTGCTCCAAGTGTGTTTCCGGGATGATGTGTGCATCTTCGTCCGGACTGTTTTCCTCCCCAGAGGGGGTTTGATGAGGTTTATCCTCGACGTCGCCATGTTCGGATGTCGGATATGTACTATGTTCTCCATTTGCAGCTTCATCGTGCTCTGCCGCCGGAGCAATGTGGTCGTCGTTTCCTCTGGAGTCGACTGGAGTGTTTTTTTCTCTTGCGCTGTTATCGCTGTTTTTGCCGAGGCGGGATTTGGAGCGACGCCTGCGTCGATGCTTTGTTTGCTTCTTGGAGGGGTCATCCTCCGCTGTCTCCTCCCGTTCCTCATTATCATTTTCTTTGGGTGTATCCACCATGTATATGTCATGTGATGAAGTGGCTGTCCAGTGCCCTGTGGGCACTAGTTCCCGTTCCTCTCCCGCATCGTCGTCCATGTCGTCGATGTTTGCAGAGTCGAAATCGAGCATGTCAGTTAAATCATCGACAGAGGCTACTAAGTGGGTGGTGGGTAGGCAGCGAATTCCTTCATCGTCCGCATCCCATTCTAGCCGGACATAGTTCGGCCAAGGATCTCCCGACAAGGAGAGAGACCTAAATGAATTTAGCACGTCGCTGAAAGGTGAGTGCTGAAAGATATCCGCGGAGGTGAACTCCATGATCAGCGCCCAATCGGATTCGATAGGCATGGATGCAGGCGGCTCGGAGTCCGTGGCTGGAGACGAATCCAGTGGTTCAGCGACACAGTTCTCGTAAGGGGTGAAGTCAGTATCTGGCTCCATCGCCACTGAGAGTGCAATATCCATGGCGAGGTCTATCCCTCTGTCCTCGGATGGCATAATTTGCTCCGGATTGAAGGCCGGAGTAGTTGCAGATGCGATCTCCCGAACACTGTCCGACGACAGAGTTACGTCATGCTCGTCGTGATTGTGCGGCGCACTTGACATGGGCTCGAATCCGTCGAAGATCAAGTCTCTGCGGATGTCGGCAGTGTAGTTTAGGCTTCCGAATCTGACCTGATGGCCAGAGGCGTAGCTCTCGATCTGCTCCAGATGGACAAACGAATTGGCCCGCAGTGCGAAGCCGCCGAATACGAAGATCTTTCTGGGGAGGAAAACCTCACCCTGGACCGCATTGTTAACGATGATCGAAGGAGCCATCGAGCCTTATGGTGATAGCACAGTGGAACTCTCAATGAAAGCACCAATGTCAGTGTCAAAACCGGCGGATCTCGGGTAGGGGGTCCCGAACTGTGCGTCTAAGGCGGATGGTAACAGGAGGCAGGGGACACGATGTTTACCTAGGTTCGGGCCCTCTTGATGGAGGTAATACCCTACATCCTGCTTGATTGATCTTGATGATATGAGTATTACAAGAGTTGATCTACCACGAGATCGAAGAGGCTAAACCCTAGAAGCTAGCCTATGGTATGATTGTTGTTGTCCTACGGACTAAACCCTCTGGTTTATATAGACACCAGAGGGGGATAGGGTTACACAGAGTCGGTTACAAGGGAGGAGATCTACATATCCGTATTGCCAAGCTTGCTTTCCACGCCAAGGAAAGTCCCATCCGGACACAGGACGAAGTCTTCAATCTTGTATCTTCATAATCCAACAGTCCGGCCAAAGGATATAGTCCGGCTGTCCGGAGACCCCCTAATCCAAGACTCCCTCACTCGTCCTGGGCCCAAAGAAACCGGCGTCTTGCTTTGTCCACCTCTTTGTGGAATTTCTTCGGGGCGCGCAAGACGGCGAGGGTGAAGGCTGGCAGTGTAGAGAGCACGCACCGCACCAGCACCCGCCGGCCTGCTATTGGCATGAGCCAGCCCTTCCAGCCTGCCAGTCTTGCACGGATGCGGTCGATGAGATACTGCAGGTGGACTAGCCTAGTCTTGCTGATGCATAATGGTAAGCCTAAGTATCTAATGGGGAAGCTGACGATGGAGCCGCCAAAACCCTCCAACACCTAGGTGAGGTCTACATCTTCAAAACTAATCGGAGCAGCCGATGATTTCTGCGGGTTCATGCGCAGCCCGGATGCGTCGGCGAAGTCGCTGAGGAGCTGCATGAGGAAGTCAATTTCTTGCCGCTCAGGGTTTGCAAAGATCACTGCATCATCGGCGTACAGGGTTGCTCGCAGCCTCGCCGTTCTTTCCGGAAGCGACACGATCTCGCCATCTCTTGTAGATGATTCCAGTAGTCTATGCAATGGGTCAATGGCGAGGATGAACAGAATTGGGGACAGGGGGTCGCCTTGCCTGAGCCCCCACTGATGCAAAATGCTTGGCCCAGGGTCTCCGTTGAGCATGCAGGAGGACGTTGCAGACGAGAGGAGGAGCGCGACCCAGTCTCGCCATCTAGAGGGAAAACCCATTTCCTGCATGAGTTCCAGGAGATATTCCCACGATAGGGTGTCGAAAGCTTTGGCAATGTCTAAGTTGAGCAGAAGCATTAGTTTTCTCTTTTTCTAAAATTTTCTGACGCAGTTCTGGACGTAGAGAAAACTGTCATGGATTCCTTTCTTCCTTTGGAATGCGCTTTGTGCTGGAGGGATCAGTTGATCCAATACACCTGCAAGCCTGATGGACAGCACCTTTGTGATCAACTTAGCCACTGAATGTATCAGGCTGATGGGCCTGAAGTCACCCATTTGAATTGCACCATCCTTTTTGGGCAGCATCACGATGATGGCACGGTTCAGCGCACCAAAATCTCCGTCAGCCAGCTGATAGAAACTTTCAAACACAGCCATTACACCCCCCTTGATAGTTGGCCAGCATGCTCTGAAGAAAGTGTCGTTGAAGCCATCGGGGCCTGGCGCCTTCTCCGACGGGGATGCACAAATCGCTGCCCAAACCTCTGCCTCCGAGAAGGGGTTGTCGAGTCCGCCCCCAACTTGCAGCCGTGGCAGCCCCAACTGTTGGGGAACGTTGCAGAAAACAAAAATTTTCCTACGGTTTCACCAAGATCCATCTAGGAGTTCATCTAGCAACGAGTGATTAGATGCATCTACGTACCTCGTAGATCGCGAGCGGAAGCGTTCAAAGAACGGGGATGATGGAGTCGTACTCGACGTGATTCGAATCACCGAAGATCCTAGCACCGAACGGACGGCACCTCCGCGTTCAACACACGTACGGTCAGCGTAACGTCTCCTTCTTCTTGATCCAGCAAGGGGAGAGGAGAGCTTGAGGAAGATGGCTCCAGCAGCAGCACGACGGCGTGGTGGTGATGGAGCTGCAGTACTCCGGCAGGGCTTCGCTAAGCACTATGGAGGAGGATGAGGTGTTGGAGAGGGAGAAGGAGGCAACCAAAGGCGTGGATCAAAAAGCCCTCCTTCCCCCCTTATATATAGCAGGGCCAAGGGGGGGTGCCGGCCTAGGAGATCCAATCTCCTAGGGGCGGCGGCCAAGGGAGGTTTCCCTCCCCCCCCCCAAGGCACCTAGGGGGTGCCTTCCACTTGTGGGACTCTTCCCCTTTTGGAACCCTAGGCGCATGGGCCTCTTGGGGCTGGTGCCCTTGGCCCATGTAGGCCAAGGTGCACCCCCTACAGCCCATGTGGCCCCCCGAGGCAGGTGGCCCCACCCGGTGGGCCCCCGGGACCCTTCCGGTGGTCCCGGTACCATACCGGTGACCCTGAAACTTGTCCCGATGGCCGAAACAGCACTTCCTATATATAATTCTTTACCTCCGGACCATTCCGGAACTCCTCGTGACGTCCGGGATCTCATACGGGACTCCGAACAACATTCGGGTTACTGCATATACATATCCCTACAACCCTAGCGTCACCGAACCTTAAGTGTGTAGACCCTACGGGTTCGGGAGACAGGCAGACATGACCGAGACGGCTCTCCGGTCAATAACCAACAGCAGGATCTGGATACCCATGTTGGCTCCCACATGCTCCACGATGATCTCATTGGATGAACCACGATGTCAAGGATTCAAGCAACCCCGTATGCAATTCCCTTTGTCAATCGATATGTTACTTGCCCGAGATTCGATCGTTGGTATCCCAATACCTCGTTCAATCTCGTTACCGGCAAGTCACTTTACTCGTACCGTAATGCATGATCCCGTGACCAGACACTTGGTCACTTTGAGCTCATTATGATGATGCATTACCGAGTGGGCCCAGTGATACCTCTCCGTCATACGGAGTGACAAATCCCAGTCTTGATCCGTGTCAACCCAACAGACACTTTCGGAGATACCCGTAGTATACCTTTATAGTCACCCAGTTACGTTGTGACGTTTGGTACACCCAAAGCACTCCTACGGTATCCGGGAGTTACACGATCTCATGGTCTAAGGAAAGGATACTTGACATTGGAAAACTCTAGCAAACGAACTATATGATCTTGTGCTATGTTTAGGATTGGGTCTTGTCCATCACATCATTCTCCTAATGATGTGATCTCGTTATCAATGACATCCAATGTCCATAGTCAGGAAACCATGACTATCTGTTGATCAACGAGCTAGTCAACTAGAGGCTTACTAGGGACATGTTGGTGTCTGTTATTCACACATGTATTACGATTTCCGGATAACACAATTATAGCATGAATAAAGACAATTATCATGAACTAGGAAATATAATAATAATGCTTTTATTATTGCCTCTAGGGCATATTTCCAACAGTCTCCCACTTGCACTAGAGTCAATAATCTAGTTACATTGTGATGAATCGAACACCCATGGAATTCTGGTGTTGATCAACGGAGAGGTTTAGTCAACGGATCTGCTACATTCAGGTCCGTGTGCACTTTACAAATATCTATGTCTCCATCTTGAACATTTTCACGAATGGAGTTGAAGCGACGCTTGATGTGCCTTGTCTTCTTGTGAAAACTGGGCTCCTTGGCAAGAGCAATAGCTCCAGTGTTGTCACAGAAGAGTTTGATTGGCCCCGATGCGTTGGGTATGACTCCTAGGTCGGTGATGAACTCCTTCACCCAAATTGCTTCATGCGCTGCCTCCGAGGCTGCCATGTACTCCGCTTCACATGTAGATCCCGCCACGACGCTCTACTTGCAACTGCACTAGCTTACTGCCCCACCATTCAAAATATACACGTATCCGGTTTGTGACTTAGAGTCATCCAGATCTGTGTCGAAGCTAGCATCGACATAACCCTTTACAATGAGCTCTTCGTCACCTCCATAAACGAGAAACATTTCCTTAGTCCTTTTCAGGTACTTCAGGATATTCTTGACCGCTGTCCAGTGTTCCTTGCCGAGATTACTTTGGTACCTTCCTACCAAACTTACGGCAAGGTTTACATCAGGTCTGGTACACAGCATGGCATACATAATAGAACCTATGGCTGAGGCATAGGGGATGACACTCATCTCTTCTATATCTTCTGCCGTGGTCGGACATTGAGCTGAGCTCAATTTCACACCTTGCAACACAGGCAAGAACCCCTTCTTAGACTGATCCATATTGAACTTCTTCAATATCTTATCAAGGTATGTGCTTTGTGAAAGACCTATGAGGCGTCTTGATCTATCTCTATAGATCTTGATGCCTAATATATATGCAGCTTCCCCAAGGTCCTTCATTGAAAAACTTTTATTCAAGTAGGCCTTAATGCTGTCCAAGAGTTCTATATCATTTCCCATCAAAAGTATGTCATCTACATATAATATGAGAAATGCTACAGAGCTCCCACTCACTTTCTTGTAAACACAGGCTTCTCCATAAGTCTGTGTAAACCCAAACGCTTTGATCATCTCATCAAAGCGAATGTTCCAACTCCGAGATGCTTGCACCAGCCCATAAATCGAGCGTTGGAGCTTGCACACCTTGTCAGCATTCTTAGGATCGACAAAACCTTCCGGCTGCATCATATACAATTCTTCCTTAAGGAAACCATTAAGGAATGCCGTTTTGACATCCATCTGCCATATTTCATAATCATAAAATGCGGCAATTGCTAACATGATTCGGACGGACTTCAGCTTCGCTACCGGTGAGAAAGTCTCATCGTAGTCAACCCCTTGAACTTGTCGATAACCCTTAGCGACAAGCCGAGCTTTATAGATGGTCACATTAGCATCCGCGTCTGTCTTCTTCTTAAAGATCCATTTATTTTCTATGGCTCGCCGCTCAACGGGCAAGTCAGTCAAAGTCCATACTTCGTTTTCATACATGGATCCTATCTTGGATTTCATGGCTTCTAGCCATTTGTCGGAATCCGGGCCCGCCATCACTTCTTCATAGTTCGAAGGTTCACCGTTGTCTAACAACATGATTTCCAAGACAGGGTTGCCGTACCACTCTGGTGCGGAACGTGTCCTTGTGGACCTTCGAATTTCAGTAGGAGCTTGATCAGAAGTATCTTGATCATCATCATTAACTTCCTCTCTAGTCGGTGCAGGCACCTCAGGAACATTTTCTTGAGTTGCGCCATTTTCCGGTTCAAGAGGTAATACTTCATCAAGTTCTACTTTCCTCCCACTTACTTCTTTCGAGAGAAACTCCTTCTCTAGAAAGGATCCATTCTTGGCAACAAAGATCTTGCCTTCGGATCTGAGGTAGAAGGTATACCCAATAGTTTCTTTAGGGTATCCTATGAAGACGCATTTTTCCGACTTGGGTTCGAGCTTTTCAGGTTGAAGTTTCCTGACATAAGCATCGCATCCCCAAACTTTTAGAAACGATAGCTTAGGTTTCTTCCCAAACCATAATTCAAACGGTGTCATCTCAACGGTTCGACGGAGCCCTATTTAAAGTGAATGCGGCAGTCTCTGAAGCATAGCCCCAAAAAGATAGCGGTAAATTGGTAAGAGACATCATAGATCGCACCATATCTAATAGAGTGCGATTACGATGTTCGGACACACCATTACGCTAAGGTGTTCCAGGCGGCGTGAGTTGTGAAACTATTCCACATTTTCTTAAGTGTGTGCGAAACTCATGACTCAAGTATTCTCCTCCATGATCTGATCGCAGGAACTTGATTTTCCTATCACGTTGATTCTCAACCTCACTCTGAAATTCCTTGAACTTTTCAAAGGTTTCAGACTTGTGTTTCATTAAGTAGACATACCCATATCTACTCAAGTCATCAGTGAGGGTGAGAACATAACGATAGCCCCCGCGAGCCTCAACACTCATTGGACCGCACACATCAGTATGTATGATTTCCAATAAGTTGGTTGCTCGCTCCATTGTTCCTGAGAACGGAGTCTTGGTCATTTTACCCATGAGGCATGGTTCGCACGTGTCAAATGATTCGTAATCAAGAGACTCTAAAAGTCCATCAGCATGGAGCTTCTTCATGCGTTTGACACCTATGTGACCAAGGCGGCAGTGCCACAAGTATGTGGGACTATCATTATCAATCTTACATCTTTTGGTACTCACACTATGAACATGTGTAGCATTACGCTCGAGATTCATTAAGAATAAACCATTCACCATCGAAGCATGACCATAAAACATATCTCTCATATAAATAGAACAACCATTATTCTCGGATTTAAATGAGTAGCCATCTTGTATTAAACGAGATCCTGATGCAATGTTCATGCTCAAACTTGGCACTAAATAACAATTATTGAGGTTCAAAACTAATCCCGTAGGTAAATGTAGAGGTAGCGTGCCGACGGCAATCACATCGACCTTGGAACCATTCCCGACGCGCATCATCACCTCGTCCTTCGCCAGTCTCCGCTTATTCCGCAGCTCCTGTTTTGAGTTACAAATGTGAGCAACCGCACCGGTATCAAATACCCAGGAGCTACTACGAGTACTGGTAAGGTACACATCAATTACATGTATATCACATATACCTTTCGTTTTGCCGGCCTTCTTGTCCGCTAAGTATTTGGGGTAGTTCCGCTTCTAGTGACCACTTTCCTTGCAATAAAAGCACTCAGTCTCGGGCTTGGGTCCATTCTTTGGCTTCTTCCCGGCAGCTTGCTTGCCGGGCGCGGCAACTCCCTTGCCGTCCTTCTTGAAGGCTTTCTTACCCTTGCCCTTCTTGAACTTAGTGGTTTTATTCACCATCAACACTTGATGTTCCTTTTTGACTTCTACCTCTACTGATTTCAGCATTGCAAATACTTCAGGAATGGTCTTTTCCATCCCCTGCATATTGAAGTTCATCACAAAGCTCTTGTAGCTCGGTGGAAGCGACTGAAGGATTCTGTCAATGACCGCGTCATCCGGGAGATTAACTCCCAGCTGAGTCAAGCGGTTATGCAACCCAGACATAGTGAGTATGTGCTCACTGACAGAACTGTTTTCCTCCATCTTACAACTGAAGAATTTGTCGGAGACTTCATATCTCTCGACCCGGGCATGAGCTTAGAAAACCATTTTCAGCTCTTCGAACATCTCATATGCTCCATGTCTCTCAAAACGCTTTTGGAGCCCCGGCTCTAAGCTGTAAAGCATGCCGCACTGAACGAGGGAGTAGTCATCGGTACGTGCCTGCCAAGCGTTCATAACGTCTTGTTCTGCAGGGAGAATAGGTGCATCACCTAGTGGTGCTTGTAGGACATAATCTTTCTTGGCAGCTATGAGGATGATCCTCAGGTTCCGGACCCAGTTCGTGTAGTTGCTGCCATCATCTTTCAGCTTGGTTTTCTCTAGGAACGCGTTGAAGTTGAGGACTACGTTGGCCATTTGATCTACAAGACATATTGTAAAGATTTTAGACTAAGTTCATGATAATTAAGTTCATCTAATCAAATTATTCAATGAACTCCCACTTAGATAGACATCCCTCCAGTCATCTAAGTATAACATGATCCGAGTTAACTAGGCCGTGTCCGATCATCACGTGAGACAAACTAGTCAACGTCAGTGAACATCTTCATGTTGATCGTATCTTCTATACGACTCATGCTCGACCTTTCGGTCTTCTATGTTTCGAGGCCATGTCTGTACATGCTAGGCTCGTCAAGTCAACCTAAGTGTTTTGCATGTGTAAATCTGTGTTACACCCGTTGTATGTGAACGTTAGAATCTATCACACCCGATCATCACGTGGTGCTTCGAAACAATGAACTGTTGCAACGGTGCACAGTTAGGGGGAACACTTCTTGAAATTATTATGAGGGATCATCTTATTTACTACCGTCGTTCTAAGTAAACAAGATGAAAAAACATGATAAACATCACATGCAATCAAATAATAAACGTGACATGATATGGCCAATATCACATAGCTCCTTTGATCTCCATCTTGGGGCTCCATGATCATCTTGTCACCGGCTTGACACCATGATCTCCATCATCATGATCTCCATCATCGTGTCTCCATGAAGTTGCTCGCCAACTATTACTTCTACTACTATGGCTAACGCGTTTAGCAATAAAGTAAAGTAATTTACATGGCGTTTCTCAATGACACGCAGGTCATATAAAAAATAAAGACAACTCCTATGGCTCCTGCCGGTTGTCATACTCATCGACATGCAAGTCGTGATTCCTATTACAATAGCATGAACATCTCATACATCACATATAGATCATTCATCATTCATCACAACTTTGGCCATATCATATCACAAAGCACTTGCTGCAAAAACAAGTTAGACGTCCTCTAATTGTTGTTGCAAGTTTTACGTGGCTGAATCAGGGTTCTAGCAAGAACGTTTTCTTACTTACGTGAAAGCCACAACGTGATTTGTCAACTTCTATTTATCCTTCATAAGGACCCTTTTCATCGAATCCGCTCCAACTAAAGTGGGAGAGACAGACACCCGCCAGCCACCTTATGCAACTAGTGCATGTTAGTCGGTGGAGCCGGTCTCACGTAAGCGTACGTGTAAGGTTGGTCCGGGCCGCTTCATCCCACAATACCGCTGAAGCAAGATAAGACTAGTAGCGGCAAGAAAGTTGACAAATCTACGCCCACAACAAATTGTGTTCTACTCGCGCAAGAAGAACTACGCATAGACCTAGCTCATGATGCCACTGTTGGGGAACGTTGCAGAAAACAAAAATTTTCCTACGGTTTCACCAAGATCCATCTAGGAGTTCATCTAGCAACGAGTGATTAGATGCATCTACGTACCTCGTAGATCACGAGCGGAAGCGTTCAAAGAACGGGGATGATGGAGTCGTACTCGACGTGATTCGAATCACCGAAGATCCTAGCACCGAACGGACGGCACCTCCGCGTTCAACACACGTACGATCAGTGTAACATCTCCTTCTTCTTGATCCAGCAAGGGGAGAGGAGAGGTTGAGGAAGATGGCTCCAGCAGCAGCACGACGGCGTGGTGGTGATGGAGCTGCAGTACTCCGGCAGGGCTTCGCTAAGCACTATGGAGGAGGAGGAGGTGTTGGAGAGGGAGAAGGAGGCAACCAAAGGCGTGGATCAAAAAGCCCTCCTCCCCCCTTATATATAGGAGGGCCAAGGGGGGGGGGGGCGCCAGCCTAGGAGATCCAATCTCCTAGGGGGCCGCGGCCAAGGGATGTTTCCCTCCCCCCCAAGGCACCTATGGGGTGCCTTCCACTTGTGGGACTCTTCCCCTTTTGGAACCCTAGGCGCATGGGCCTCTTGGGGCTGGTGCCCTTGGCCCATGTAGGCCAAGGCGCACCCCCTACAGCCCATGTGGTCCCCGGGGCAGGTGGCCCCACCCGGTGGGCCCCCGGGACCCTTCCGGTGGTCCCGGTACAATACCGGTGACCCCGAAACTTGTCCCGATGGCCGAAACAGCACTTCCTATATATAATTCTTTACCTCCGGACCATTCCGGAACTCCTCGTGACGTCCGAGATCTCATCCGGGACTCCGAACAACATTCGGGTTACTGCATATACATATCCCTACAACCCTAGCGTCACCGAACCTTAAGTGTGTAGACCCTACGGGTTCGGGAGACAGGCAGACATGACCGAGACGGCTCTCCGATCAATAACCAACAGCGGGATCTGGATACCCATGTTGGCTCCCACATGCTCCACGATGATCTCATCGGATGAACCACGATGTCGAGGATTCAAGCAACCCCGTATGCAATTCCCTTTGTCAATCGATATGTTACTTGCCCGAGATTCGATCGTTGGTATCCCAATACCTCGTTTAATCTCATTACCGGCAAGTCACTTTACTCGTACCATAATGCATGATCCCGTGACCAGACACTTGGTCACTTTGAGCTCATTATGATGATGCATTACCGAGTGGGCCCAGTGATACCTCTCCGTCATACGGAATGACAAATCCCAGTCTTGATCCGTGTCAACCCAACAAACACTTTCGGAGATACCCGTAGTGTACCTTTATAGTCACCCAGTTACGTTGTGACGTTTGGTACACCCAAAGCACTCCTACGGTATCCGGGAGTTACACGATCTCATGGTCTAAGGAAAGGATACTTGACATTGGAAAACTCTAGCAAACGAACTATACGATCTTGTGCTATGTTTAGGATTGGGTCTTGTCCATCACATCATTCTTCTAATGATGTGATCTCGTTATCAATGACATCCAATGTCCATAGTCAGGAAACCATGACTATCTGTTGATCAACGAGCTAGTCAACTAGAGGCTTACTAGGGACATGTTGGTGTCTGTTATTCACACATGTATTACGATTTCCGGATAACACAATTATAGCATGAATAAAGACAATTATCATGAACAAGGAAATATAATAATAATGCTTTTATTATTGCCTCTAGGGCATATTTCCAACACCAGCGCCTCCCAGTTGATTGTGCAAGGCCGATTTATTTTCTGCCCCAGCAAGGAGGAGAAGTGCCCGTGCATAGCGGCCACCTTGTCGGCATGGCTAGTCTTGAGGCCGCCTGCTGATTGGATGCACTGAATGAAGTTTCTTCATCGCCTGGAGGTTTGCTTTGCCTGAAAAAATGCTGTGGAAGCATCGCCCGCCTTCAGCCAAGTGATGCGCGAGGCGTGCCACCTTCTGACGCGCTCGAGGGCTGCAAGGCCGACAATCTTCAGTTTCAGGGTTTTCCGTAGCCAGAAATCACTGTGTGTGAGCCGCCTCTTCTCTTGTGCGACATCCAGACGCAGCACAACCTCCGAAGCCAGATGGAACTGCAACTTGGTCTCGCTGAACAGAGTTTTTGCCCAGATCTTCAGGTCAGCCACGACTCTCTTCAGTTTGATCTTCAGCCTTGTGAAAGGGCATCTATGGTTGACCGGCCTCTGCCAAGCCCTGGCTACCGTCTGCTGGAAGTGCGGGAACCGCGTCCAGAACGTCTCAAACCTGAAAATTTCCTTGCGGTGCGGTGCAGCGGCGTTGGACAGCAGAAGAGGGCAATGATCTGAGCATGTCGTGGACGCGACCATCATGATGTAGGAGGGGAACAGCGTTTCCCACTCCAGATTGCAAAACATTTTGTCGATGGCGATGAACGTGGGGTTTTCCCTCTCATTACTCCAAGTAAAGCATCTGTTCTTGCATTTGATCTCTCGCAGCCCAGCTCTGTCAATGGCTGCTTTGAATCTGCCCATGATCTGCCTGTTTAGGTTGAGGTTGCTCTTGTCCCTCGCCTCATCGATTACATTTAAATCACCTTGGATTAACCAAGGCTCCCCGGCAGGTGGCATGGCTCTGATCAGCTCAGCAAGGAACTCCTCCTTGCGGTTGTTGTCGGTAGGCCCGTAGACGGTGGTAATCTAGAATGTGTTGCTGCTCTGCAGGAGCATTGCACGGGCTGTGATGGAGAATTGGCCGATCGCATTAGTGGTGATGGTGATCTTGGAGGAGTCCCACAAGATCGCGGCTCCGCCTCGGGTGCCGTCCGCCGGCAGGACCGCGACGGCGTCTAATCGGCTACCTCCTATTTCTTTTACTAACGCCGGCGACCATGTTTCTATTTTGGTCTCCTGGAGGCACAACACAACCAGCCTATGTGAGTCCGCGACCTCACGGACCGTGGCTCTCCTGACTGGCGAGTTCAGCCCTCGCACGTTCCAGCTCATTGTGGTGTAGTTTGTACTAATCATGGGCACATGTGTTTTTGCTCCGGGGGCAAACAGATGCACTAGATAAACTGAAAGACAGGTACACCACCCTGCTGGCATGGGCGTGACAGCGACCACCAATAGGCCCCAACCCCCGCTGTCTACGATCTAACCACTGAATCCTGACACTACACATAACAGATGATCCTAACTCGAACTGGATGACAGCCAGCCTCCGTCGGAGACTAGCTAAAGCTTCGTCTAACACAACTAAGCTTGATCAGCTCCATCTGGGCCGGCCAGGCCGGCCATGGTGCGAAGGGCATCGACGTTGAGGCGCGTGAGTGTAGCGACCAGACCTCAAACGGTCCGATCTCTGTGTCATCCTTGGATCAGTAATGCTGACACGCACAGTACTTGAAGGATTTATAACAGAGTAGCAATCACACACTTATTACATCGAGTGTCTCAAAAGAGAACTTATTACAAAATAATATGGCTCAAGGCCATCTAAAAACGATAACAGCTAGCGGAAGGCTTGGAAGATGAGCGAGTCCATCAACTCCAACGGCATCACTGAGTATAGAACCACGATCTAAGGCTCCTTACTCGTCGTCTGAAAAGTCTGCAACATGAACGTTGCAGCCCAAAAACGGGCCAGCACATGGAATATGCTGGCAATGTAATACACAGAGAGTAGTGAACAGAATTAGGCTATACTACATGCATATATGGCTGGTGGAAAGCTCTATGGTTACAGTTTTGCGTAAAGCCAGTTTTTCCCAACTGCAAAGGAATAAATTTTATTTAACTATCATGGTGGTTGTTAAACATTGAGAGCGTAGACACCCTCTCAATCCCAATTAAACATCATCATTAAAACCCAACAAAATTAATTAAAGTCACATGATGAGATTCACATGATAATCCAAGTAATAGATACTCAAGACGTCCATAACCGGGGACACGGCTAACCATGATTAGTTTATACACTCTGCAGAGGTTTGTGCACTTTTCCCCACAAGACTCGATCTCCTCCGCTGGGATTCTCGCACTACATGGTGTTTGAGAAACGGATGACCGAGACATAGTCTTTGAGAAGCGCTAGCACCTTACGATCGGGCAGACTATTACACCTACTTTCCCCTACATTTGCTAGTCTACCACTGTAAGAGTTCGCACGACTTAATCAACTATGCTAGAGCCCATAGTAGCTTATGGCTGCACACGGAAGTTTCTAGTATGAATAATCTCATGATCCCTTGGAGCCTGGGTGGCGGTCCATAAAGAAAAACAACAGGCAATCGCTAGAATACCCAGGTGCCTCAATCCACGCAGATGTGTATTAAAGTTGCCACCTTAAGTTGAACCATTAATTAACATTCTCACATCTGTCATGGATACACTCAAATCCAATCCACGTCTACAAGCATAGCATGGCATAAGCAAACGTAGAAGTGACTCCCAGGGTTTGATAATAAAACAGGTAATAGGTACCACCTCATCTACTTCCCAAAACCCACATATTAATCAGATCCTATTCATGCAATGACTTGAGGGTTGACCTAATGCAATAAAACTGGGTAGCAAAAAGTATGATCAAAGTGTTACTTGCCTTGTTGATGATCCGCGGAACCTAGAGATTCAAAGTAGCAAGCGGCGCACTCCGGGTACTCTGTCGCAAACAAACAAACAAGCATACTATAAGCACTAATCTAACGCACAGGTAAAACTCAAATAAGAGATCTAACCAGAAGGTTCCACTTAAGACTCCGGTTTGCAAAAGAAACAAATCGAACGAAACAACGAAAGTCAAACGGCGAAAGAAAACAAGCTTCGATTACTAATATGGACCTAAGTCAAATTTTACAGAAGCAAAAACTTATTTGAGTTGGTTAAACGGAAATAGGGTTTCGAGACGAAACTCTAGGCGCTTGAATCGCCTGATTCCGATAAACGAGTGAAAAGTTAAACTAAAACAAAAATTGGATCAGAAATCGCGATCAGAAATAATCGCGGAAAATCTGAGAAAATGAAAAAACTGACGAACAGATTAACGAACGAATGTTCGTTATCTGAAACTAAACGGTGAACTCGTCCTATAAAACGAACGAACGAGCGAACGCTCGCTAAGTAAAAGAATCGATAAAACCGATCTAATAAAAAAAACCTAGGGGTTTCAAGGGAAAACAGGATCGGTTTTCTCCGAAAAACCGGCGGCGAACGGCGCGGCTACCTCGTCGGACTCCGGCAGCTCGGGGCTTCGGCGGGGCGGGGCGGCGGTGAGCGGCGGCTGCGGCGGCAAGCGGCGGCTGCGGGAGGCGGGGCGAGGCGAGGTGGCGGGGTGGGGTGGCGGCGATGGGAATTTATGAGAGGGGGCGGCTTGGGGAAGGGGCCGTCTCGCGAGGCGTGCGCCTCCCGGACTTGGGCGGCGGCGGCGGCTTCGCTCCGGACTCCGGTCCCGAGCCGGTGCGGGAGACGGCGGCGGGCGGGCGGGCTTGGCCCGGCTCGGCTGGGCTTTCCGCCCAGTCGGGCGCGCGAACAGTTTTTTTAAAACAATTCCACCAAAACTAAGAAACAAAATTCTAGAAAATAAAATAAAATTTTAAAAATGCCAAAATAAGTTTTCACCACCTAAATAATATATTTAGAACAAGATGAACATTTTCTTGGCCCTAAAATGCAGTTTCGAAAAACATGCATTTTTTCCTAAATTCAAATAAAACTAGCCAAAAACTCTGAAATAAAATCTTATTTGATTTTTTTATTAAATCATCAATATTTATTTATTTTGGGAAGTCATTTTATTCCCTCTCTCATATTTCTATAATGGAAATAATTGAAGATAAAATAAATAAAATCAAATGATCATATCTTCAAAATTTGAGAAAACTCAAATATGAAATTAACGAAACCCCAACTCTCTCCGTGGGTCCTTGAGTTGCGTAGAATTTCTGGATCAGGCCAAAAGCAGATAAAAATATGATATGAAGTGATGATCTAATGTATAACATTCCAAATTGAAAATTTGGGATGTTACAAACCTACCCCCCTTAAGATGAATCTCGCCCTCGAGATCCGGGTTGGCTAGAAAATAGGTGAGGGTGGTCCTTCAGCAGATCTTCCACTCGCTCCCAGGTGGCTTCATCCTCGGTGTGGTGGCTCCACTGAACTTTGCAAAACTTGATAACCTTGCTGCGGGTGACTCGGCTGGCATACTCGAGAATCTTGACTAGTTTCTCCTCATAGGTCAAATCACTATCCAACTGAATCGCTTCCAGCGGCACTATATGTAACACCCCGGATGTAACTTTCCCAATTTGTACTCCAACTCTTGCCGTTTCCGGCGTTAAGTTATTTTATTTTCTCGGGTTCGGGTTTTTGTCTCCGTGTATTTTTGTCGTTGTCATGCATCTCATATCATGTCATCATGTGCATTGCATTTGCATACGTGTTTGTCTCATGCATTCGAGCACTTTCCCCGTTTTCCGTTTTGCATTCCGGCGCTTCGTTCTCCTCCGGTGGTCATTTCTAGCTTTCTTTCGTGTGTGGGGATTAAACATTTCCGGATTGGACCGAGACTTGCCAAGCGGCCTTGGTTTACTACCGGTAGACTGCCTGTCAAGTTTCGTATCATTTGGACTTCGTTTGTTACTCCAACGGTTAACCGAGGGACTGAAAAGGCCTGGTGTGTGTTGCAGCCCAACACCCTTCCAATTTGGCCAAAACCCACCTAAACCTGCTCCATCATTTAGAGCGTTCGATCACGATCGCGTGACCGAAAACCGCACCTCATTTGGACTCTCCTAGCTCCTCCTATGCCTATATATAGCCTCTCCCCGAAAATTCGCGGATCTCCTCTCTCCCAAACCTTAAAAATCCCCTCATCATGCGCCGCCGGACAAAATTTGCCGCCGACGGACACGTCCGCCACGCCTGTCCGCCGCCCCGTGTCCTCCACCCATTGGCCGCCGCCCGTGCCCACTTCGCCGCACCACGCGGGCCCGCTCAGCCCGCTTCAGGCCCCCGCGGCCCGAGCCGCCATCCGCCGCCGCCGCCGAGTCAGGCCGCCTCCCCGCCGCCCGAGCGCGCCTCCTCCTCCTCCGAGCCGCCGCCGCCGGAGCAAGCCGGCCCCGCCACTGACGACCGCCGCCGCGGCCCCGCCGCGCCCGCGCCTCCTCGCCGTCGACAACCGCCACCGCGGCCCTTCCGCGCCGCTCCCCGCCGTCCCGCGGCCGGATCCGGGCCGCTGGTGAGCTCCCGTCACCGCCATGCCCTTCTCCGGCGAAGATTCCGGCGGACCTCGGTTTCCGTGCACTGGATCCAGATCTGAAAATATCTTCTCGGGTTGACTTTCTCTCTCGAAACCCTAATCCATATGCTCCTGTTCATAGCCTTGTATCTTCGCATCCGTTACTTCGTTTTTGGCATATAGCATATCAAAATGTTCATCTCAGAGAGTACATCATTTCATTCCATTGCATCATTTTCATTTGAGTTCATCTTGATGCCCGAAATGCTGTTAGAAGAGGGCTACTTGAGATAATTGTCAGATCTGCTACTCTATTTAGCTTTTTGTCATTTTTGCCATGATTATTGTGTGCATGTTATGCCCTGATGCTCTACATATGTTTTGTTAAGGGTTTTGTCGTCTTTCCAGAGGTGCAACCCATGTATTTTTGTGATGTGTGTGGTGACTAGCACAAGCTTGCAAAGTGGTGCACTTGGTAATTCTGTTTTTCAGGGACTTAGCATTTCCACTAAGTCCTTGACCTTTTATCTCATATTGCCATATGTTCATGTTGTTTTCTTAGTGATCCATGCCTCTTTTGAGGATGATCAGTAAGGATGTTTTGTTAATCTTGTAGTGCTCTATCCATCCATGTCTTTGATTGTAATTATGGAGCACCCTAGCTTGAGTCAATCGAGTTCTACTTTTGCTACTTTGTGAATCTGGGCAGATTGTCAACTTGTTTGCAATTTTGCCGATGATGTTGTAGTTGATCCGTGCAAGCTATGTTATTGTTCTTGCCATGTCTAGCTTGCATTTTGTGTGTTCTTGATGGATGTATGCTTAGCTTGTCATGACTTTCTCCGTAGTGAGTGCATCGAGCTCGTAAACATGCCTACTTGATATCTCTTTTCAATGCGACATATGCCTTCAATGTGATTATGCCTCTAAGTCGTGCCTCGGCACGTGGGAGATATAGTCGCATCGAGGGTGTTACAAGTTCAATGAGAAGGGTGAACTCGATGCTATCTCGCAAATTCCAGTCGTTTGCGAATATCAAGACGTCTTTCCAGAAGAGCTTCCAGGAATGCCTCCGCACCGGCCAGTTGAATTCGTTATTGATCTTGAGCCTGGCACGGAACCTGTGTGCAAACGTCCTTACAAGCTCGGACCTGAAGAGTTGAAGGAGCTGAAGAAGCAACTTGATATTCAAGAGAAAATGGGTCTCATCCGGCCTAGTTCTTCTTCGTGGGGTTTTGGTGTTCTTTTTGTGAAGAAGAAGGATGGAACGGACCGGCTTTGTGTTGATTACCGTCCATTGAACAAGAAGACCATCAAGAACAAATACCCACTTCCCAACATCAATGAGCTGTTCGAACAACTCAAAGGTTCCCAAGTATTCTCCAAGCTTGATCTTCGTATGGGTTATCATCAGATTCGAATCCGTGAGCAAGATATTCCCAAGACGGCTTTCAGGACAAGCTATGGTTCATATGAATACACTGTCATGTCTTTTGGCCTCGTCAACACTCCTCCGATGTTCTCTCGCATGATGAACTTCATCTTCAACGCCTACACCAATGACTTCGTTTTGGTCTATCTCGACGACATTCTGGTTTTCTCCTAGAACAAGGAAGATCATGCCAAGCACTTGCGTTTGGTACTCGATAAGCTCAGGGAACATCAGTTCTACGCCAAGTTCTCTAAGTGTGAATTTTGGCTCGATGAGGTTCTTTATCTTGGTCATATCATCTCTGCCAAGGGCATTGCCGTGAATCCTGAGAAGGTGTCTGCAATTGTGAATTGGGAACCTCCTCAGAACGTGAAGCAACTCCGTAGCTTCCTCGGTCTCGCAAGCTATTGTCGAAGATTCGTTGAAAACTTTTCTAAGATCACGAAGCCTCTCTCTAATCTTCTCCAAAAGCACGCCAAGTACGTTTGGTCTCCGGAGTGTGACATTGCTTTCAACACTTTGAAACAGAAATTGATCACTGCTCCAGTTCTGACTCCGCCTGATGAATCCAAGCCGTACGAGGTCTTTTGTGATGCCTCTCTCCAAGGTCTTGGCGCAGTTTTGATGCAAGAGAAGAAAGTTGTTGCTTATACCTCTCGCCAGTTGAAGCCTAATGAGAAGAACTACCCCACTCATGATCTCGAGTTGGCGGCAGTTGTGCATGCTCTTTTGACTTGGAGACATCTTCTATTGGGAAGAAAAGTGGACATTTTCACTGATCACAAGAGTCTCAAGTACATCTTCACTTAGCCTAATCTCAACCTCAGGCAAACTCGATGGGTCGAAATGATTCAAGAGTATAATCCGAGTATCGAGTATACTCCAGGCAAGGCCAATGTGATTGCTGACGCATTGAGCAGGAAAGCTTATTGCAACAGTCTGATTCTTAAGCCTTATCAACCCGAGCTTTGTGAAGCTTTTCGCAAACTTAATCTGCAAGTTGTTCCTCAAGGTTTCCTCGCCAACCTTCTAGTCTCTCCTACCTTGGAAGATCAGATTCGCCAAGCCCAGCTTCTTGATTCTATGGTGAAAAGGGTGAAGATTGGGATTGCCAAGAGTCAACCCAAGTACAAGTGCTACCGCCTTGATGACAAGGATACTCTCTTCTTCGAGGATCGTATTGTTGTACCCAAAGGTGAACTTCGTAAAGTGATCTTGAACGAGGCTCACAATTCTCTCCTCTCCATCCACCCTGGGAGCACGAAGATGTATCAGGACCTCAAGCAGGCTTATTGGTGTACTCGAATGAAGCGCGAGATTGCTCAATTCGTGAATGAATGTGATGTCTACAGAAGAGTGAAGGCAGAACACCAAAGGCTAGCTGGTCTCCTCCAACCTCTTGCCATTCCAGAATGGAAGTTTGACCACATTGAAATGGACTTCGTGACTGGGTTTCCAAAGTCCAAGCGTGGCAATGATGCTATATTCGTTGTCATTGACAAACTCACCAAAGTGGCTCATTTTCTGCCTATCAAAGAGTCGATCACTGCAGCTCAATTGGCGGAACTCTATACCTCTCGGATTGTCTCTCTGCACGGTATTCCACAAGTGATCTCTTCAGACCGTGGTAGCATCTTTACATCCAAGTTTTGGGATTCTTTTCAGAAGGCCATGGGCACCAACATCCGCCTCAGCACAGCTTTCCATCCTCAAACTAGCGGTCAAGTCGAGCGTGTCAACCAGATTCTTGAAGATATGCTCAGGGCTTGTGTGATCTCCTTCGACATGAAGTGGGAGGATTGTCTTCCTTATGCCGAATTCTCCTACAACAACAGTTTTCAAGCAAGTTCGGGCAAGGCCCCATTTGAAATTCTGTATGGCAGGAAGTGCCGTACCCCTCTCAACTGGTCTGAAACCGGTGAACGTCAACTTTTGGGTAATGACTTAATCACAGAGGCAGAGGAAATGTGCAAAGTCATTCACGATAACCTCAAAGCAGCCCAATCCCGCCAGAAGAGCTACTATGATAGTAAGCACCGTGATTTGGCTTTCGAGATCGGAGATCATGTTTACCTCCGCGTCTCTCCTATGAAAGGTACTCGTCGCTTCGGTATCAAAGGGAAGCTTGCCCCTAGATACGTGGGACCTTTCAAGATTGTCAGCAAGAGAGGCGACCTCGCCTATCAACTCAAGCTTCCTTCAAACTTTGCAAATGTTCATGACGTGTTCCATGTCTCTCATCTTCGAAAGTGCTTCAAGACTCCTGACCGCACCGTCAACTTCGAGGACATTGAGCTCCGAGAAGATCTCTCTTACCGTGAGCACCCAGTTGCTATTCTTGAAGAGACTGAACGCAAGACTCGCAATAAGTCAATCAAATTTCTCAAAGTCAAGTGGTCACACCATTCCGACTGTGAAGCTACCTGGGACACGAGGATCACCTCCGTTCTGAGTACCCGGCGTTCTTTCAGTCCTAGATCTCGGGACGAGATCCTTTCGTAGTGGTGGAGTGTTGTAACACCCCGGATGTAACTTTCCCAATTTGTACTCCAACTCTTGCCGTTTCCGGCGTTAAGTTATTTTATTTTCTCGGGTTCGGGTTTTTGTCTCCGTGTGTTGTTGTCATTGTCATGCATCTCATATCATGTCATCATGTGCATTGCATTTGCATACGTGTTCGTCTCATGCATTCGAGCATTTTCCCCGTTGTCCGTTTTGCATTCCGGCGCTTCGTTCTCCTCCGGTGGTCATTTCTAGCTTTCTTTCGTGTGTGGGGATTAAACATTTCCGGATTGGACCGAGACTTGCCAAGCGGCCTTGGTTTACTACCCGTAGACCGCCTGTCAAGTTTCGTATGATTTGGACTTCGTTTGTTACTCCAACGGTTAACCGAGGGACCGAAAAGGCCTCGTGTGTGTTGCAGCCCAACACCCATCCAATTTGGCCAAAACCCACCTAAACCTGCTCCATCATCTAGAGCGTTCGATCACGATCGCGTGGCCGAAAACCGCACCTCATTTGGACTCTCCTAGCTCCTCCTATGCCTATATATAGCCTCTCCCCGAAAATTCACGGATCTCCTCTCTCCCAAACCCTAAAAATCCCCTCATCACGCGCCGCCGGACAAAATTTGCCGCCGACGGACACGTCCGCCACGCCCGTCTGCCGCCACGTGTCCTCCGTCCATTGGCTTCCGCCCGTGCCCACTTCGCCGCACCGCGCGGGCCCTCTCAACCCGCTTCAGGCCCCCGCGGCCCGAGCCGCCATCCGCCGCCGCCGCCGAGTCAGGCCGCCTCCCCGCCGCCCGAGCGCGCCGCCTCCTCCTCCGAGCCGCCGCCGCCGGAGCAAGCCGGCCCTGCCACCGATGACCGCCACCGCGGCCCCGCCGTGCCCGCCGTGCCCGCGCCTCCCCACCGTCGACAACCGTCGCCGCGGCCCTACCGCGCCGCTCCCCGCCGTCCCGCGGCCGGATCCGGGCCGCTGGTGAGCTCCCGTCGCCGCCCTGCCCTTCTCCGGCGAAGATTCCGGCAGACCTCGGTTTCCGTGCACTGGATCCAGATCTGAAAATATCTTCTCGGGTTGACTTTTTCTCTCGAAACCCTAATCCGTATGCTCCTGTTCATAGCCTTGTATCTCCGCATCCATAACTCCGTTTTTGGCATATAGCATATCAAAATGTTCATCTCAGAGAGTACATCATTTCATTCCATTGCATCATTTTCATTTGAGTTCATCTTGATGCCCGAAATGCTGTTAGAAGAGGCTACTTGAGATAATTGTCAGATCTGCTACTCTATTTAGCTTTTTGTCATTTTTGCCATGATTATTGTGTGCATGTTATGCCTTGATGCTCTACATATGTTTTGTTAAGGGTTTTGTCGTCTTTCCAGAGGTGCAACCCATGTATTTTTGTGATGTGTGTGGTGACTAGCACAAGCTTGCAAAGTGGTGCACTTGGTAATTCTGTTTTTCAGGGACTTAGCATTTCCACTAAGTCCTTGACCTGTTATCTCATATTGCCATATGTTCATGTTGTTTTCTTAGTGATCCGTGCCTCTTTTGAGGATGACCAGTAAGGATGTTTTGTTAATCTTGTAGTGATCTATCCATCCATGTCTTTGATTGTAATAATGGAGCACCCTAGTTTGAGTCAATCGAGCTCTACTTTTGCTACTTTGTGAATCTGGGCAGATTGTCAACTTGTTTGCAATTTTGCCGATGATGTTGTAGTTGATCCGTGCATGCTATGTTATTGTTCTTGCCATGTCTAGCTTGCATTTTGTGTGTTCTTGATGGATGTATGCTTAGCTTGTCATGACTTGCTCCGTAGTGAGTGCATCGAGCTCATAAACATGCCTACTTGATATCTGTTTTCAGCATGCTCCAGTTTTCACTAAGTCTGTGATCTGATTATGTTTTTGCCATGTTCACATTCTTGTAATTGTATTTTTTGGTCCTTTTTGGCTCAAGGTCACTAAGGGACTTTTGTTAAGCTCTTTGTGTAGCTCCATGCCATGCTTTATTTTGCCATGTTCATGTCCTGTAGCATGTAGTTTTGTTGCTCCGAAGAGTGCTACCTGATCTGAAATTTCCAGACAAGTGTTAATTTCACTAAGTCTGAGATCTGTTTGCCATATGCATTTGTGCCATGCTTGTTTGAACCTGTTAATGTATGAATTGGCTGTAGCTCAGTGCTAGACTTTTGTTTAGCATCTTGAATGCATCCCTGCCATGTATTTTGTTGTTATGTTTGGGTGCTGTAGCATGTTCATCTCATTGCATTTAGATGGCTACTTGCTGTAAATCGCAGACCGGTGTCATATTTGAATCGCTTGCCATTTCCAAACCGTAACTCCGATTCCGGTGTTCTTTATATCGTTTTCAAGCGATTTCATCTCATCTTTCCAGTGGCACACTTGGATTTCTAAGTTGAGGCCAGGTTCATGCTTTCCTTGTCATATCTTGCATATGCATCCCGCATCGCATCCCGCATAGCATATCATCTTTGCATCATATTGTTTGATCCTTGCACGTGGTTGATTGTGTCCTTGTTGCTTGTTTGTCTTGTTTGGGTAGAGCCGGGAGACAAGTTCGCTAACGAGGAGCCCGTTGAGTTTGTTTTCGAGGATCCAGTCAACTCTGACAACTGTGCAGGCAAGATGATCATACCCTCGAAATCAGTACTATCTTTGCTATGCTAGATTGCTCGCTCTTTTGCTATGCCAAAGATACGATGCCTACCACTTGCTTTCAAGCCTCCCAAATTGCCATGTCAAACCTCTAACCCACCATGTCCTAGCAAACCATTGATTGGCTATGTTACCGCTTTGCTCAGCCCCTCTTATAGCGTTGCTAGTTGCAGGTGAAGATTGGAGGCCGTTCCTTGTTGGAACATTTATTTACTTGTTGGGATATCATTATATTATCTTGTTATCTTAATGCATCTATATACTTGGTAAAGGGTGAAAGGCTCGGCCTCTCGCCTAGTGTTTTGTTCCACTCTTGCCGCCCTAGTTTCCGTCATATCGGTGTTATGTTCCCGGATTTTGCGTTCCTTACGTGGTTGGGTTATAATGGGAACCCCTTGATAGTTCGCCTTGATTAAAGCTTTTCCAGCAATGCCCAACCTTGGTTTTACCATTTGCCACCTAGCCTCTTTTCCCTTGGGTTTCCGGAGCCTGAGGGTCATCTTATTTTAAACCCCCCCGGGCCAGTGCTCCTCTGAGTGTTGGTCCAAACTGTCAGCCGCCGGTGGCTACCAGGGGCAACTCTGCGCTGGCCTACCGGAAGTTTGGACAATTTGAGTGTGCCCTGAGAAAGAGATATGTGCAGCTCCTATCGGGATTTGTCGGCACATTCGGGCGGTGTTGCTGGTCTTGTTTTAACTTGTCGAAGTGTCTTGAAGAACCGAGATACCGAGTCTGATCAGAACGTCTTGGGAGGAGGTCTATTCCTTCTTTGACCGTGAGAGCTTGTCATGGGCTAAGTTGGGACTCCCCTGCAGGGATTTGAACTTTCGAAAGCCGTGCCCGCGGTTATGGGCAGATGGGAATTTGTTAATGTCCGGTTGTAGATAACTTGAACCTTAACTTAATTAAAATGGATCAACTGAGTGTGTTACCATGATGGCCTCTTCTCGACGGAATCCGGGAAGTGGACACGATGTTGGAGTAATGTTGTTCTCTAGTTTCTCGCTCGCGCTTTGCCTTCTCTTCTCGCTCTCTTTTGTGAATAAGTTAGCCACCATATATGCTAGCCGCTTGCTGTAACTCACATATTTTACCTTGCCTTACCTATAAGCTTAAATAGTCTTGATCGCGAGGGTGCGAGATTGCCGAGTCCCTGTGGCTCACATATTACTATTACACCAGATGCAGGGCCTGATGATTCCTCTCTAGGAGACGCGTTTGATCTCAAGTGGGAGTTCGACGAAGACTCTCAATGATACTATGTTTCCTTTCCTGATGATCAGTAGTGGTGCCCAGTTGGGGGTGATTGGGACCGTGTCGCATGTTGGGTTATCTTTTATTTTGGCGCCGTAGTCGGGCCATGAGTGTTTGGATGATGTAATGTTATTTATGTACTTGATTGACGTGGCGAGTGTAAGCCAACTATGTTATCTCCCCTTTATGATTTATATTACATGGGATGTTGTGAAGATTGCCTAACTTGCGACATATGCCTTCAATGCGATTATGCCTCCAAGTCGTGCCTCGACACGTGGGAGATATAGTCGCATCGAGGGTGTTACACTATATCTCTTAGCGGTATATCCACCATCTCTGCGTGGCACTTCTTCAACTGGGGAACGTGGAACATGTCGTGAACTCCCTACAATCCCTCAGGTAATTCTAATTTATAAGCAACTTCTCCCATGCGTTCCAAAACTCTGTATGGTCCCACAAAACGTGGCGCTAACTTCCCCTTAACTCCAAAGCGCTTAACTCCTCGAAGTGGAGATACACGAAGATAAACTCTATCTCCGGTTTCGTAAACTATCTCCTTACGTTTTGAATCTGCATAGCTCTTCTTCCTGGACTGGGCTACCTTGAGCCTATTGCGAATCAATTTCACCTTCTATTCAGACTCCTTAATCAAATATGGTCCAAATAACTGGCGGTCTCCAACTTCATCCCACGACAATGGTGTTCTGCACCTTCTTCTGTACAAGGCTTCAAAAGGGGCCATCTTCAAAGTGGATTGATAACTGTTGTTGTAAGAGAACTCCGCATATGGCAAGTTGTCATCCCAACTAGATCCATAATCTAGCGCACAAGCTCTCAGCGTATCCTCCAAAATCTGATTGACTCTCTCGGTCTGTCCATCGGTCTGCGGATGAAAAGCTGTACTGAACTCTAGTCTGGTACCCAAAGTTTCGTGCAACTGATTCCAGAACTTTGAGGTAAACTGAGTTCCTCTATCTGATAAAATGCTCCTCGGAACTCCATGCAGACATACGATCCTGGTCATATATATCTTTGCCAACTTAGCGCTGGTGTAAGTGGTCTTCACTGGGATGAAATGAGCTACCTTTGTCAAGCGATCAACTACAACCCATATCGAGTCATAGCCTGAACAGGTCTTGGGTAATCTCATGCTAAAATCCATGCCTAGCTTATCCCACTTCCATTTGGGTATTGGCAATGGCTGTAGCAATCCTGCTGGCTTCTGATGCTCTGCCTTTACTCTCTGACATACATCACAAACTGCTACATACTCTGCAATATCCTTCTTCATTCCGGTCCACCAGAAAGTGTCTTTCAAATCCAAATACATCCTGGTATTTCCTGGGTGAATCGAGTACGGCGAATCATGGGCCTCTTGCAGAATTAGCTTCCTGATCTCCGGGTCATTAGGCACATAAACACGGTCCTCAAACCATGAGGTATCATGTTCATCCTCACGAAATCCTTTAACTTTTCCCTTGCTCATCTTCTCCTTTATGGTGGCAATCTCCTTGTCGGTCTTCTGAGCTTCTCTGATCTTATCCATCAAAGTAGACTGAATCTCCAATGCTGCAACATAGCCTCTCGGAACTATCTCCAAACATAGCTCACGAAGATCCTCGGCTAACTCCTTTGGTAACTCTCTGGTCATTAGTGTGTTGACATGGCTCTTGCGGCTCAATGCGTCAGCTACTACGTTAGCCTTTCCGGGATGATAATGTAATCTCATATCATAATCCTTGATGAGCTCCAACCATCTCCTTTGCCTGAGATTCAACTCCTTCTGCGTGAAGATGTATTTCAAACTTTTGTGATCCGTGTACACCTCACAATGGTTTCCGATGAGAAAATGTCTCCACGTCTTTAATGCGTGCACTACGGCTGCTAACTCCAAGACGTGTGTAGCATAATTCAATTCATGGGGCTTAAGCTGTCGTGAGGCATATGAAACAACTCTTCCCTCCCACATAAGCACTGCTCCAAGTCCTCGACGTGAAGCGTCGCAATATACTTCATAATCCTTGCGCTGATCTGGCAGAATCAACACTGGCGATGTAACCAAACGTTTCTTCAACTCCTGGAAACTAGCCTCACATTCTTTAGTACATTTGAACTTTGTATCCTTCTTCAACAAATCCGTCATAGGTTTTTCAATTTTCGAGAAATTTTCAATGAACCTCCGGTAGTATCCTGCGAGTCCAAGAAAACTCCGGATCTCTCCAACTGTTGTTGGGGCTTCCCAATTTGTCACAGTGACAACCTTGGTGGGATATACGGCTATTCCTTCTCCGGATATAACACATCCGAGGAATCCCACTTCCTTCAACCAAAACTCACATTTGCTGAACCTGGCGTATAACTGATGTTCTCTAAGCTTACCAAGTACCAAACGCAAATGTTCTTTATGTTCTTCTCCATTCTTCAAGTAAACCAGTATATCATCAATGAACACTACAACGAACTTATCCAAAAACTCCATAAACACTTTGTTCATCATGTTCATAAAGTAAGCAGGAGCGTTAGTCAGGCCAAATGACATAACGGTATTGTCGGTGTCAAAACCGGCGGATCTCGGGTAGGGGGTCCCGAACTGTGCGTCTAGGCCGGATGGTAACAGGAGGCAAGGGACACGAAGTATTACCCAGGTTCGGGCCCTCTTGATGGAGGTAAAACCCTACGTCCTGCTCGATTGATATTGATGATATGGGTGTTACAAGAGTAGATCTACCACAAGATCAGAGAGGCTAAACCCTTGAAGGTAGACTACGGTATGATTGTATGTTGTGATTGTTGTCCTACGGACTAAAACTCTTCGGTTTATATAGACACCGGAGAGGGTTAGGGTTACACAAGGTCGGTTACAAAGGAGGAGATATCCATATACGTATTGCCTAGCTTGCCTTCCACGCCAAGTAGAGTCCCATCCGGACACGAGACGAAGTCTTCAATCTTGTATCTTCATAGTCTAACAGTCCGGTCAATGGAGATGGTCCGGCTGTCCGAAGACCCCCTAGTACAGGACTCCGTCAGGAGCCCCTGAACCAGGCTTCAATGACGATGAGTCCGGCACGCAGTTGTCTTCGGCATTGCAAGGCGGGTTCCCTCTCCGAATACATCACAGAATAAGTTCCACATTCCACCATAGAGAGAATAATGCTTTCGCAAATCCGCTAGCTTGCTTTGGCAACATGACATTACGTCATGGCCCGGTGATTATTCGAACCGTTTCTTTTAACCAGCCCCGCACATAACGCGAGGCAGTTTTTCGACACGTCTTGTCAAAGCAGAGATCGTGTCCCCCTATTACAGGATTCTCATCAATACGGGCGTGGGTAACCCAACCGCGCCATCAATTGTGGCGCTTGGGGGATAAGAGAGTTTTACTAGGCAAGTGGGGACGTTTAATTTTGTCCGCCCATATAAAGGGATAAGGATTCGCCTTTCTATCCATGCCTTCTTCCTCCTGTGCTCATCCGCTCCCGCATACTCGAGCTCTAGCGCCCAAGCTCTCACTTCCACCTCAACTTTCTCCAACCATGTCCGCAGCGGGAGGCAAGTGGATGGTCTCCTCCGTCACGGAGGGAGACGTCAAGAAACTGAGGAGAGCCGGATACCTACACGACGACATCGCGCACCGGCTCCCAGATGAGGGACAGCTCATCCCCACCTCCGAGCCCCATGAGAGGGTGGTATTCCTTACTCATTTCCTCCGCGGACTGGGTTTTCCTCTCCATCCCTTCATCCGGGGGCTCATGTTTTATTACGGCCTGGATTTCCATGATCTGGCCCCGAACTTCATCCTCAACATCTCGGCATTTATCGTCGTGTGCGAGGCCTTCCTCCGCATCAAGCCCCACTTCTGCTTATGGCTGAAGACCTTCAATGTCAAGCCGAAGGTAGTGAGCGTCCGCCAGGCGGAGTGCGGAGGCGCCATGGTGGGCAAGATGACCAACATCACATGGCTCGAGGGCACCTTCGTGGACACCATAAAGGGGTGGCAATCGGGGTGGTTCTATATCACCGAGCTGCGCGACCCTGCATGGGTAGCGGCCCCCGAGTTCCGATCTGGCATCCCCATGCGGCTCACCTCCTGGAAAGAGAAGGGCCTGTCCTGGGGTAATTCAAAAGAGCTGACCGGACTCCTGTCATGTATTCAGAACATGGTGGATAAGAAGCTCAAGCTCGTCAACCTAGTCCAGGTTATGCTCGTTCGCCGGATACTACCGTGCCAACAGCGGGAGTTTACCTTGTGGGAGTTCAATCCGGCGCAGCATCGAACTCTGAACAGGCTCTTTGACACGACTCATGAAGATGCCTGGAGGGTGCTGTTCAAGGGCGCCGCGGTCCCTCCCCCCATTACTGAGGATCGCGGATTCAGCGCGAAGCGCCACGCTAGTGCGGTAAGTTGTTTTACCTCTTACAGGATATTTATTTTATATATATAGATTGGCTCTATGCGGGATGTAAACTCCAGTAATTTTGATAGGACTGGCAAAAGATGGCGGGACAGATCGACTGTCCGGCTCCCTTGCCCGAAGGCCTCGCAGACGCTCTTCTGACGAAGATGCTGACTCCGGCCCCTTATAAGGTGCCAGAGAAGACCAAGAAGGCCAAGGGAGCTCGAAAGAGTGCCCGACGCCAGGCGTCATCGGATTCACCGTCCGATGACTCTGCGATGCACTCTTCCCTTGAAGACGAGGAAGAGGACGAGGAGGCTCCCCCACCGACTGGGGGAGACAAGAAAAGGAAGGCCGCCCCAACTGGGGAGGCCGAAGGGTCCAGGAAGGGAAGGACGCTCCTTCCGGACAGGTCCACCGCCGCCGACAGAAGTGAAGACGAGTGGTTGCCCAGGGGCAAGCCCCAGGGGAGATCGTAAGTATTCAGATACCAAAGTAACCCATAGGATTCCTTTGTCGCATTGCTTTCCCTAACGCCGAACTCAATTGTGCAGGCCGCCCCGAGCCAATATCGAGGTATCCTCGGACGGCTCCCTGGGCGCGTCGAATATGGATAGCGATCCAGTCCCGATGGCCACCTCCCCTCATCTGGCCGACGACACCGAGGTGCTGTTTCAAGAGGCAC
>NC_041386.1:538403216-538425899 GCF_002162155.2 Triticum dicoccoides | reverse complement strand
GGACAGTCCCGGAGGCGCCTCAAGGCGACCTTCCAGACTCCGGGAGCCGAGGGGACGGGGTCCCCGGAAGCTCCGAGTTCGGCGCTCAGCCGAACACCGCGCTGGACCCTCCAACGGATCCGAGCTCGGGTAGGCGGTCCCCTTCTAAGGAGGGTGAGACACCAGTGCTGATGACCTCTGTCCATCCAGAGGCGCCGGACACTATGTTGGAAGCACTTCGCAGCGCTTCCATCGAGGAGGAGCACCACACTATCATGAGTGCGGTGATCCAGAAGGTTCAGTCCGCGAAGAGCGGATTGACTAAAGCCTATACTAGCCTTCTAACAAGCTTCGAAGTAAGTATTTTAAAATGTAGTAGAAGTGTTACCGCATAGACAGTAGCCCCTGATGTTGTGTTTGGTGTTCACAAAGAAAAGCCGAACAGAGGATCAAATAATATCGCAGGAGTCTAATATAAGTATGTCAATATGCATATGCAGGCTTCGCTGCTGGAGTCCGCCGCACTAACTGCGGAGGTCGCCGTGCTGAAGGAGGCCCTCGAGGGGTCCCAGAAAGAGCTCGACCTTGCTAAGAGGCAGCTCGAGGAGAACAAGGGTAAGTAATACCCCGTCTGTAGATGAGAAAAAGGACGCGATTGCTAAGTGACAGGATCATTGTATGTTTGCCAGGGGACACGACCGAGGTGGCGACCCTGAAGCAAGCGATGTCCCAGGCCGAAGAAAAGGTGGCCCAGGAGCGCACCGAGCGAGAGAGGCACGAGGCTCGAGTGGGCGAGGTGCAGCAAGAGCTCCAAGCTCTCGTGACGAAGCACGAGGCGTTGGAGCTTCACTTGAAGACGAGAGAGTCTGAGCTTGCCGCGGCCCGTGAGAGCGCAAAGAGTGCCAAGGCCGAGGCCCAGAAGGCCCTTCAGGAGATCGACGCGATGAAGAAGATAGCGGCGGGTAAGGCTTTCTATATGCAAAGCAAGCATGCAAGGGTGAATTACCGATTACTTACCCGAATCAAGAGCTCTTCAGGAGCATTCGCAGATTTGCCCCGTAGTGTGTCCGATGCCGCACTATTCTACCAGGCCGAGGACAGAAGCTCGACGGAGAAGTTGTTCTGGTCTCAGTATGCTGAGGCCGAACATCCTGTGCCAATGAGCGACCAGCTGAAGCAGATGGCCGAGCTACACAAGGCGGCCGATCAGGCCATGAAGGGCTTCATAGTCCGGTTGTGGCCTGGCGATGCCCTTCTGAACAGCTTCTTTGGCCAGGTGAGGCAGCTTGTGGATGCCTGCCCACGGCTGGAGGTCGTCAAGCGATCCGTCTGCATTGAAGGTGCACGCCGGGCCTTCGCCCGTGTGAAAACGCAGTGGGTCAAGCTAGATGCCGTGAAGCTTATCAAGGAGGGGCCGCCGGAGGGCAAGGAGCACCGCCACCCCGAGATGTACTACGAGGGTGTTCTGCCGGGCGCCCATCTTATCGCGGATGAGTGTGCACAAAATGTAATATTTGAATGAGACTTGCTCGTTTTTTATCCCGTGTAATGAAAACTTGTTTCATATGCGGTATGCAACGCCTGTGTGAATTTAAAATATTACCTTCTGTTTGGCTGTTTATCCAATCTGAGAGATGGCTAGTCCTCGGCTTCTGCCCCCATGCCATGAGTGCCGCGGTGTTCGGGATAAACCTGAGCACTCTTGTTCCCATGTTTGGGTCCTTCGAGGGAGGTGCTCAGCACAACGAACAAGGCAACCGGACTAATAATGCTTTATCACTCTCACTTAGCCATAGAATTCTATAATTTTAAATTTCGGCAAAGCCCCTGGTATTCGGAAGGCCGAATTCGGGGCACGATACACGCCTGTAAGCCGGACGGAGCCGGCCCCTCGCCCTAAGCGGCATAAGTCTTTAGGGACTCGAAAAACCTCGCCGAACAGCGATCAGTCTCTCGCCTTATCATGACAGTCAGTTTTAGCTTTCTCTACCGAGGTGCTAGGCCCGGCAGAACCGGGGCACAATCGCAGTAGTTCTCCTAGCGCTACCTTAGCCGATAGAGCGGACCGTAAGGTACCAAAACATAGGAGCCGTGCAAACCCAACATTTGACCAAAGACATGATTCGGAGCTGATGCGTATAATGCTATAAGTTTGGGGTGCCGCACTTGTGAAAGTGTTCGGACTTTTTACACCATATTGTGGGCACGTAAGCCCCTGGTGTATTGGCCGTACCCGAGTGTACGGTTGCTAGGCGTCATTAATGAACAAATAGATATGTATACATATAACAAAAGTGTGATAATAATCATAATGTCATGCATTATATATTAAAAAATTGCATTAAAGCAGAGTGATACAGATAGTGTAATGAGCAAAAGAGTAGGACTATGTCCCTTCCAAGGGAGAGCTGAGGAATTATGTGAAATCTGTAATCCACCTGGGAATTCCGTAGTCGTCGGCCTCCTTGGTTGTTGTATCATGTGTTCGGCAATAGAGCCGCCGGACAGTGTTTCCAGAGATTGAAGTCCTGAAAGAAAAAGAAAAATAACCAAACGGGAAGCCCCTGGTGTGGTTTAGGCCGCGTTTTGGGACGTGCCGTAGTTGTGCCTCCCCCTCCCCATCTGTGCCCATGGTATTTTTAATGCGTAATGATGTACGCGCGGCACAAACAACGTCGTTGGGCTGGGATTGGGGTGGCCGTCGTATTGCTACGCGAGCTCAGATCGTGCCAGGCGGTCTATTTGCCGATTGCCCCGAGCGCGCTTGAAGGTGTCCAGGCTTTGAAACGCCGAACTGGTAGATTGCCTTGAGAGGCTGCTTTGCGCTTCTGCTATGAGGGCCGCGGTGTGCTCCTCTGTTCGGAGAGAGCGCTCTGTGTTTCCATTGACTGTAATGACTCCGTGAGGTCCTGGCATCTTGAGCTTGAGGTATGCATAATGTGGTACCGCATTGAATCTAGCGAATGCGGTTCGTCCAAGCAGTGCGTGATAACCACTGCGGAACGGGACTATATCAAAGATTAACTCTTCGCTTCGGAAGTTATCCGGGGATCCGAAGACCACTTCCAGTGTAATTGAGCCTGTGCAATGGGCCTCTATGCCTAGAATGACGCCTTTAAAGGTCGTCTTTGTGGGTTTGATCCTTGAAGGGTCTATGCCCATTTTGCGCACTGTGTCCTAATAAAGCAGGTTCAGGCTGCTGCCGCCGTCCATAAGGACTCGAGTGAGGTGAAATCCGTCGATGATTGGGTCTAGGACTAGTGCGGCGAATCCGCCGTGACGGATACTAGTGGGGTGGTCCCTGCGATCGAAGGTGATCGGACAGGAGGACCATGGGTTGAACTTTGGGGCGACTGGCTCCAACGCATATACGTCCCTGAGCGCACGCTTTCGCTCCCTCTTGGGGATGTGGGTTGCGTATATCATGTTCACCGTCCGCACTTGCGGGGGAAACCTTTTCTGTCCTCCAGTGTGCAACTGTCGGGGTTCTTCCTTGTCATTGCTATGCGGCCCCTTGTCCTTGTTTTCGGTGATTAACTTGCCGGCATGCTTGAACACCCAACAATCCCTATTGGTGTGATTGGCTGGCTTGTCTGGAGTGCCGTGTATTTGGCACGAGCGATCGTGTATACGGTCCAAGCTGGACGGACCCAACGTACTTTGTTTGAATGGCTTTTTCCGCTGACCAGGTTTAGAGCCTTTGAATCCGGCGTTGACTGCCGTATCCTCAGTACTTTCGCCGTTAATGCGGCGCTTATGCTTGTTGCGATGCGACCTGCTATTGCCGTCCTTGGTATCTGAGGTACCATGGTTCTTTGATATGTTGTTACTGCGAGCCAACCAGCTGTCTTCTCCCGCATAAAAGCGGGTCATGAGCGTCGTGAGGGCTGCCATAGATTTCGGCTTTTCCTGACCAAGGTGCCGGGCTAGCCACTCGTCTCGGATATTGTGCTTGAAAGCTGCTAAGGCCTCCGCATCCGGACAGTCGATGATTTGGTTTTTCTTTGTAAGGAACCGAGTCCAGAATTGCGTGGCCGACTCTTCTGGCTGCTGAATTATGTGGCTCAAGTCATCGGCGTCTGGTGGTCGCACATAAATTCCCTAAAAGTTGTCGAGGAATGCGGCTTCCAGATCTTCCCAACAACTAATGGAGTTCGCTGGCAAGCTATTAAGCCAATGCCGTGCTGGTCCTTTGAGTTTTAGTGGGAGGTACTTGATGGCATGTAAGTCATCATCGCGGGCCATGTGGATGTGGAGGAGGAAGTCCTCAATCCATACTGCGGGATCTGTTGTGCCGTCGTATGATTCAATGTTTACAGGTTTGAAACCTTCTGGGAATTGATGTTCCATTACTTCGTCTGTGAAGCATAAGGGGTGTGCGGCGCCTCTGTATTGGGCTATATCATGACACAGCTCGTATGGGTCCTGCCCGCTGTGTTCGGCTCGGCCGGATTTTCTTTTACTATATCCGGCGTGACGTTTACCATCTCGTAGAGTGGTGTGCCCTCGTGATCCGTAAATCGATCTTGAGTGCTTTGCTTTCTCCTCCAATATGTCTCGCAGGTCTGGCGTATCTCCCCATGCCTTTTTATTTGGATGGCGTTGGGGTGGAGGCTGAGCTTTCGACAGGAATGCCTCTCTATCGCGGCCACGAGGTGGTCGGTTAGCCGTATCATATGCTTCTTCCTCCAGTCGGGGTAGTAACCTGCGCCTTGGGTAACTCTTGGAGGGACGCTTGAGTTTATATTCCTCGGCTGCGAGGACTTCAGTCCATTTGTCAACTAGCAGATCTTGATCAGCTTGAAGCTGCTGCTGCTTTTTCTTCAGGCTATTTGTCGTGGCCATAAGCTTGCGCTTGAAGCGCTTTTGTTCGACGAGATCCTCTGGTATGGCGAATTCATCGTCGCCGAGGCTTACCTCATCTTCGGAGGGGGGGTATGTAATTGTCATCCTCCTCCTCTCCGCCAACCGCTTTCTCCGGAGAGCTGGCACCTTCATCCTCCTGATCTAACTCTTGCTGGAGGGGTTTTTTGTTGTTTTCGGCGCTATCCGGAGTGTTATTATCTCCTGCGCCGTTATCACCACTTTTGCTTTGGCGGGACTTCGAGCGGCGCCGCTGTCGTCGGCGCTTGGGTTGCTTCATGGAGGGGTCATCCTCCGCTATCTCGTCGCCGTTGCCTTCATTGGGTCTATCCACCATGTATATGTCATACGACGAGGTGGCTTTCCAGTGCCCTATAGGTGCTGGTTCATGTTCGTCTCCTACATCGTCGTCCATACCGTCGATGTCTTCGGAGTCGAAGTCGAGCATGTCGGTTAAATCATCGACAGTGACTACAAAGTGGGTGGTGGGTGGGCGTCGAATTTCTTCGTCGTCCGCATCCCAGTCATGTTGGCCATAATCCGGCCAGGGCTCTCCTGACAAAGAGAGATACCTTAGTGAATTCAGAATATCGCCGAAGGGCGAGTGCTGAAAGATAACCGCGGCGGTGAATTCCATGATCGGCGCCCACTCGGATTCGATTGGCAGGGGCGCGGATGGTTCAGGGTCCGCAAGAGAGTCCGGCACCTTGGAGTCCGGGTTGCGTAGAGGATTATGCTGGTGTTTGGCTCGATCACCGTCGAGATTGCAGCCCCTAAGGCGGTGTCTAACCACCCATCCTTGATTGGTGCAGTTGGCTCCGAGCTAAGGGTCGGAGCTGGTGTGGGCGCGGCCTCTGGAGTACCGTCCGGTGGCAGAGCTAGGTCATGCCCATCGAGACAGTGCGGCGCGCCCGACTGTGGCTCGAATCCGTCGAAGATCAAGTCTCCACGGATGTTGGCCGTGTAGTTCAAACTTCCAAATATGACCTGATGGCTAGGGGCGTAGCTTTCAATCTGCTCCAGATGGCCAAGCGAATTAGCCCGCAGTGCAAAGCCGCCAAATACGAAGATCTATCCGGGGAGAAAAGTCTCACCCTGGACCGCATCGCTACCGATGATAGTAGGAGCCATCAAGCCTAACAGCGACGACACAGAGGAACTCTCAATGAAAGCACCAATGTCGGTGTCAAAACCGGTGGATCTCGGGTAGGGGGTCCCGAACTGTGCGTCTAGGCCGGATGGTAACATGAGGCAAGGGACACGAAGTTTTACCCAGGTTCGGGCCCTCTTGATGGAGGTAAAACCCTACGTCTGGCTCGATTGATATTGATGATATGGGTGTTACAAGAGTAGATCTACCACAAGATCAGAGAGGCTAAACCCTAGAAGCTAGCCTAAGTACGATTGTATGTTGTGATTGTTGTCCTACGGACTAAAACTCTTCGGTTTATATAGACACCGGAGAGGGTTAGGGTTACACAAGGTCAGTTACAAAGGAGGAGATATCCATATACGTATTGCCTAGCTTGCCTTCCACGCCAAGTAGAGTCCCATCCGGACACGAGACGAAGTCTTCAATCTTGTATCTTCATAGTCTAACAGTCCGGCCAATGGAGATAGTCCGGCTGTCCGGAGACCCCCTAGTACAGGACTCCCTCAGGTATACTCATACAGCCCATACCTTGTGGTAAAAGCTGTCTTAGGTATGTCCTGCTCTCGAATCTTCAACTGGTGGTATCCTGATCACAAATCGATCTTGGAAAATACCTTAGCTCCTTGCAATTGGTAAAAAAAAATCATTTATCATAGGCAGTGGGTACTTATTCTTGATTTTCACCTCATTCAATCCGCGATAATCAACAACCATCCTTAACGATCCATCCTTCTTTTCCACTAGAAGTATTGGTGATCCCCAAGGTGACGAACTTGGGCGAATATATCCCTTATTCTGTAACTCCTTAATCTGCTTCTGAATCTCCTCCAAATCCTTTGCAGGCATTCTATACGGTCTCTTAGATATTGGTCCTGTGCCTGGCAAAAGCTCAATCAAAAACTCAATGTCTCTATCCAGTGGCATGCCTGGCAACTTTTCTGGAAATACATCCGGAAAATCCTTTACCACCGGTACCTCCTCCTGTACAACTCCTGATAAGGAATTTACTTGAGTCCTATTCGGCACATGCCGTGATACATACTTGATCCTTCTTCCCTCTGGGGTGGTAAGCAAAATTGACTTACTGGCGCAATTGATGTTTCCTCCATACATCGATAGCCAATCCATACCCAGAATTACATCCAAACCTTGTGATTCCAAAATGGTTAAATCCAAGGGAAACACATGCCTACCTATACTCAATGGCACTTGAAAACATCCTTTACTGGCCATATACTCCGCTCCTGGTGAGCTTACTAACATAGGTGTTCTAAGAACCTTGGTGGGCAGTTTATACTTATCCACGAATCCCCTTGATATGTATGAATGCGATGCACCAGTATCAAAAAGAACGATTGCAATAAAAGACTTAACCAAAAACTTGCCTATTACTGCATCTGGCTGGGCTTCAACCTCCTCCACGTTAACGTGGTTCACCTGTCCCCTGTTGAAAGGGTTCGGCTTCTTCCCAGAGCTTCCATTGCCATTTTCATTCTGGGCTTCAGGACATTCATTGGCATAATGTCCGGTCTTCTGACACTTATAACAAGTGACTTGGCTTAGGTCTCTCTTGGCTGGGGTTGATGGGTTGGTATGATTCTGACCGTTGCTCCCCCCATTCCCATTACCATTCTTGGGGCCATTATGATTATGCGAACTCCCTCCTCCATGGGTATGCTGAAAATATCCTCCCATTTTCGGGGTAAAACTTGGCTTCTGCTGAGCTCCTGAATTGTATTTCCCTTGTCCATACTTCCTCTTGCGGTTCTCAATATGTTGCTGCTTCCCTTCAATCATAAGAGCACGATCTACCAACTCCTGGTAGTTGTTGAAAGTTGCTACCATCAACTGCATACTCAACTCATCATTCAGTCCTTCCAGAAACTTCTCCTGCTTAGCTGCATCCGTAGCAACGTCATCCGGGGCATAACGTGCTAACTTACTAAAGTCATCCACGTATTGGCCAACTGTCCGTCCTCCTTGGCGCAAGTTGCGAAACTCACGCTTCTTCATGGCCATAGCTCCTGCTGAAACATGGGCTGTACAGAAAGCCTGCTGAAATTGGCCCCATGTCACCGTGGCTATAGGGTAGGTGACAGTGTAATTCTCCCACCATGATGCTGCTAGTCCATCCAACTGATGTGCGGAAAAACGCACCTTCTCAGCGTCATTACATCCTATAGTGGTTAACTTCCTTCCAATCTTGCGGAGCCAATCATCTGCTACTATAGGCTCGGTGCTACTGGAGAACACCGGCGGATTCAGTCTAAGGAAACGGGTTAAGTGATCAATAGGTGGTGGTGGTGGTGGGTTGTTGTTGTTGTTCCCCTGATTCTAATTCTGGACTAGCAACTGCATCAGGGCATTCTGCTGCTGGATCAACTGAGTGAGCTCCGGTGGAAATGCAAATCCATTGTCATGTCTTAGAGGCATCTGATGGGTTTAGATGGGAGAGATTAGAATAGAATGAGGTCTAATGAGAAAACACTACCCATATGCACATGAGACAAACACAAACATTTCACTCAATCAATCAATCAAGTCATACAATCGGTCTAACTATCGCAAAAGTGCTTGGACTACTTTATTTACATGGTGGAATACTACTACTGATGTGGTGGTCTACTAGAAATATTCCTCGGTTGCAGACTCCATGATATCTGCTCCAGCTTCGTCTTCATAGTCATCATCGCTCAGGTCAGAGTCGGTGTCGTCGATGATGATGTAGTCTTCCGGGAGAATCTCCTTGGGCTCTTCGTCTTCTTCTGCTGGTGTGGGGTCTCCCATGAATATTCCGATCTTCTTAATCTGGTCGTCATTCTTCTCCACTAGTACAACGATTTCCTCCTCATAATCTTCGCGTGTAGCCTTGAGTTCTTCCTCCAGCTCTGTGATTCTTGTCATCGCCTTCTTCAGATCTATCATGCCTGCACACATCTGGTTCTCCTGATGTCGAATGTGCTGGTTTAACTCCTAGATAAAAGCTACGATTGATCTATCCTTCCTGGTGCTGATCATCTCCCATTGCTCATCTCGGCGCCCACAAATCTGGTAGATAGTATCCTTGAGATCATTGCGGTAAACTTCTCCAATACGTCCCGTGCCATGCTCTTTCCTAGACTCCAGGTTGGTGCATCAAAGGAAAATTCTATGGGCTCGGTGACTGGAACGAACGTCCTTCCTGGGACTTGAACTTGAATCATCCAGCGCTCCTCTTCGGGTAAAGTGGCGTTGTAGGTCCCGGTGAAGCTTGGTACTCCTATGTTCAGGTACTTAGTGACTTCCTTCAGGTGGCGTCCAAAGGGTGTATCTTCATCCGGTTGCGTGAACTTGTTCCTTGCATCCGCCATCCTAAAAGAGTAAAAAAGATGAGAAGTCAGAAATGAGAAGAGAATAGTGATCTAGGCCTTTATCTTAGTGATCGTGTCCTATAGTCAGCGTGTGCTCTGATACCATCTTGTAGCGACCAAACCTCAAACGGTCCGATCTCTGTGCTTCAGTGTCATCCCTGGATCAGTAATGCTGACACACACAATACTTGAAGGATTTATAACAGAGTAGCAATCACACACTTATTACATCGAGTGTCTCAAAAGAGAACTTATTACAAAATAATATGGCTTAAGGCCATCTAATAACGATAACAGCGGAAGGCTTGGAAGATAAGTGAGTCCATCAACTCCAACGACATCACTGAGTATAGAACCACGACCTAAGGCTCCTTACTCATCGTCTGAAAAGTCTGCAACATGAACGTTGCAGCCCGAAAATGGGCCAGCACATGGAATATGCTGGCAATGTAACACACAGAGAGTAGTGAACAGAATTAGGCTATACTGCATGCATATATGGCTAGTGGAAAGCTCTATGGTTACAGTTTTGCATAAAGCCAATTTTTCCCAACTGCAAAGGAATAAATTTTATTTAACTATCATGGTGGTTGTTAAACATTGAGAGCGTAGACACCCTCTCAATCCCAATTAAACATCATCATTAAAACCCAACAAAATTAATTAAAGTCACATGATAATTCAAGTACTAGATAATCAAGGCGTCGATAACTAGGGACACGGCTAACCATGATTAGTTTATACACTCTGCAGAGGTTTGTGTACTTTTCCCCACAAGACTCGATCTCCTCCATTGGGATTCTCGCACTACATGGTGTTTGAGAAACGGATGACCGAGACATAGTCTTTCAGAAGCGCTAGAACCTTACGATCGGGCAGACCGTTACACCTACTTTCCCCTACATTTGCTAGTCTACCACTGTAAGAGTTCACACGACTTAATCAACTATGCTTGAGCCCATAGTAGCTTGTGGCTGCACACGGAAGTTTCTAGTATGAATAATCTCATGATCCCTTGGAGCCTGGGTGGCGGTCCATAAAGAAAAACAACAGGCAATCGCCAGAATACCCAGGTGCCTTAATCCACCCAGATGTGTATTAAAGTTTCCACCTTAAGTTGAACCATTAATTAACATTCTCACATCTGTCATGGATACACTCAAACCCAATCCACGTCTACAATCATAGCATGTCATAAGCAAACGTAGAAGTAACTCCCAGGGTTTGATAATAAAACAGGTAATAGGTACTACCTCATCTACTTCCCAAAACCCACATATTAATCAGATCCTATTCATGCAATGACTTGAGGGTTGATCTAATGCAATAAAACTGGGTAGTAAAAAGTATGATCAAAGTGTTACTTGCCTTGCTGATGATCCGCGAAACCTAGAGATTCGAAGTAGCAAGCGGCGCACTCCGGGTACTCTATCGCAAACAAACAAACAAGAATACTATAAGCACTCATCTAATGCATAGGTAAGACTCAAATAAGAGATCTAACCAGAAGGTTCAACTTAAGAACTCCGGTTTTCAAAAGAAACAAATCAAACAAAACAACGAAAGTCAAACGGCGAAAGAAAACAAGCTTCAATTACTAATCTGGACCTAAGTCTAATTTTACAGAAGCAAACACTTGTTTGAGTTGGTTAAACGGAAAGAGGGTTTCGATACGAAACTCTAGGCGCTTGAATCGCCTGATTCCGATAAACGAGCGAAAAGTTAAACTAAAACGAAAATCAGATCAGAAATCGTGATCAGAAATAATCGCGGAAATCCGAGAAAAAGAATGAGTTCATTATAGTACCTTGAAGTGGTAATTTATTTTATTATACTAACGGAGCTCACGAGTTGTCTACTTTAAGTTTTGTGTTGTGAAGTTTTCAAGTTTTGGGTAAAGATTCGATGGATTATGGAATAAGGAGTGGCAAGAGCCTAAGCTTGGGGATGCCCAAGGCACCCTAAGGTAATATTCAAGGACAACCAAGAGCCTAAGCTTGGGGATGCCCCAGAAGGCATCCCCTCTTTCGTCTTCGTTCATTGTTAATTTTACTTGGAGCTATATTTTTATTCGCCACATGATATGTGTTTTGCTTGGAGCGTCATTTTATTTTATTTAGTTTTGCTTGTTGTTTGAATAAAATACCAAGATCTGAAATTATTAAATGTTAGAGAGTCTTCACATAGTTGCATAATTATTCGACTACTCATTGATCTTCACTTATATCTTTCAGAGTAGTTTGTCGTTTGCTCTAGTGCTTCACTTATATCTTTTAGAGCATGGTGGTAGTTTTATTTTGAAGAAATAGATGAACTCTCATGCTTCACTTAATTTTTTTGAGAGTCTTAAATAGCATGGTAATTTGCTTAAATAATCCTAATATGCTAGGCATCCAAGAATAATAAAAATTTCATATAAGTGCATTGAATACTAAGAGAAGTTTGATGCTTGATGATTGTTTTGAGATATGGAGGTAATAATATCAAAGTCGTGCTAGTTGAGTAGTTGTGAATTTGAGAAATGCTTGTGTTGAAGTTTGCAAGTCCTGTAGCATGCACGTATGGTAAACGTTATGTAACAAATTTGAAACATGAGGTGTTATTTGTTTGTCTTCCTTATGAGTGGCGGTCGGGGACGAGCGATGGTCTTTTCCTACCAATCTATCCCCCTAGAAGCATGTGCCTAGTACCGAGGTTTTTGATGACTTGTAGATTTTTGCAATAAGTATGTGAGTTCTTTATGACTAAGGTTGAGTCCATGGATTATACGCACTCTCACCCTTCCATCATTGCTAGCCTCTTCGGTACCGTGCATTGCCCTTTCTCACATTGAGAGTCGGTGCAAACTTCGCTGGTGCATCCAAACCTCGTGATATGATACGCTCTTTCACACATAAACATCCTTATATCTTCCTCAAAACAGCCACCATACCTACCTATTATGGCATTTCCATAGCCATTCCGAGATATATTGCCATGCAACTTTCCATCATTCCGTTCATCATGACACATTCATCATTGTCATATTGCTTACCATGATCATGTAGTTGACATAGTATTTGTGGAAAAGCCACCGTTCATAATTATTTCATACATGTCACTCTTGGTTCATCGCAATCCCGGTACACCGCCGGAGGCATTCATATAGAGTCCTCTTTGTTCTAGTATCGAGTTGTAATCATTGAGTTGTAAATAAATAGAAGTGTGATGATCATCATTATTAGAGCATTGTCCCAAGTGAGGAATAAAAAAAGAGAAAAAGAGAGAAGGCCAAAAAAATGAAAATGAGAGAAAAAGAGAGAAGGGACAATGTTACTATCCTTTTACGACGCTTGTGCTTCAAAGTAGCACCATGCTCTTCATAGTAGAGAGTCTCTCATGTTATCACTTTCATATACTAGTGGGAAATTTTTCATTATAGAACTTGGCTTGTATATTCCAACAATGGGCCTCCTCAAGTGCCCTAGGTCTTCGTGAGCAAGCAAGTTGGATGCACACCCACTTAGTTTCTTTTGTTGAGCTTTCATACATTTATAGCTCTAGTGCATCCATTGCATGGCAATCCCTACTCCTCGCATTAACATTAATCGATGAGCATCTCCATAGCCCATTGAGTAGCCTCATTGATGTGAGACTTTCTCCTTTTTGTCTTCTCCACATAACCCCCATCATCATATTCTATTCCACCCATAGTGCTATGTCCATGGCTCATGCTCATGTATTGCGTGAAGGTTTATGAGTTTGAGATTACTAAAGTATGAAACAATTGCTTGGCTTGTCATCGGGGTTGTGCATGATGAGAGCATTCTTGTGTGACGAAAATGGAGCATGACTAAACTATATGATTTTGTAGGGATGAACTTTCTTTAGCCATGTTATTTCGAAAGGACATAATTGCTTAGTTAGTATGCTTGAATTATTATCATTTTTATGTCAATATGAACTTTTGTCTTGAATATTTCGGATCTGAATATTCATACCACAATTAAGAAGAATTATATTGAAATTATGCCAAGTAGCACTCCGCATCAAAAATTCTGTTTTTATCATTTACCTACTCGAGGGCGAGCAGGAATTAAGCTTGGGGATGCTGATACGTCTCCAACGTATCTATAATTTTTGATTGCTCCATGCTATATTATCTACTATTTTGAATGTTTATGGGCTTTATTATACACTTTTATATCATTTTTGGGACTAACCTATTAACCCAGAGCCCAGTGCCAGTTTTTGTTTTTACCCTGTTTTAGGGTTTCGAAGAAAAGGAAAAAGCAAACGGAGTCCAATTGACCTAAAACTTCACGGAACTCATTTTTGGAAGGAAAGAAGCCCAGAAGACTTGGAGTGCACATCGGGGGACCTGCGAGGAGGCCTCGAGGCAGGGGGTGCCCACCCCCTGGGCGCGCCCACCACCCCCGTGGGCCCCTCGTGGCCCCCCTGACGTACTTCTTCCGCCTATATATCTCCATATACCCTAAAAACATCCGTGAGCACAATAGATCGGGAGTTCCGCCGCCAGAAGCCTCCGTAGCCATCGAAAGCCAATCTAGACCCGTTCCGGCACCCTGCCGGAGGGGGAATCCTTCTTTGGTGGCCATCTTCATCATCCCGGTGCTCTCCATGACAAGGAGGGAGTAGTTCTCCCTCGGGGCTGAGGGTATGTACTAGTAGCTATGTGTTTGATCTCTCTCTCTCTCTCTCTCTCTCTCTCTCTCGTGTTCTTGAGGTGACATAATCTTGATGTATCGCGAGCTTTGCTATTATACTTGGATCCTATGATGTTTTCTCCCCCCTCTACTCTCTTGTAATGGATTGAGTTTCCCCTTTGAAGTAATCATATTGGATTGAGTCTTTAAGGATTTGAGAACACTTGATGTATGTCTTGCCGTGCGTATCTGTGGTGACAATGGGATACCACGTGATTCACTTGATGTATGTTTTGGTGATCAACTTGCGGGTTCCGCCCATGAACCTATGCATAGGGCTTGGCACACGTTTTCGTCGTGATTCTCCTGTAGAAACTTTGGGGCACTCTTTGAGGTCCTTTGTGTTGGTTGAATAGATGAATCTGAGATTGTGTGATGCATATCGTATAACCATACCCACGGATACTTGAGGTGACATTGGAGTATCTAGGTGACATTAGGGTTTTGGTTGATTTGTATCTTAAGGTGTTATTCTAGTACGAACTCTAGGGTTGTTTGTGACACCTATAGGAATAGCCCAACGGATTGATTGGAAAGAATAACTTTGAGGTGGTTTCGTACCCTACCATATTCTCTTCGTTCGTTCTCCGCTATTAGTGAGTTTGGAGTGACTCTTTGTTGCATGTTGAGGGATACTTATGTGATCCAATTATGTTATTATTGTTTAGGGAACTTGCACTAGTGAAAGTATGAACCCTAGGCCTTATTTCCTATTATTGCAATACCGTTTGTGCTCACTTTTATCATTAGTTACCTTGCTGTTTTTATAATTTCAGATTACAAATACCTTTATCTACTATCCATATACCACTTGTATCACCCTCTCTTCGCCGAACTAGTGCACCTATACAATTTACCATTGTATTGGGTGTTTTGGGGACACAAGAGTGTCGGTGTACAAAAAGAGGGGTACACTTTTTGTACCCCTATAACTGTGCACGGGCAGTCTGAGCCGCGGACACCACCACACCAAGCAAGGCAAGGGAGGTGAGCTAGGGTAAGACCAAAGCTCAAGAGAACTAGAATGACGCCAAGGCCAAGACCACGAAGAGCAAAGGGGACGAAGCGGACTCCCCCGGCAAGATCCTTGCCGGGAGACAGTTCTAGCAGCCCCGGCAAGACCCTTGTCGCGGCGACTCGTCCCGCGCCTACGAAGCGAGTCACCCTTGAGTCCACTGCCCCCAAAGGGCAAGGATTCGGGAGACATCCCCGTGGCGGCATGCAGATCTTCGTGAAGACATTCAAGATCAGATACGCACTAAGGAGACGACAACCCTTGGCGGGATCCCAGCCGAGGAAGACCACAAGGCCCCTGGCAAGCGCCTTGCCGGGGATGACAGCAGGCGCCTCGGCAAGACCCTTGCCGGGGCCCCAGCAAGGCCCTTGCCGAGGACACCCGCAGGGCCACCATCAGGCCCACGCCGACTGATGAAGCTGTGTACCTAGGGTAGGGGCACGGACCTGTCCAAGGAGCCCTACCCAAGGACACCCCTAGAAGAAGTCACCTTTCAATCGACTTGAAGGTATCCCACTCGACGGGTTCAAGACATTCGACCAAGAAGCTATCACTCGACCATGAAGCCAACCACTCGACTGCCAGGAGACCTAAAGTCACTTCGCAGGCAAACGGTGGGCTATTAAGTAGTCTTTATGGTCATTATCACACTTTATTAGGGGCGTTACCAGTAACGCCCAACCTTAAATGTACCTTAAACCCTGCATCACTGAGGGCAGGAGAGGGCCGGCGAACTCTATATAAGCCACCCCTCCTCAGTATGAGGGGTTCGCACCCCTGTAATTCACACGCGCATAATCCAGTCGACCGCCTCCGGGCTCCGAGACGTAGGGCTATTACTTCTTCCGAGAAGGGCCCGAACTCGTAAACCTTGCGTGCTTACAACTTCTCCATAGCTGAGATCCTGCCTCTCCATACTTATCCCCCTACATCACTATCAGAGTTAGAACCACGACAGTTGGCGCCCACCGTGGGGCCGGAATCTTAGCGCCTGATCGGAGAAGTTGCGATTTTTCCGATCCCTTTGATCATGGTTTCGTGCGGAGTTTTGGTGGAGAGCCGCGAGATCCGCCTCGGCGCGCTCACGTTCATCGCCGACGACTCTGCCTGGCTTCAGTAGGCGCCACTCGACATCGACGCGCTCCCCGTCCGCGGTGTGACGCATTTCCGCACATGCGTTCGTGGCGTCCTCCTGCGGCAGCCGTCGACCCAGTATCGGTCGGCCCCCGTATCGTCCCCCTGCTCTGTCTCCCACCGGCGCAAGCGCTCCGGTCGGTCGAGACTTCAGAGGTGGGTGAGGCATGCCGTGGCTCGCCAGTCGGCCGCCCCGCAAGTCGCGGCAATCGAGCCCGATGAATCCCTCTGCGGCCTGTTCGACCTGTCGACTGGCTCCACGGAGACTGCATCCGAGTGCGATAGCAGCGACCCAATGGCTGAGATTCTGGCGGTCGATGGAACGCACAGTCCTCCCGGTTTCCCTCGCACTGATGGAGGCGCGGGTGGGGGCGACCCGTCGCATCCCCACGATGAGTATCTCCCCGAACCTCTCACGTCATTACAGCGAGAGGAGCTTCGCCGCCGGAACATGGACGCACTCCGCACTCCTATCATCGGAGAGACCCCCGAGGCCCGGGCCTTGGAGGACGCGCGCTTGGCTAACTTGGCCGAGCGCACTCGACTAGAGAATCTCCAGCGAGCACTCGACGAGCAAGCGCGTCAGCGGGCTCCCGAGTCTAGTCGACACCAGCTCTTCCCGCCGACGCAGGTATACCGAACCCCAGTTCAGAATTTGGCCGCCGCGGCCCGTATAGCAGAATCGATTCAGCCCTCCCAGTCGGAGGCTGGCAGGGGCTTGTCGCAGATCAGAGCGTTGCTCCGGGCGGCAGGAAACCAGAATTCCGCTGTTTCTCAGTCGCGGAATAGGATCCACAGTCGATCCGTTGCAACAGATATAGTCCAGTCGGCTCACAGCCCAAGGTCGCCCCCGAGGCGTGAGGGACGTGGTGATCGGCATGATCAGTACAGAAGGAATGAGCAGTATGATCACCGATCCGATCATGATGATCGACGTCGAGTGCCAACCCCTCCCCCGAGGAGTGGGTCATATGCGCCTCGACATCGAGATGACAGGCGCCCTCATAGCGTTGGGCAGAGGATTCCAGTCGACCCCAGGGACCCAGGCTTTGACGCGAGATCTATCCTCGTTCAAGGTTTGGTTGACAGGAACAGGGCTCATCGGGAAGGCCAGAACAGAGATGCGCCCGCCAGCAGCAGAGTACGTGTTTCAGGGCCAGAGTATTTCAGTCGAGCCATCAGGGCCGCAGTGATTCCTCCCAACTTTCGGTTGGCGACTGGAGTCAGCAAGTTCACCAGTGAGTCTAAGCCTGACATTTGGCTCGAAGATTACCAAGTGGCTGTACAGATTGGCGGTGGCAATGATGAGGTGGCTATGAAGCATTTACCTCTCCTGTTAGAGGGCTCGGCCAGAGCGTGGCTGAATCAGTTAGCACCCAGCAGCATCTACACTTGGGAGGATCTCTCTCGAGTGTTTGTCACAACCTTTGAGGGAACATGCAAGCGACCCGCAGGCCTTGCAGAATTGCGGTCTTGCGTGCAGAAGCCGAGTGAAACTCTGAGGGATTACATCCAGAGGTGGATCACTTTGCATCACACAGTTGAGAACGTACCGGATCACCAAGCAGTTTGTGCCTTTAAAGAAGGCGTCAAGAACAGAGAGTTGAACCTGAAGTTCGGTCGGACCGGAGAAATGTCCCTGAATCGGATGATGGAAATTGCCACCAAATACGCTAACGGATAAGATGAAGATCGACTCCGGAGTGGCAAGCAGAAAGCAGTCACCCAGGAAACTGGAGGCAATTCCAGTCGGAAGCAGAAGTGGAAGGCCGAGCCAGCCGCCCCTGGGGAGGCCCTAGCCATAACCCAGGGAAATTTCAAGGGAAAACCCAAAGGCCCCTGGAAGCCCAAGAAAGTCATGGATCAAGATGGAAATGATGTTTTGGATCTGCCATGTCACATCCACACCAAGAAAGATGGAGAGGGTAATTTTATTTACCCAAAGCATACCACTCGACAGTGCCGGCTCCTGATCCAGCAGTTTCAGGGCAAACAGCCCAAAGATAAGGAAAAAGAGTCGGACAGAGTTGAGGACAAGGAAGATAGCGACGATGGATACCCCCAAATCAATTCCACCCTGATGATTTTTGCTGATGTCGAAAGCAAAAGTCGACTGAAAGTCATTAACCGTGAGGTGAATATGGTTGCTCCGGCTACACCCAGTTATCTGAAGTGGTCTCAGACTGCCATCACATTCGACCAGTCCGATCACCCTATGCACATTGCCACCCCTGGGAGGCAAGCTTTGGTGGTCGACCCAGTTGTCGAAGGCACTCGACTGACCAAAGTCCTGATGGATGGTGGCAGTGGCCTGAACATATTGTATGCTGAAACATTAAAAGGGATGGGCATTCCGATGTCCTGGCTCAGCGCCAGCAACATGAGCTTCCATGGTGTCATTCCTGGAAAGAAAGCCGAGTCACTCGGCCAGATTGCTCTCGACGTGGTTTTTGGTGATTCAAAGAATTACCGCAAGGAAAAGTTGACTTTGAGGATGTGGACTTCCAAAGTGCTTATCATGCTATTCTGGGCCGGCCAGCTTATGCACGCTTCATGGCTCGACCGTGCTACGTGTATCTCAAGTTGAAGATGCCCGGCCCCAGAGGTGTGATCACCGTTACCGGCAATCGGAAGAAAGCAAAAGAGTGTTTTCAGAAAGGATCGAAGATTGCTGACGCTCAGATGGCAGTTGTTGAGCTACAAGAGTACCAGAAGACTGCTGATCCGAGTGAATTGCTACGAGCCAAGAAGCCTGCTTCAGAATCTGTTTTCAGTCGTTCGGTGAAACTAAGCCAGCTCACATTCACCCGACCGACCCCGACGTTGCTCCGACTCACATCTCAACGACGCTCGACTCCAAATAGGAAGAAGCGCTCATCCAGTTCCTCCGTGAGAACTGGGACGTCTTCGCATGGAAGCCTTCTGACATGCCTGGAGTTCCCAGGGGGCTGGCTGAGCACCGTCTACGAGTCGACCCGAAGTTCAAGCCTGTGAAAGAACATCTTCGACGGTCCGCCGTCCAGAAGAGGAAAGCTATTGGCGAGGAGGTGGCTCGGCTCTTAGCAGCGGAGTTCATCCGAGAGATTTACCACTCCGAGTGGCTCGCCAATGTTGTCATGGTCCCCAAGAAGGACAAGTCACTTCGCATGTGCATTGACTTTAAACACATCAATCGGGCCTGCCCGAAAGATCATTTCCCTCTCCCCGCATCGACCAGGTAGTGGACTCGACTGCGGGGTGTGAGCATTTGTCTTTTCTAGATGCTTATTCAGGGTACCATCAGATCCGTCTGTATGGACCCCACAAGATCAAAACGGCTTTCATCACCCCATTTTGGTGCTTCTGTTATGTCACCATGCCCTTCGGCCTCAAGAATGCTGGAGCCACATTCATGAGGATGATTCAGAAGTGTTTGCTCACTCAGATCAGTCGGAACGTAGAAGCATACATGGACGATATTGTGGTTAAGTCACGGAAAGGTTCCGACCTACTAACTGACCTTGCCGAAACCTTTGCTAACCTTAAGGGATACGATATCAAGCTCAATCCATCAAAGTGCACATTCGGAGTTCCGGGTGGAAAGTTACTCGGTTTTCTCGTTTCCGAATGAGGAATCGACGCCAATCCCGAGAAAGTTGGCACCATACTCCGGATGAAGCGCCCTATGCGTGTACACGATGTCCAGAAGCTTACAGGTTGCTTGGCCGCTCTAAGTCGATTCATTTCTCGTCTCGGTGAAAAGGCGTTGCCTCTTTACCGACTGATGAAGAAGTCTAACAAGTTTGAGTGGACTCCAGAAGCTGACGCAGCGTTTGCAGAGCTCAAAGCTCTACTCTCCACCCAGCCGGTGCTTGCTGCCCCAATCAGTAAAGAGCCTCTGCTTCTTTACATTGCGGCCACGGGACAATTTGTCAGTACAGTACTTACGGTCGAGCGAGAAGAAGAAGGAAAGACCTTCAGAGTTCAGCGCCCAGTATATTATGTGTCTGAAGTTTTGACTCCTTCGAAGCAAAGATATCCCCATTACCAGAAGCTCGTATATGGGATTTACATGACCACGAAGAAGGTTGCACACTACTTCTCTCACCATTCCATTACAGTCGTCAGCGACACTCCACTATCAGAGATTTTGCACAACAGAGATGCAACTGGTCGAGTGGCTAAGTGGGCGATTGAACTCCTTCCCCTAGATATCAATTTTGAAGCAAAGAAGGCTATCAAGTCCCAAGCAATTGCAGATTTCGTCGCCGAGTGGATTGAACAGCAACTTCCGACTCAAGTTCACTCGGAGCACTAGACCATGTTCTTCGATGGATCTAAGATGCTGAATGGTTCCGGTGCTGGGGTAGTACTGGTCTCCCCCCGAGGAGATAAGCTCAGATACGTTCTCCAGATTCACTTTGATTCCTCCAACAATGAAGCAGAATATGAAGCACTCTTGTGCGGGTTGCGCATGGCCATTTCACTCGGCGTCCGGCGCCTCATGGTCTACAGCGACTCAGATTTGGTGGTTAATTAGGTGATGAAGGAGTGGGACGTCAGAAGCCCAGCTATGACTGGCTATTGCAACACAGTAAGAAAGCTAGAAAAGAGATTCGAGGGGTTAGAGCTTCGTCACATCCCCCGACTGAAAAATCAAGCAGCAGATGATCTGGCAAAGATAGGCTCCAAGAGAGAAGCCATTCCCAGCAATGTGTTTTTGGAGCACATCCGCTCGCCGTCAGTCCAGGAGGATCCTTTCACAGAAGAAGCCCCGCAACCGAAAAGTGCCACAGATCCGACTGAAGTCGAAATTCCTGCTGTGGTCGACCTAGTCATGGAGGTCTTGGCTATCACTCCCGACTGGACGGTACCATACATCGCATATATCTTGAGGAAAGAACTCCCGGAGGACGAGGAAGAGGCTCGACAGATCGTCCGCTGATCCAAGGCCTTCACAGTCATAAAGGGACAGTTGTATAGGAAAGCGCGACTGGAATCGGTCAGAAGTGCATAACACCAGAAGAGGGTCAAATGATCCTTGATGATATCCACTCGGGGACCTGTGGTCACCATGCGTCCTCTCGGACCATTGTGGCTAAAGCATACCGAGCAGGATTTTACTGGCCAAGAGCAAATGAGATGGCAAAAGAGATAGTCAACAAGTGTGGAGGTTGCCAGTTCTACTCCAACATGTCACACAAGCCTACATCAGCCCTGAAGACCATTCCACTCGTCTGTCCCTTTGTGGTTTGGGGACTGGACATGGTCGGTCCACTGAGAACAGGCAGGAGCGGATTCACGCATGTGCTTGTGGTAGTCGACAAGTTCACCAAATGGATTGAAGCCAAGCCTATCAAAAATCTTGATGCCAGCACTGCTATCGGTTTCATCAGAGAGTTGATATTCAGATATGGGGTCCCGCATAGCATCATCACTGACAATGGGTCAAACTTCGATTCAGACAAGTTCAGAGCTTTTTGCGCCTCTCAAGGCACACGAGTCGACTATGCGTCGGTCGCGCATCCTCAGTCGAATGGACAAGCTGAAAGAGCAAATGGTCTGATTCTCAAAGGATTGAAGCCTCGATTGATGCATGATCTCAAGCACGCAGCAGGCGCTTGGGTCGACGAACTTCCATCGGTTTTGTGGGGGCTGAGGACCACCCCGAACCGGTCGACCGGAAGAACGCCATTTTTTCTGGTTTACGGAGCCGAAGCCGTCCTGCCGAGTGATCTACTTCACAACGCCCCCAGAGTCGAGCTTTATAACAAAGACGAAGCAGAGCAAGCCCGGCAAGACGCAGTCGACCTCCTAGAGGAGGAGAGGGAAATGGCTATGATCAGATCGACCATCTATCAGCAAGACTTGCGTCGATTCCACGCCAGAAATGTGAAGAGCTGAGCCTTCCAGGAAGGAGATTTGGTCCTCCGAGTGGATCAACAGAAACCACACAAACTTGCTCCTACTTGGGAAGGCCCCTTCATCGTCACCAGAGTCCTCCACAATGGAGCATATCACCTCTACAATGTTGACCACCAGATCGACGAGCCACGAGCTTGGAATGCGGAACTGCTCCGCTCCTTTTACACTTGAGTTCTCCCTTGGACGAGATGTAATAAGAAAAAATTTCTGCAGTTCATTTTTACCAAAGACAAGAGTGTCCCAATAATTGTTGTCACTCTTGTTTGCATACGAAATCCCCCAGTGGGTGACTTAGCTGCGAATCCGTTTCGCCTAAGTTTGAAAAATCCTACCGAGTGGAGAGCAATCCTCCCACTCGGGGGCTTAGCTGCAGTCCAGTACTCGCCTGAGTTCTCCCACTTAGAGACTTAGCTGCAGTCAGGCACTCGCCTAAGTTTGAAAAAATCCTACCGAGTGGAGAGCAATCCTCCCACTCGGGGGCTTAGCTGCAGTCCAGTACTCGCCTAAGTTCTCCCACTTAGAGACTTAGCTGCAGTCAACCACTCGCCTAAGTTTGAAAAAATCCTACCGAGTGGAGAG
>NC_041386.1:538263412-538402724 GCF_002162155.2 Triticum dicoccoides | reverse complement strand
CAACCACTCGCCTAAGTATTTGAAAATCCTACCGAGTGGAGAGCAAACCTCCCACTCGGAGGCTTAGCTGCAGCCCAGCGCTCGCCTAAGTATATAAAAATCCTACCGAGTGGAGAGCAAACCTCCCACTCGGGGGCTTAGCTGCAGTCCAAGCACTCGCCTAAGTGATTAGAAATCCTACCGAGTGGCGATTCAGACTCCCACTCGGGGGCTTAGCTGCAGCCCAGTGCTCGCCTAAGTGCTTAAAAATCCTACCGAGTGGAGAGCAAACCTCCCACTCGGGGGCTTAGCTGCAGCCCAACGCTCGCCTAAGTGTTTAAAAATCCTACCGAGTGGAGAGCAAACCTCTCACTCGGAGGCTTAGCTGCAGCCCAGTGCTCGCCTAAGTACAGGACACAACCCAGTGCGCAAGTCGACTGCTACCTTCTCCTTCGGAGTTGCGCCGCAAATACAAGGTTATTCCGAGTGAAGATCAAGTTCCACTCGACGAATCAAACCATGAAGATATTCAACGAGAAATCAAGATCGGATAAAGCCTAAAAGGTCCCAGACCTCAGATCAAAGTACTCGAGCCCTCGGCTCGGCGGAGTTTAACGGTTACAAATCCACTCGGCATTCCGAGGCAAATTTAAAGAAGAGCATAAAAGTTTTTCATTCCTCAGGAGGAGGACTGGAAGGGGCGAGGAACTCGTCTAAGTCGATCCCGTCTGCAATACGAGTGGCACCAGCAATAAAAGTCTCCATGAAGTCTTGAAAGTTGTGCCTCCTGGTATTGGCAACTTGGATGGCAGCCAACTTTTCTTCTCGCGCCTCCTTGCAATGGACGCGGACCAGAGACAGAGCGATGTCAGCACCACATCTAGCAGAAGATTTCTTCCATTCCGCCACTCGACCCGGGACTTCATCCAGTCGGACCACCAGGGACTCGAGGTCGTTCTGAAGCATTGTTCCAGGCCAGAGTGATGTGTCGATCTGCGACATCGCAACCTTCAGCCGAGCAAGATAATCAACAACGCTGGTAAGACGAGACTCCAGTCAGAGCACGTTCATAGCAGCCTCGTCCTTCACGAGAGAATTGGCGGGATCCAAGCCTGGCTCCACTCGACTGGTTTCCTCTTCGAAGCTCTGGCAGAATTCTGCAAACACGATTCAAGAATAAGATAGTGGCCGTACGCGGGCTCGGTAACTACAAGACAGCCGGGTTGGAATAATTACCTTCGAGCATGACGAATAGCTTCTTGGCGAGTGCACCGAGATAAGCCTCCAGATCTTTTACCTTCCCCGCCAGCTCACCCGCCTTGTCGTGTAGAGCCATCTTTTCTTTCTTAAGTCGACTGGCCTCTCGATTAGCTGTCTCGAGAGCAGTTTTCAGTCTGGAGTTCTCATGTTCAAGAGTTCCGACGGAAGCCAGTTTCTCTTCTGCGAGCTTCGTTTTGCTTGAGGCCTCCTTCTGTGCCACTGCAAGATCTTGATCCTTCTTCTTCAGAGCTTCCTCCGGTTTATCTGCGGCGCGTCGAGTGGAACCAACATCAAGAATGGACAAGAAAGAAAAGCCACCCGTTAAGAATGGAGAACCTCACTAGCCATACCTTTTGCTTCTTCTTGCGCCTTCTTCAAATTCTCCTGGGCAAGCTTCAAGTTAAGGTTGAGCTGGATATGCTGATTCTCCAACTCAGTATAGCGAGCTACAAGTTCACAGGATTTCTGTAAAAAGAAAAATCAGTCGACAGACGTCCAAAATAATTTGCTTCCGAGTAACTAAGAGGCAATGATGACGTTTCTAAGACTACAGCCGAATCAAGAACATTCGACAGTAGTCTCGGGGACTACACCCAGTGGGTGCACTCAGCGTGCTCCCACTGTAAAAAAAAAGTCGACTGCCCGCAGTCGACCGGATACAGTCCCATTCGACATGGCCTGACCAGACCGAGTGAAGAAATACAGCTACAGCAACACAATATAAAGACTACAGTCGACTGCCCGCAGTCCATGGTAGTCTCGGGGACTACACCCAGTGGGTGCACTTAGCGTGCCCCCACTCGTCCAAGAATTGGCAGACACACCCAGTGGGTGTACAGATACAAAGATCTTCGGAAAAGAGATTCTTCAAACAGCATATCATAACAGACCAAGCGTTGAGTCGACTGACCTGGATGTTGCTCTGAAGAGCCGAGCTCGCGTCATAAGCTGCTTGGATGGCCTCCCGAGCCACCTTCACTTGCTCCATCATGATCCCCTCCTGACGTATAGCCTCTTTTGCGGCAGCCGCTTGGTCCTCAGGGACAGGGTACGCGGCAAAAAGCAAAGACGGATCCACAGTCGACGTCGAAGGCCGCACACTTGTCAGAGGAATGGCGAAAGTCACGGAAGCCAAAGCGGTGTCACCACCATCCCGAGCTATGGCCTCAGACGCCGGAGCAGATTGGGGGATCTTGTCAGCCGACACCCTCTTGTTCCTCCTCACTCTCAGCAGTTCGTTGTCGTCGTCATCCGGGAGGTCGATAACATGAGGAGGGGCTACAAGGGAAACATTCAATCGACCAGAGTTGCAATAAATGTTCAGTCGACTCAAAACGGAACGTCAGCAATCGTACCAAGGTTGGAGGTAACAGCATCCTCCATCTCTTGGTCGTCGTCCTTGGCGGAGATCTCAGAAGTAGCAGCGCTGCAAATCCCAAAAATCAGTCAGTTGGCTCGATGAATCGACCAAAGATCTGTCCTCGGTCGACGAAGGAAAGCAAGTTTTATTATTACCCGGAAATAGTAGGGACAACCATCTTCATCTTGGGCAGAGCCTTGGGCGGCTTGGATAGCGTCGCGCGTGGTTGCTTGGGAGCCTTCCCAGTCGGCGTAGGAGAAGAGGTCCGAGGACGTTTCGAAGACTACCCAACAGAAGCAGTCGCCTTGCCACGTTCTCGCGCTGGATCGTGTGTGAGCTTGGATCGCCCCTCCGGGCGAGGGGGTTCAACCTCCTCCTCCTCTTCTTCGCTGGAGTCGATGTTGTCGTCTCCCTCTCCTTCACCGTCGGACTCCCACTCACCTTGGTCGTCTCCACTCTCACCTCCGCTCGCCTCCCCTTCCTCAGTTGGCCCCTGGGCCCCGTTGGGTGTCGAGTACATCTCGATAGTCGCCTGGAAAACAACAGACAAGACAAAAGTCAATCGACCTACCCAAAGAAGACCAATGAAGAAAACAAGATCTCAGTCAGGAGCGTAAAGACATACCTGGTCCACGTCATACGAGTTGTCGAGTGGAATTACCCTCCTGGCTCCTCGGGGGTTGTCTTTGTTCCCCGTGATGCTCGACAGCCACCCCTCCAGCATCTCGTCAGTAACCTCCTCCGGGTGGACCCGAGTGGTGTCGTCAAGACCCGAGTACAGCCACATCGGGTGGTCACGAGCCTGGAGCGGTTGGATGCGCCTCCGGAGGAAGACCTCCAGCAAGTCCATACCAGTCACGCCCTCACGGACAAGCTCAACCACTCGACCAGCCAGCACTTTGACTTGGGCCTTTTCCTCCGGCGTCACTTTCAGAAAAGCAGGTTTTTCAGCTCGGTCGAGAGAGAAAGGGGGAAGTCCGGTCGACTGCCCTGGGGTCGTCTGGTCTTGACAGTAGAACCAGGTCGACTGCCAACCGCAGACCGACTCCGGGAAAGTGATAGATGGAAAGCAACTCTTTCCCCTCGTCTGGATCGCCAGGCCCCCGCACAGCTGAATCACCTGCGTCCTTTCGTCACTCGACTTGGCCTTCTTGACCGATTGAGAACGGCAGGTAAAGATGTGCTTGAAGATTCCCCAATGGGGGCGGCAACCCAAGAAACCCTCACACATGGAAATGAAAGCAGCAAGATATACGATGGAGTTGGGAGTGAAGTGGTGGAGCTGCGCTCCGAAGAAGTTCAGAAAGCTCCGGAAAAAAGGATGGGGCGGCAGAGAAATCCCTCGGTCGATATGGGTGGCTAGGAGCACACACTCACCGTCGCGAGGCTGAGGTTCAATCTCTCCCCCCGGAAGACGCGCAGCTTCATGGGGAATGACTCCCCCCTCGACCATGTCGTCGAGATCTTCTTGCCGGATCACCGACGGCATCCAGTCGCCCTGGATCCAGCCACGGGGCAGAGCGGACCTTGAGGAAGATCCGCCCCGAGCAGATCTCTTCCCTTTCCCCTGCGCCACCGCCTTCTTCGCGCGCTCTAGAGCGGATGTCTTGTCCTTTGCCATCGTCACCGGCAAATCTCGCACGGGTCTACGGCGCTAGGGTGAGGGCGGAGGTGGCGGAGGAGCTTGCGGAGGGAGAGAGGAAGAAGAGAGCACACTGCTTGGAAACCCCGAGCTGGCTACTTATAAGAGGCCGCTCCCGAGTGGCTGACTGGTAGGCCCAGGCGATCCAGTCAAATCCCGCAGCAGACGCGCGCGCGGTACGTGGCGAAAAAGGTGGTGCGGAAATTGAGGAGCTTCCGCTTTATCGCTTCCGATTACTGCGGCCGCTCCCGTCCCGCGTGCTTCCCAAAATCCGAATCCCACGACATCCGTGGGATGCAAAACAACTTGTCAAAACAGAAGACCCCGCTCGCGCCGACACTCGGTATGTCACAAGTAAAGAAATTCACTCGGCGAAAGGCCTGGAATGGATCAAGGCGACTGAAAAGAGGTTGATGACGTCATCCGTGACGATTTACCCGAAACGAGGCACTCATGTAGCCCAAAGAACCGGTCGGAAAGATCTCCAACTCTTTCCCCACTCAAACCTCGATCCATTCGGGGGCTAATGATGAAGCTGTGTACCTAGGGTAGGGGCACGAACCTGTCCAAGGAGCCCTACCCAAGGACACCCCTGGAAGAAGTCACCTTTCAATCGACTTGAAGGTATCCCACTCGACGGGTTCAAGACATTTGACCAAGAAGCTATCACTCGACCATGAAGCCAACCACTCGACTGCCAGGAGACCTAAAGTCACTCCGCAGGCAAACGGTCGGCTATTAAGTAGTCTTTATGGTCATTATCACACTTTATTAGGGGCGTTACCAGTAACGCCCAACCTTAAATGTACCTTAAACCCTGCATCACTGAGGGCAGGAGAGGGCCGGCGAACTCTATATAAGCCACCCCCCTCCTCAGTATGAGGGGTTCGCACCCCTGTAATTCACACGCGCATAATCCAGTCGACCGCCTCCGGGCTCCGAGACGTAGGGCTATTACTTCTTCCGAGAAGGGCCCGAACTCGTAAACCTTGCGTGCTTACAACTTCTCCATAGCTGAGATCCTGCCTCTCCATACTTACCCCCCTACATCACTGTCAGAGTTAGAACCACGACACCGACTAAACCTCCACCACCGCATGCATGCAGCTGCCGACCCAACCAGCTGGGCAGGCACCTGCGTGGCGGCATGCAGATCTTCGTGAAGACCCACCACTGCGCCACCTCAGCTGCCTGCCTACCTACGTGGCATCTTAGGCATCGCTGGCCAGGGCGCGTGTCGACACAAGAAGGAGCGGCGACAGACGAGACAGGTCTCTCCCCCGTCCCCGATAAAGCAAGGACACCTAAACAAGACGCATTAAATGCGCCTTGTCATGTAATGCGAGGGATAACCTCGCATCACTGTACCCTTTCCACCTCCTGTGTGCCACTGTGGCAACCCCTTTTCCTATAAAAGGAGGCCCGAGGCGACCAGGAGAAGGATTCGCCTTTTTGGAGCTCCTCACGCCCCATAGCTAGCTCAAGAACAGAGATATACAATCCACCAAAGCAGGAGTAGGGTTTTACACATCCTCGCGGCCCGAACCTGGATAAACGAACTGTGTGCTACCTGTTAGATCCGCTCTTCCCACGACCCCGCGTCCCGCTAACCGTAGTAGGGATTCTTGTGATCCCATAGGTGTCGTTCCTCAACACCGACATCTTTGGCGCGCCAGGTAGGGGGCGCAGTTGTGAGAATCGGCTTTAGCAATCAGCCCAACACTCCTTCATCTTCGTGGCTCTTGGAGGGGGAAGGAGGCCGGAAGATCAACGCTCGAGCGACTACAAACAGAAGCTAAGTTGCACTGAGCCCTTATTTGTTCTATCCTTCTTATATGAGGTTATTCCCCCCGGAGATGTCACGCCTTTGTACGAGAAACCTGCACGCCAGGGGGCTCTCCCACGATCGGCGACGCCCTTGCCCTGTTTCGAGTCCGCTCAACAGCTCAAGCGGCTCCGTCGAGAATGGCAGAGTAGCCTTCCGCGATCAACAACGCCCTCGATTCTGACTCGAGTCAAGCTCGACAGTTCAAGCGGCCGCGTTCAGAACGGAAAGGTGGCTCGTCCGGCAGCACGCGTACCCAGCAGGCCCATGGGGATCCGTCCCCAAAACATTGCTAGGGGCTTCCGCGCCGGCGAGCCTACCCAATCGATGTAGGGCGCCCATACAAAGAGGAATTGAACGGGGAAATAACGTGCATGAAATTAAAAGTACTGCAAAGTTATATTACATCACATCATTGCTGTGGTTCTAACTAAAGATGAAATTTGTCTTGGTCGTGAACCTGCAGCGGCGGTGAAGAACGGGATGCCTAATCCCGGCGCTGGCCTTCCACCCTCTTGATATCGTCGATGCTGCTGATGACGGGCTTGATGCGCTCCTTGAGCACCGTGAGGTTGATACCATCCGGCAAGCTATCCATCGCGGCACTGAATTCGAGGTCGGGATTCCAGTATGCCATCTTGGTGAGGACCTTGGTCATGACCCCCCGGCAAAGTCGCCGGGCTTCCCCGGCCAACGTGGCCGCCCGGTTGGAGTGAAGATAAGCCAAGGCTCCGAGGACGCCCTCGAAGAACAGGGTCAGCTTGGTGTTGACGGTCCCGCTGCGCTCAGGGGCGTACCTCACATTTGGCATCCCCATGGTGGCTAACTGCGAGGTGACCCTGCCGGCGACCTCCTCCAGACGGCTGATCCATCTGTTCTCGCCCGCCACATATTCCTGGTGGGAGGCGGCCTCGTTCGCCCGCAGCTGCTTCTCCTCCTCCAGACTCCTGGTCAAGATCACCTCCCGAGCCCTGCTCTCCGACAACATCTTCTCGAGATCCTCTAGCTTCAGCTTGAGATCTCTGACGGAGTTTTGCGCTTCGGAGAGCTCCCCAGTCCTGCTGATGACCGCTCCTTGCGCCTCCACCAAAGCGTTGTTGAGCGTGATCTTCTCGTTGGACAGCTTGAGGGCCTGTTCCTTCAGCTTGTCTCGCTCCGCCTCCAACTCCCTGACGTTGCCGGCATGGGCCAGAGCCTGGGCATCGAGTGCCTCCTTGTGCCTCTGCTCCAGCTCGTGAGTCCGCTACGTGACAAGGGCCTCGAGCTCCTCATCCTTGCCACGGAGCACTGCGGCAAGCTTCGCCTCATGCACGGTGAGGTCCTCTTCCTGGGAATCCAGTGCGGCTTGATGCTGGTTCCGGACGGCCTCGGCCGCGGCAGCCAAGTTCGCCGCCTGTTCCTGGGCCTTCTCAATGTCAGCCATCTTCATGGTGAGCTCGACATTGTGCTTGGCCAATTCCTCCTGAAAGGCCCTCTGCTCCTCGCGAGTCTGGTGGAACCAGGTCTGTGTCTCAGCAATGCGCGCCTTGAAATCCACCTCCGCCTGGTCCATCGTTGCCGTCCTAGACTTAACCTTGTCCAGGCGGACACGGTAGAGCGCCTGGAGTTTTCAGAAGTTGGGCCCCATAGCGCGGAAAAGCTGCTCTTCTGGAGAACCATCACCGCCAATGCCCGGCTCATTGACAACCTCGAGCCCGGTGGCGGCAACCACCTCGCCGTCGAAGACTTCCCCTTCGGTGGGCGCCCGGGAACTTGACGCCGCTGGGAGATGGACGAAAAGATCGTCGCCCACCTTCAGATATCTGTCGGGGCCCGAGGTTGAGGAGGAGGGAGGCTGATCATCAACCACCTCTTCCTCGGCGGTGGCCTTGCCGGCTTCCTCGGCAGGCCCACCGCTGGCACCCTCAGCAGAAGCCTCGCCGGTCGCCTTGGCGGCCCCCGCAGCGGTGTCCTCGGCAGCGTCCTTGGCGGCCTTATTGGCGGTGACCTGGTCAGCATCTCTGGCGGCCTCCCCAGTGGCAACCCTGTCGGCCTCTGCCGCAGCCTCCTCTGAGCAGTAATGGGAGCAATGAATCCAAGAAAAAGAATAAGGGAAAAACAGAGACGGAGGACAGGCGACTCACCAGTGCCAGGCTGTGGAGCAGAAGCCCCCTCCCCGCCAGCATTTGGCGCCGTGGCAGAGTCACCAGCGCCCAAGTTCCCCTCTTCCTCCATGGGTGTGGGCTCCGTGCTTGATGCCCTTGCCGGGGACGCCCCTCGCGGCGGTGTAGTCGATGGGGGTGGTGTGTTGGGGGTAGCCCTCTGCGGCTCCTCCTGCTGCCGCTCCCCTCCTGCAAACCCGACAAGGTCAACACCATAGCATCGAATGCCTACCACGTGTCGAGTAAGAGGAGGGCGACGAACTTACGCTAGGGGCTGTGCCGGGGGCTGCTGTCCGGGCTGCTCAGCACCACCAGTGGCGACTCTGAAGCACTGGCCGGGGGCTGGCCGCCCGCCAAGGCTTTGGCCCTCTTCACCCTCTGGGCCAGCGTCTCTGCATCCCTGCAAAAGCAACAACGGATCAAGATGAGTGACTTAATTCAGAGGAATGGAAATGGCAGTAAGGAACGGAGTACTTACTCGTCATCTATCTCCTCTTCCTCCACCGCTTTCCTTTTCCTCTTCGGGCTGAGGGGCCCGAGATCAAAAGTGACCTCCGCGTCAATATCCGAGTCGACATCTGCCGGAGGAGGCGAAGACGGCGGGGTTTGTGCGCGACCAGATGAGGAAGGGGCTGTTGTCTTCTTCTTCTCAGCGGCCTCCGTCAGCCTCTTGGCTGTCGTGGCCCTCGTGTGGCGCCCAGACCCCTCCAGGGTCAATTGAGGCCACGTAGCCCTGCTGGGCCGGACTGGCTCGCTGGAGTCAGCCCACCGCAGGACTCACCCTCTTCCCCTGGTTGGCGTCGAGCCCGCCGCCACGTCCTCCAACGACAACGACTCGTCGACCGCGTCCTCGACAAGTGAAGCTCCGGTGTCGGCGCTGCTGACCTCCTCGGTGGCCGCCGCCCATCGGGCGAGCTCCTCTTCCTCCCTAACCGTCACGGCCTTGTCCTCCTCACTCCCGGCGCTGCCGGCCTCCATGGCAAGCTGTGCCTCCCTCGCCCAAGTGGCGATGTAGTCCAGCTCTGCCTGGGTGGTGTCCATGATAAGCCACCGCTCGGCGTCAGCATTGACATACACCTCGATCAGGGTGTCAAAGAATTGCTGCACATCAGCATCCTTCGGCTCCTTCCAGCTCGGGACAGGGCCGTGCGCGTTACAGTCCGGCATCATGGCGATGATCTTGGACCGACGTGAATTGTTGCATAATGGGACCACCCCCGCTGGCAACTTGAAAAACGACCCCTTGATGGCCTTGCCAACCTTTGCGGCAGCCCTCGCGGCCTTGCTGGTCCGTTCGACCTCGCCGTCGCGACCCACATCAAGCTGGAAAAGCCGCTGGCATAAGTGGGCATGCACCAACACCGTGAAATTATGGTCAAGGCCAGGGCGGAGTCGCATAATGTCAGCCGGATTCGTAAAAAGCCAGGCTGACCTCCCCTTGTTGTGCAACGGGGCGATCCGGCGACGAATGAAGTCCGCCCCGATCATCTCAAGGGTGAGTCCAGCCCGGGTGAGCCGGAGAATCCTGGTGGTGGCGATAGTGAGCCTCCCGTCAGCGACGTCGACATCACTCCAATCGCTGCCGCGGACCGGCGGCACTCGGCGGACTTGCAGAATTCCGGCGGGTCTTCATCTTCAATCCAGCACCACCGGCCACGCCATTCCTCCCACCTCTCCTTCACGGCACCGTCCGGGTATGCCCCCTTGGATCTTGGGATCCAGGTGACGCAACCAGAGATGGCACCTCTCGGCTGGATCCGAGGGAAGAAGTAATGGCGGAAGAGCGCCGTGTTGGGCTGCACCCCGGCAAAGCCTTCGCAAAGATGCACGAAGAAAGCCATGCACGCCACCGCATTCGGAGTAAAATCCAAGAGGCGAAAGCCGAAGGTGTGCATGATGTCGCAGAAGAAATCGAAGAAAGGGGGCATAACCCGCAAGAAAGATAATTGACGAAAAAGGGATACCAATTTGGAGCAGGATCGGTGCAAGCAGCAGGAATGACGCGCGTCGCCAGGTGTCCCGAATTCTCTCCCCCTGTCTTCGCTCCCATAGGGGCCTGAAGGAGGCCCGGAGCTCTTGAACATCAACCGTCGAGGGGAAGAAAAAGGCGGACTTCGTCCGGTCCCCCGACAGCGCGCTCTCCGGCGGCTCCACAGTTCCAGCGCCTTTAGCCACCCCCTTGCCCTTGACGGATTTGGGCGCCATGGCGGCCAAGAAGTTTAGAGGGCTGAGGAAGGAGGATGGCAAAGCAACGATGGCGGGCGACGGCGGAAGCTTAGGAAGGAAGGAAGAGGGGAAACGGCGGCTCTGAGATTGGAAAAGCCACGAGGAAAGAGGAGGAAGTGAGCAGCGCGCCCGCGGTTATTCCTTTTTTATGGGGGAAAACACGGGCCACCTCCTTTCACATTAACTGTGGTGTGACGCATGCCCGCAGGAACCAACCCCACGCTGTCGGCGTTCTGGGAACGGGGGTCCCCAGACTTGCCTGCCTGCGGCCTGCGGCGTGGCCTAAAAGGGGGCCCAGCATGGCCCGTCTTCATCAACATAGACCCAAGACCCTCGAGGGCGGACGACACGGAGCTTCCTCAGGCACGGCCTCATCAGGCTGGCTCGCGAGGAGGCGGAGAGATCAAGGCGGGGTACCTCACGAGGTGCCCGTGACGCAAGCCATGACGACCAAAGGCGCCAGGCGGGCGCCAGCCGCGCAGTGTCCTTCTTTCCTCTTTGGTGCAAAGGGAGCAAGCGCAGGCGAGAGCATCAAGCAAAGACACCCGTTTCGGTGCAACGAGACCAAGACCAGTCCAACGGCAGGGAGGAAGTCATTGTGGAACTCAAGCCAGCGTCACCACCAGAGCCTTTGGCAGGCGAGGACCAACTTTAGTCAGGAAAAGTGTACCAGATGTTCCCCTTCAAAATGGCCAATTGTTGGCGCCCTTCCCGCTCAATATTTGGGAAGAGGCCCAGGGCCTTTGCCTATAAATAGGACTAGCCACCCACAGGGTAGGGGGGATCGAGATCGAGATGGAGATCGGATGGTAATCAAGAGATCAGATCGCAATCGAATCAGAGAGAGAGAATCAAGAAGAGAGAGAGAGAGAGAAGGGTGACTGAAATCCTCCTAGCATTTCATCCCCTCAGCCAAGAACAGACCATCGCGAGGCTGTTCTTCCTTGTATTGCTCATCATCATCAGCCCAAGAGGCAATCCACCACACCACACACTGGAGTAGGGTATTACACCACAACGGTGGCCCGAACCAGTATAAACTCCGTGTCTCTTGTGCTGTTCTTTCCATAGCTTAGATCTTAGCGTGGCGGTGGGGCGCAGGTAGGTAGAAGGCGAAATCTCCGCGCACACCCCAGTGTTCGAACCTCAAGGGTCTGCCAGAACCCGAAATCCGACATTTGGCGCGCCAGGTAGGGGTGCGTCGGAATTCGTCTTCCACCACCCCGTTTTCCTCCGACCATCGCGTCCATGTCTGACGCTCATCGGGCCCGCGCCGAGCGCGGGCCGCTCTCGCTTCCCGCATCGCCCAGACGGCTCCTGTCGGCGGGCGTCCTCGCCATTCCCCGTCACCTGCCGTCAACGCTGCCACCGGCCCGGCGGGGGATGAGCAGCAAGCGTCGTCTCAGCATCCGTCCGTGCGGCAAGACGGCCGCACCGCTACTCCCTCGCTCACCCCAGCTGGTTCTTCGTCCCGCGCGCTCCGCGCACCCATGGAGGCTCGAGCTGCGCTCATCGCGGCAAACGAGCTCCTGCGCTACCGTCCCGTCGATGACGTCTACAAAGAATGGATCGACCGCATCGCCGAGCTCGTCCGCGCTGCAGGGGGCTCTCCTGCGCCGTCCGTTCCGCTGCACTGCACCCCGCCCTGCGTGGGCGACGAAGCTCCGGCGGCGCCCCAGCCACCTCCTCCTCAAGAAGGCGCCATGGCTCCAAGGCACGTGGCCCCTGGGCGGAAACCGCTCCGTCAGGTGCCAACGCGGCAAGAGCAGAGCTGCCAAGAAGTCCCTCGCCCGCAAGAAGCTGCCCGGGCGCTCCCTGCTCCAGCACGCTGCGACCATGCTCCTACTCCTGCACGTCAAGACCTCGCGCTGCTCCTAGCTGCAGCGCGTGGGGACATGCAAGACCAAGCTCTACGTCACCCAAGGCCTCCCGTGGCCACAGCAGGCTGCCGCGCCTTCACCACCGAGCTACGCAGCGTCGCGTGGCCCGGCAAGTTCAAGCCAGACCTGCCTCCTCGCTACGACGGCACGGCCGACCCTGCGGAGTTCCTCCAGCTCTATGAGCTGGGCATCGAAGCTGCCAACAGAGACGAGAAGGTCATGGCGAACTGGTTTCCCATGGCGCTCAAGGACGGGGCCCACACCTGGCTCCTGAACCTGGCTCCAGGCACGATCTCCTCCTGGGACAAGATGCGCACCCGCTTCATCGCCAACTTCCAAGGCACTCGCGACCGGCCACCCGCCGTGAGCGACATGCGCCGCATCAAGCAACAACCCAAAGAGACCCTGCAGAAGTACATCCAGCGCTTCAACAACGCATGCCTCAAGATTCCCAAGGTGACCGAGGTGGCCATCATCTCAGCCTTCTCCGACGGCGTGCGTGACGTCAAGATGAAGGAGGAGCTGGTGATGCATGAAGACCTGTGCACTTCCTTGGAGTTGTTCAACTTGGCAACCAAGTGCGCCAGGGCTGAGGAAGGGCGTCTCTCCCTCCTCGAGCTGCCTGCCGCAGACCCAGAAGAGAAGAAGCCCAAGGCCAAGGATGTGAAGCGCAAGGGAGCTGCCATGCTCGCGGCAGAACCAGACACCAAGCGGGGCAGAGATCAGCCCGAACCTTCCAAGGGCAGCCGGTACTGTGTGTACCACGACCTCCACACCCACAACACCAACGAATGCCAAGAGCTCTAAGCCATGCGAGAAGGAAGGATCGGTCGTCGCCCCGACCGCGGTGACCGGGGCTATGGTCGAGGAGGAGGAAGGAACGCAGGACGCTGGGAAGACCGCTGCCTGCACCAAGGGTGGCACGATCGACCTCGCGAGGATCGCTGGCAAGACCCGCCTCGCGAGGGAGACTGGAGGGATCAGCCTCGCGAGGATCGCCCGCAAGGCAACGCAGGCCTCCCTCCGCTGCCGCCGCAGCCAAGGAGAAACGAGGACCGCCATCAAGACGAGGGGGCTGGGGGCTTCCAGGAGCCGCGCGCGATCGCCTGCATCCTGGGCGGGGCTCAAGCCCCAGCCTCTCAACGCATCTTCAAGCAGTTCGCCCACGAAGTGAATGCAGTCCTCCCCAAGCTCGAAGCCACGCGTCCTCTCAGGTGGTCGGCGTGCGCCATCATGTTCAGCTCAGCAGATCAGCTCAAGTGTGCGGCCACAGCCGGAGTCCTCCCGATGCTTTGTTCCCCAATCATCAGCAACGTGGTGGTCACCAGGACCCTCATCGATGGCGGGGCAGGGCTCAACATCCTGTCCGTGGAAACATTCCACAATCTCCAAGTGCCCTACAACCAGCTTCAGCCAACCAAGCCTTTCTCCAGAGTCACCGATGGCTCCACGGCCCCGATTGGGCAGGTCCGCCTCCCTGTCACCTTCGAGGCACACGACAACTACCGCACCGAGCTCATCGACTTCGACATCGCTCACATTCGCCTGCCGTACAACGCCATCCTTGGGTACCCAGTGCTGGCCAAGTTCATGGTCGTAACTCACCATGGCTACAACGTCCTCAAGATGCCAGGAAGTGGCGGAGTCATCACGGTGCCATGTGAAGAGAAGGACGCGGTGTGTTCCCTGGAACGAGCCTTTCAGGCCGCATCACTGGATGACCCGGATCGCGGAAGCAGGAGGCTTCCCGAGACCACCCCCAAGAAGAAGAAGACATCGTCCGGCCCGGCCCCTTAGGGCCCGCGCCTGCCCAGGGGGAACCTCCTTCCATCGCATAGGAAAGCACGCCCAGCGCCCTCCTCAGGCAGGGCTCGGGGGCTCTCCCCTGGAGGGCCACCGACCTGGCTAAGGTCACGAGGGAGGCGCTTGGGCACCACATGGAGGCGTGTTTCGAAGCACGTTTCCCTCGAGAAGGAGTAATGCAAGGAGAGCCAGACCCTCAGGAGTTCGTCAGCAAGGCCATTCAGGAGCTACAGGAGTCAAGAGTCATGAAAGGCGGCCGCCGCCTACCAGCTGTGGCTCCCCATCGAGGCGAGGATGGTGGGTTGCGCATCTGCATCGACATACCAGGGCTCAATCGAGTCGCCTCTCTAGAACGCCTCTGGCCCTCGCGAGTGGGGCGCTGCAAAGGTCCACCCCACAACTACGTTCGCATGCCTTACGGCTTGCCGAACGCGGCTGCCACGTACCAGCGCCTCATGAGGGGTATCATGGAGGCTCAAGAGGCCAGGCGTTCCGCAGCCTTGGCGGAGATGAAGATGGCTCGCGAGGAGCCACCAGCGCCTCCGGAGCCTCCCGAGGCCCCTGGGCCTGGGGGCTCGTGAGGATCGGCTTCCGCAGCCCACCGAGTCTACTACACCAACACTCCTTCGTCCTCAACATCATCAGGTGACATCTTTCAAGTTTCACTTCCAGCTGGGAGCGCCCCCCAGGGCTGCATTATTCCCAGGTCGCGTGGGTCCGTCCCTGTAGCATGTATCCCTTTTATTTCATGTTGTTAGCTTACCTTGTTGGGGGCGCCCCACAGGCTGCATCATCCCCAAGTCGCTCGGGCCTGACCCAGTGATGTCCGCCTTCCCAGCATCTATTTGAATGAATCCACTCCTTGTCCGCTCAACTGACGCCAACTGACGGAGCTGCTCCCAAACGGCACGACGCTTGCACATGGGTCCGTCCCTGCAACGCCGACAAACCTGAATGGCTGAGCTCTGGCCGCGACAGCCCCGCATGGCGCCACCTCGTCAAGCCTTCAGTGCCTCATCGCCCCTCGGAAGCAACCAACGGCCGACTGTCAATTGTCATGGCAACCCCTCATTCTTTGTATGATGGGTCTACAGGATCTCCTAAAGGAGCTGCGTCAGGCGAGGCCCTTGCGATGTCTCCTTCACTCTCATCCGCGCAAACTGCTTGCACGTTAAAGGGGGGTGCCTGAGCATCGCGACTCAGGGCTCCTACTGGCTCTCCAGCCCTCACCCTCTGGCCTTGTCCATGGCATCGTGACCTGGCATACCAGTGACGGCTGAGACTCGCTCGAGGGCCGGGACCTGAGGACGTAGAGCAGAAAGGGGAGCAAAGGCGAGAGGGGAGGGACACGCGAGGACCTCGCCGAGCAACCTCACGCCTGCCGATGCACGGACCCGGTGACACACCAAAGAGCGGCCCCTGATTCTCGAGATAAGTCACCACCCGGAAGCACCAGCTACCGTGGCACCATCCCCGCACGTAATGCAATCCCATGTTAGCGATGCCGCTCTCCTTTCTAACCGAACGACGGATGCTTGAGCGCCAAAGGGGACCTCCTGAGCATCGCGACTCAGGGGCTCTTACCGGACCCCGGGTCGCTCACCCCCTGGCCTTGACCACGGCATCGCGACCTGGCATACCAGCGACGGCTGAAGCCGCCTTGGGACTGGGACCTGTCGGCGCAGAGCACCAAGCCCTCGTGAGGTTCAAAAGGGAGAACTGAGCTAAGACGGAATGAGCAACTCGCACAGATCGACGACAAGGGTTAAATTAACAAAACAGGATCACAGGCACCTTACAAGCCCCCACGGGACGCGTCTTTGATTCCTCGCAGGGAACAGATCCTAAAAGGACGCTAACTACACGCGCCCCTGATAAAGACGCCATCATCAACAGTGGGCCGTCAAGCACCGGCGCCAACCTCATCCAGATCAGAGTCGCCGACGGCCTGACGAGCCCGCCCTGCTCTAGGAGCGGCGCTGGCTCGGGGGCTCGTAGCTGTCGTCGCTCGTCTCCGGAGTCGCGAAGAGCTCGCCGGAGTCGCTGGAACCTCCGACGCCTCCGCCGCCTGAGGAGCCGCCAAGGGAGCGGTCGGCGGGCCCAGTCCTCGCCGTAGCAGGGTCCCGACCACCTCTTCCGGGGCAGCACTCCAGCCGGCGCCCGTTCGCATCGAAGACCTTGAAGAACATCACCAAAGCACCATCGTACTCCAAGTGGATTGCGAAGGCGCCTCTTGTCCTGCAAACCCGGGCGATTTCGCTCTAGCCTCGAGTCATGAAGACCTCGCTCGGGGCAACGACCGCGACCTCTGCCTCGGTAGCGAGGGTGCTGCAGCCGGCGTGCTGCAGCCAAAGCTCCAGGAGTTCTCCCTGCGGGATGATGGAGGCGAAGAAGGGAGGAAGGCGGATCCAAGACTGAGGAGCCATCGCAGCAAGACGGAGCAAGGACCGGGAAGAAGGAGAAGCAAGAAGGGATGGACTGGAAGGGCGCGCGCCGTTCCGTACTTATGGCCGGCGAAGGCCAACTGCCGACCTCCACGATCACAGGTAATCATGACCCGCTTTGCATGCAAGGACTTGTCCAATCCGTACAGTTGCTGAGGCGCCCACGTCCAGTCAAGCGCCACGCGGCGCCCAAGGCCGCAGGCTGTTAGGGCCCGCAGCGCTTCGCACTTGCCCTTTCACCTCCCTGCACGGCCAAGTCCGGACGCGCCTTGGGCCCGGGGGCTACTGTCGGCGTTCTGGGAACGGGGGTCCCCAGACTTGCCTGCCTACGGCCTACGGCGTGGCCCAAAAGGGGGCCCAGCACGGCCGTCTTCATCAACACAGACCCAAGACCCTCGCGAGGGGCCAAGCCTCGCGGGGCGGATGACATAGAGCTTCCTCGGGCATGGCCTCATCAGGCTGGCTCGCGAGGAGGCGGAGAGATCAAGGCGGGGTACCTCACGAGGTGCCCGTGACTCAAGCCATGACGACCAAAGGCGCCAGGAGGGCGCCAGCCGCGCAGTGTCCTCCTTTCCTCTTTGGTGCAAAGGGAGCAAGCACAGGCGAGAGCATCAAGCAAAGGCACCCGTTTCGGTGCAACGAGACCAAGACCAGTCCAACGGCAGGGAGGAAGTCATTGTGGAGCCCAAGCCAGCGTCACCACCAGAGCCTTTGGTAGGCGAGGACCAACTTTAGTCAGGAAAAGTGTACCAGATGTTCCCCTTCAAAATGGCCAATTGTTGGCGCCCTTCCCGCTCAATATTTGGGAAGAGGCCCAGGGCCTTTGCCTATAAATAGGACTAGCCACCCACAGGGTAGGGGGGATCGAGATCGAGATGGAGATCGGATGGTAATCAAGAGATCAGATCGCAATCGAATCAGAGAGAGAGAATCAAGAAGAGAGAGAGAGAGAGAAGGGTGACTGAAATCCTCCTAGCATTTCATCCCCTCAGCCAAGAACAGACCATCGCGAGGCTGTTCTTCCTTGTATTGCTCATCATCATCAGCCCAAGAGGCAATCCACCACACCACACACTGGAGTAGGGTATTACACCACAACGGTGGCCCGAACCAGTATAAACTCCGTGTCTCTTGTGCTGTTCTTTCCATAGCTTAGATCTTAGCGTGGCGGTGGGGCGCAGGTAGGTAGAAGGCGAAATCTCCGCGCGCACCCCAGTGTTCGAACCTCAAGGGTCTGCCGGAACCCGAAATCCGACACACGCATGCCGCCCACGTCACACGCACCTCCCCACGTCGCGCCACGCGCGGGAGTTGTGGGAAGCGCAGCGCGCGAAGAACCTTACCGTGGTAAAAACCGCCCCGCCTGCCCGCGCACCATTTTTGGGCCTAGCCCAACAACGCGTTGCACTTATGTGTGGCCCAGGCCCGGGGCTCCTGTCGGTGTACAAAAAGAGGGGTACACTTTTTGTACCCCTATAACTGTGCACGGGCAGTCTGAGCCGCGGACACCACCACACCAAGCAAGGCAAGGGAGGTGAGCCAGGGTAAGACCGAAGCTCAAGAGAACTAGAACGACGCCAAGGCCAAGACCATGAAGAGCAAGGGGATGAAGCGGACTCCCCCAGCAAGATCCTTGCCGGGAGACAGTTCTAGCAGCCCCGGCAAGACCCTTGCCGCGGCGACTCGTCCTGCGCCTACGGAGCGAGTCACCCTTGAGTCCACTGCCCCCCAAGGCAAGGATTCGGGAGACATCCCCGTGGCGGCATGCAGATCTTCGTGAAGACATTCAAGATCAGATACGCACTAAGGAGATGACAACCCTTGGCGGGATCCCAGCCGAGGAAGACCACAAGGCCCCCGGCAAGTCCCTTGCCGGGGATGACAGCAGGCGCCTCGGCAAGACCCTTGCCGGGGCCCCGGCAAGGCCCTTGCCGAGGACACCCGCAGGGCCACCATCAGGCCCACGCCGACTAAACCTCCACCACCGCATGCATGCAGCGGCCGACCCAACCAGCTGGGCAGGCACCTGCGTGGCAGCATGCAGATCTTCATGAAGACCCACCACTGCATCTCCTCAGTTGCCTGCCTACCTACGTGGCATCTCAAGCATCGCTGGCTAGGGCGCGTGTCGACACAAGAAGGAGCAGCGATGGATGAGACAGGTCTCTCCCCCATCCCCGATAAAGCAAGGACACCTAAACAAGACACATTAAATGCGCCTTGTCATGTAATGCGAGGGATAACCTCGCATCACTGTACCCTTTCCACCTCATGTGTGCCACTGTGGCAACCCCTTTTCCTATAAAAGGAGGCCCGAGGCGACCAGGAGAAGGATTCGGCTTTTTGGAGCTCCTCATGCCCCATAGCTATCTCAAGAACACAGATATACAATCCACCAAAGCAGGAGTAGGGTTTTATGCATCCTCGCGGCCTGAACCTGGATAAACGAACTGTGTGCTACTTGTTAGATCCGCTCTTCCCACGACCCCGCGCCCCGCTAAACGTAGTAGGGATTCTTGTGATCCCATAGGTGTCGTTCCCACCAACAAAGAGACTCCTTGTTATTTGGTTGCGGGGTTGTTTGAGAGAGACCATCTTCATCCTACGCCTCCTATGGATTGATAAACCTTAGGTCATCCACTTGAGGGAATTTTGCTACTGTCCTACAAACCTCTGTACTTGGAGGCCCAACAACGTCTACAAGAAGAAGGTTGTGTAGTAGACATCACAGTGTGGCCCGCTGCGCGACCGGCACTGGGGCGCGGTTTGCTGCCAGCCTGGCGCTCTGCCTGACTGGTGCGGACGGGTCCCATGTCTTTGGAGGGGCGGAGGGGCGGCGGCGCGGCTGCGAGGAGGGGCGGTGGAGCGTCTCTGAAGAGCTATCGGGCCGCGGTGCCATCGAGGTCGAGCTGCAGCTGCTGGACCTGGTGAGTGACTGCTCCTAGCTGCGTGGCGATGGTGGCCGTGGGAGGGGTCGTGCGGCATGCTTTGATGGAGTCCGCTTGCATGCATTCGGCTGGCCCCCCGTTGACCTTGCTGCCAGCCTGGAGAGCATTGACGGGCCCACCATCGAACTCGAGAGGGGTTGCCAGTGCGTCGGAGATGGCTGCCTCCAGCTCGCAGCGATCGTGGTCAACAGGCGCGGGCGGGGACAGCTCAACGGATTTGTCCTAGAAGAACTCCACGACTGGGTCTTGGACGCGACAGGCCCCCGATGGAGGCGGTGGGGGTGGAGGTGGTGGTGGTGGTGGCGGAGGAGTCGGGGACGGCGCGCGACGTAGCGGAAGAGGAGGGGTGGCGCGGATGGCCGCGTCGCGGCCATGTCAGCTTTTGTCCCGGTGCCTGCTGGTGGGGGTTTTGATGCGCTTACGGTGCTACTGCACCTGATCCTTCTATGCTGCAAGCGGGCGGCTGGCGTGGCCCCGACCCAACAGCGTGTCCTTCCAAGAGCGACGGCCACTGTGGCCATCACCATCGGGGTCATCGTGGTCGCGGCGAGCGCCGCCCAGCTGCAGTCCCTGGCAGCCAGAAGGGGCCACCGTCGGTGGCTGCCTCCTGGCGTGGCCCTGCCCATCCTCCACCCGCCGGGTCCAGGTGCCCGGGTAGACGGCTGGGAAAGGGGCGCCGTCGTTAGAGCCCGAGGAGAGGAGGCCGCTCTGGGCGGAGCGGGAGGGGCGCGGGGACTGCGGGGTCCAGTCTTCCACCCTGTCGACGTGGACCAGCATGTCATGCCTTCTTACTCCGGGTGGCGGGGCGACCTCACGGCTGGGCGGCGAGTGCCCGAGCATGGCCACAACGCACCCCGCCCCGTGCTTCGCCCGCCAAATGATGCGTCTGGTGGGGATGTTGGCGATGTCCCACGCCCACACCCAGCACACGAAGGTCTTGGTGTGGCCGCATTCGTGGGTGCGCGTGTCAAGCCGATCGACGACGCACTTGTCGCCGATGATCTCCGCCGCCCCCTCCAGCGACCAGAGTTGCATGGGGACCTTCTTGATGACGACGCGGACATGGAGCGTGAAGTCTTGGAGCACGGTGTGGTCGTCCTCATGCCATGGCTTGAAGTTGAAGGCGACGCCGTCGACGGTGATGGAGCCGCGGCGGATGGCGTTGTCGTGGTGCGCTGGTAGCTCGAAGTAGACGAGGAAGTCTTCGGGGTCATGGCTCGTCACCCGCAGCAGGTGAGGGGGGATGTGCAACTGCTCATCAATGGCCCACCCGATGGATAGGGGGCTGGCTGCATGCTGCGGCGATTCCGCCGAGAGGAGAGCGGCGTGCTTGCGGAACAGGAACTCTTGGTGCTCCATGGCTAGGGTGGAGATGAGCACCTTGTGGCTTGCCCGATCCCGGCGGGAGGGGTCGACGTGGTGGTGCGGACGCTCCATGGAAGCCGGCGGGAAGGGAAAGCACAACCTCCCGTGCACTGGCCCTCTGCCTCATGGTGACCGCAGCTTGGAGCCGCCGCCTCCCTTTCTACCTTGCAGCTGGCGCTTCAGCGGGCACTCCCTATCGTAATGGACAGGCTGCTTGCAGACTATGCATCTAAGAGGATCCTTACAATCTACTTGGTGATGTTCGGTGCTGAGGCAGTGGAAGCAGAGGCTGTCGAAGCGGCTTAAAAAGGCCGCACGCCCGTCCCGACCATTAATGGCGGCGCCCCTGGGCGAGCGGCGTGGCCGGTGGTGCCCGTCGCGCAGCAGTAAACTCCTCTCTACCTTTCGCGCAGCAGCACACTCTTTCTTGGACTTGACCGCCGTCCATCCATCTCCATCTCCAGAAGGGGAAAGGGAGGTTGAGGGTGAAGGCCTTACCACAATCAATAGCTTTCAAAAACACTCTTATATTTTAGAACGAAGGGAGTAGGATACACAAACAATAAAGAAAGATGAAACATAATTTATCCAAAGACATCGCCTTCTAAAGGAATTACATTGTTAGCTCTGGCTCCTAGAAGCTAAATCTCATATGGAAAAAAGTCCCAAACCCTTAGCCCACGCGTCGCGGGCGACTCGGGTGGCGGCGGCACCCGCCCAACTCCTCCTTTACCCCCCACCCCCGCCACCGTACGGAGTTGCAAGGGCAAAACCCCTCATGGTGGATGGCGACGGGGCTCTCCTTGCCCTCGCGCCCGGATTGATGTGGCGGGGCAGTTCCTCCAGGATGGAGCGCCGGGCTCGTGTGAGGCGCGGGGCTCGGCCACGGCGGCATGTGCATGGCGCTGCGGCGACGGTGCTGCTTTCTTGAGGCGGCTTGGTGGCTGCGTGGGACGGGCAAGGCAGCGGCAGCGGCATGGTAGATGTAAGGTAATTATCCCCAAGGTTAATGCCAGAACAATTAGCATTATTAATTAAGAGCTCATTATCTAAGAAGGCAAAGGAATTTGCATAACCTTTATTTTTACCTCTTGGGATCACCAAATCCTTCTTCTTCTTCAATTCCTGAGCTTTGACCGAAGCATGTTTCCCATCTCTTTTGATTCTGTCACTCATCTTGGTTGCCTCCACAGGCCCTCACTTTTTGATCCCAGCGGGTTTCTCATTTGCCTTGAGGGCAGCAGTCTTGACTATAGTTTGAGCTTCAACAGCATCAAACATGGGTAACAATTACTCACCAAAATTTGCAGTAGGTTTTTTCTTCACCACTTCCAGATAGCTCTTGGTTAGTGGAGCCCCCTAAATTTTTGAAAAAATAAACCTCTCTAAAGTAGCTTCATGCTTAGGAGTACCGCGTGTCTGCATATTCTTAGATCTGGATCCTCTAGGAGCAGCAGAGGGCCTTGGGGTATTAATGTTCTTATCAGCCACTTTCTCATTCTCGGTCTCTATTTCTTCCCCCAACAAGTCATCATCACTGTTGACATTTTTATCATCTAACAGCTTGTTACTAGCAGGGTCAGAGGGGTTCTCAGAGTTGGAACTATCATTAGTATCTTTGTCAACTTCAAACCTCAGCAGATACAACTCATGATGAATTTCCACTACCCTATCAGCGGGTATCTTGCTTGGATCTCTGATAGCCACCTGAATTCTCAACTTCTCATAAAAGCTTCTTAATATCATGTGCCAATCCATATTGACCAACACACCTAAAATATAGCAACTTGAGCAATGCCATTCCAGTTGATCCACTTTGGAGGGAGCCCTTCCACAACCACCCAAGTCTCTGTCAAGGTATCATAGGCAGGCATCTCCCCCTCCCGGTTCATGAAGGAGATAGTAACACCTTTTTCTTTAGGTTTATGGAAGGGTACTCAACAAGCTCAGTAATTTTCTTGTTGGGAGAACCTTACCAAGAGTCTGTTTTTGGCATATGGTCTTATCTTCCATGGCCAATTAGTCTTCCACAACAATAACCAAGCCCACATTGCCAAAATTTAGCCACTCACTCTCACTAACCTCGTCAGCCTCAATATGGAAGAGACTCAAACCTGTGTTAGCACTGCCCTAGTAGTAAGCAGCAGGATATGGCTTGTACCAAGTGGGGCACACATCCATATGATGGCCAGGGGTCTTGCAAATCAAACAGATCTTAGGAACAAAGCACATCCCTACAAAATGTCCAGGGAGGCCACAATTGTAGCAGATAGCTACAATGAACTTAGGGTCCACATTAAAAGGTGCACTTCCTTCTCATGCACTGCTATTTCCCCCCTAATTTGCAGTAGTTTCCATAGACCCCCCTTGTTTGCTAGGGTTTTTTCTGCTTCTTCTTATTTTTGCTAGAACCAGAGGGCATAACATGTCCACTCCCACCAGATGTACTTCCAGTGTTGCAAGGCACTTGTTGTTGATATGGCACCAAACCCGGCTCACTGTCCCATACCTTGGAATTGGGTGTTCCACCCTCCTGGTGGATACCCAGCAAACATCTGACCAGGGGGAATCATATGAGAAGGTTGTGCCATGGGAACAATCGATGGCCTGGAGTATATGGAGATGGGGGGGCAGCTGTGCAATTCCAGGAGGCCGAGCAGGTTGGTGTTGGTCCTCTCCTCCCCCTACTGGTTTGGGGTTGGCAGTCCCAATCCGCCATGTCTCATTACACCCTCTGCCGCGAACCCTAGCTTGGGATTGGGATGGGGGCCTGTCCAAAACACTGTTATATCTAGCAGAAGACACCTTCTATCGGGGCACCACCACTTGATGCTCATGGGAGGTGCTGGCCAACCAGGGGCTAGGTGTCACCTGGTCAGCCCTCCCCACAGGATAGCCCCTGACAAGTAGGGCCATGCGGGCAGTGACAGGTTCCCCCCATTGACCTTCCTCACCGGAGACGTCGTCACCAACGCCGGCGGCGACGCCGCACGTCGCCCTCCGCCCCCACGCACCGCTTGAATCGGAGAACCAGGCGGTGTGGATTGGGCACCAGAACCAGGGCCATCTCCAGAAATTCGGGGCCCCGGGCAAAAACCAAAATGTGGCCCAAAATTTTGAACAATTCACATAACATAAGAATTATTATGCGTAAACATACTCTCACTTTATTATATAGTTTCAAGTCTATTTTATTTGTACCTTATTTAGGTATATATCAGCACTAATGCTAAAAAGGTAAAGGGATTGCAAAACAATGAACGTACCTCAAGTCATTTTCATTGGCAATATCAACATCATCACCTCCATTGGTAATATTACCATCAACCCCTTCACTGGCAATATTACCATCATCAATTTCTGCATCATGAGCCTCATCCTCTGTTGCATTATCATCACGACCATCATCAACATTAACATCTGCAGTTTGATTTTCAGAATTATGTTGGGGGTCTTTCACCAAATATTATCAAGGGAACCTGTTAGAGATTGAGCCTCAACTTCGAGTCTTTGTTTCTTATTACGCTTTGCAGCACCAGATTCATGCTTCCTAATTCTACTAGACATGATGAAGATTGAGGAACAAAACCTAACAAATTATAAGTGATCATTGATCAAACATAATCTAATTAGTTTCTAACAGTTGCTAGATGAATAGATCATTCAAATACAGAGAAAATGAACTGAAAATAGGACCTTGCACTTGGAGATTAAAACATAGTTTGGCCTCGAGGTGTTCCTCAATCCTGATTGAAGCAACGAACAAAACCGCGGTCCATGACTGTTGCATCTTCACGCAGCAAGACAATCAACAATTGGATTAGATCGGGATTAACTGCGTCGGCGCCGGCACGACTGCTAGGGCCTTCGTTAATCCCCGATCGCCGCTCGTGAGACCTAGACGGCTGTTCGGTGCCTGTTTGTTTGCAATCGCTGGGCCTCCAACCTTCTTTCTGTAAGTCTGTTATTTGGGCCTCTAGCACTAGCAGCCCAGACTCCCGCATGCATGCATCAAAGACATCACGCAAAATCTCAAAAGGGAAAATCAAAGATACCACGTTTTTTTGAGAATCTTCAAAGATACCACGTAGTCATGCTGTCACGTAGACAGTTTCCTTTCCTGGTTTTTTTAGCGATCGTTCAGGGGAAGCGAGGCATCATACAAAGGGTTTTTTCTCTCGATGGGGGCCCCACGATTTTGCAGGCCCTGTGCGGTCGCTCACCTCGCTCCCCCTCATCAACGGGCCTGGGTTTGCTTTATCTAATAAGCAGCATGCATTTATTATCCAAAAAAGATTTCACCCCGCTTTATAGATAAAGCAAACCCAGGCCCGTTGATGAGGGGGAGCGAGGTGAGCGACCGCACAGGGCCTCCAAAATCGTGGGGCCCCCATCGAGAGAAAAAACCCTTTGTACGATGCCTCGCTTCCCCTGAACGATCGCTAAAAAAACCAGGAAAGGAAACTGTGTACGTGACAGCATGACTACGTGGTATCTTTGAAGATTCTTAAAAAACATGGTATCTTTGATTTTCCCTTTTGAGATTTTGCCTGATGTCTTTGATGCATGCATGCAGGAGTCTGGGCTCCTAGTGCTAGAGGCCCAAATAATAGACTTACAAAAAAGAAGGTTGGAGGCCCAGCGATTGCAGACGAACAGGCAGCGAACAACCGTCTAGGTCTCACGAGCGGCGATTGGGGATTAACGAAGGCCCTAGCAGTCATGCCGGCACCGACGCAGTTAATCCCGATCTAATCCAATTGCTGATTGTCTTGCTGCGTGAAGATGCAACAGTCACGGACCACGGTTCTGTTCGTTGCTTCAATCAGGATTGAGGAACACCTCCAGGCCAAACTATGTTTTAATCTCCAAGTGCAAGGTCCTATTTTCAGTTCATTTTCTCTGTATTTGAATGATCTATTCATCTAGCAACCGTTAGAAACTAATTAGATTATGTTTGATCAATGATCACTTATAATTTGTTAGGTTTTGTTCCTGAATCTTCATCATGTCTAGTAGAATTAGGAAGCATGAATCTGGTGCTGCAAAGCGTAAGAAGAAACAAAGACTCGAAGTTGAGGCTCAATCTCTAACAGGTTCCCTTGATAATATTTGGTGAAAGACCACCAACATAATTCTGAAAATCAAACTACAGATGTTAATGTTGATGATGGTCGTGATGATAATGCAACAGAGGATAAGGCTCATGATGCAGAAATTGATGATGATAATATTGTCAGTGAAGGGGTTGATGGTAATATTACCAATGGAGGTGATGATGTTGATATTGCCAATGAAAATGACTTGAGGTACGTTCATTGTTTTGCAATCCCTTTACCTTTTTAGCATTAGTGCTGATATATACCTAAATAAGGTACAAATAAAATAGACTTGAAATTATATAATAAAGTGAGAGTATGTTTACGCATAATAATTCTTATGTTATGTGAACTGTTCAAAATTTTGGGCCACATCTTGGTTTTCGCCCGGGGCCCCGAATTTCTGGAGATGGCCCTGAGCAAACCGTCCAAACCAAACATTCAACAAGATTCACACATACAAGTCTCACACACACAAAGTAGCAAATTGGGTTAATGCTGAGGGCATAGCTCAACAAGCCTTGAAAACAAAAAACAATACACTCACACACAACAACCCGAGTAGCATGCCTAATCGGGCTCCGGAGGAGAGGGCGGCAGCGGGGGCACCACGCGGAAGGCCATCGAGCGAAGATCAGCGAGGAGGGTCTTGATGGCGTCCCGATCCTGAGGACGGCTAAGCGGCCGTTAGAGTTGCAAGTAAACACACATTTTAAAGATCGTGTCAGTCGCACCAAATCCTAACATCTAAAGCCGGAGGGCCCCGCCAAGCTGCTTGTCGGGTCAGGGGTACACACCGGTCCGGCACACTCTCAGAATCCACCACCGTCATCTTCCACCGATCCATCTTTAGAGCAGGTACCGTTGCATCAACCATGCCAGGCCTGCCATCCACGCCACCACGACGCCAGATAACGCCACCTCCCTACATACGTCCACGAATACACATCTGGCTCCGGGACTGCTGCACCATGCCGCCGAGACCCACCATCGACGATACGGTTGATGCCATGCCGCTTCACCTACATGCCATCTCACGTCGACTCCGAACAACCAGTAACTCCACCACCCTGAGCAGTCCCCGGCCGACGCCTTCAGGAAGTAACATGACACCAGGGTGCCGTCATCGCCCAAACAGAGGAACAGAGGCTTTCGCCTGCGCTCATGGCAGAGGTGGGAGGAGCAGGATACACATTAAAGCCTCCAGGAAGGGAATCAGCCCCGAGGGCCGTCGGCTTCGGTGCGGCCACCGCACTGCCTGGAGTTTTCCCCGGATACATGCCCACCCGCTAGATCTATCTAGGCAACACCGGTAAACGTCGACCGTAGTCGCCAAGTACCATAGCCAGCACGAACCGGAGCAAATCGAGTCGGAGACGACACTTCCCATGGGACTATGGCCGGCCATCAAGGAGCCCCCGCAGCGCCGCTGCCTCCACGCCGCCCATGCAGCCGTGGAAGGCCGCCCATCTGCACCCGCCAGGCAGGCTGCACCGCACGCCACCGATCGAGGTTGCCGCCCCGAGATCCGATCTGCCAGCCGCCGCGGTGCCATGAGAGCCAGAGCCCACCTTCCTTGCGTCCGCGCACCACATGCGCTCCCGTGCACCGTACGCGCTCGCCGCCCCACCCGATGCAAGCTTGCCACGGCGACCACGTGCTCCCACGGCAGACGCTCCGCAACTCCCGAGCCCCGTGAGAGGGAGAACCGGAGTTCCCCGCCACCGCCGACACCGTGCAGGCTTTGCCCGGTGGCGGCGAGGGGAGGGAGATCTGGCGAGGAGGGAGTTCGCCTGATGGCTAGGATTCCGCTCGAGTCGCACGCGGGGTAGGCGACACGAGGGTCAATCCCCTCTCTTCCAACGTACTCTCATAAAATGGGAGACATTTTCACTTCTCGACTCTGCATCAACTAGGGATGCATACGACCATTTTAGTATGAGTACTAAGATGAACATGGTTCTCAGAATTTTTTTAAATGAGTATGAAGATATTTCTTCATGAGTGGTCTCGCCCCACACCAAGCTTGATCCTCAATAAACAGAAGAAAACCCCCTATACATCATCTGTCAATTTTAGAAATTGAATTCGGGTCATTCGGCTGCACAATCGCATGCCCAACCACGCCGAACCGAAAACTGATAAATGGTAGTGGAAAGGAGGAAATAACACTGGAGGAAACAATAAGACAAAGTGTCCTCTATACGGATTAGCATACTCTTTACTCCATAGAAGCCTAGTGTAATACAGTACCAAGCTCACAAGTAAGATGTGAGTATTCTTGGCAAATACAAACAGAAACAACTCCTTGCTTCCACCCAGGTGTGTGAAATTAGCATTGTAAGCTGAAGTGCGGAACACAAACAACATGCCCGGCCTGGAATTTAAACTTGTATTGCTAACATAACAGGGAAGAGATGGATGCACTCACTCTAAGACTCTGAACTCAGAGTTCCAGAAAGAACACACGGTTATAGTCTACAGTTCGCAGGCTAAGCTAAGCCTAATGGTGTGTTCCTCCTCGTCCTTCTCTTGGAGCACGAGGCCTCTGGGGCACCCCTCTCGAGCGCACTTCCACGGCCGCGCAATCGTCCTGACCGATCATAGACATATTAGATTGCAACGAGATTGAATCAGAAGTCAGTCCACCACATGAACTCGAACAGAGCAAATAACAAGGTAGATCATCTGATCATGACGTACTTACATCTGCAGCGTGTCCAGCGCCTCCCACTCCGGGCTCTTCATCATGCAGCTGGGGAGAGGTAGCTGCGGGAGGTGACGTAGCGGCGCGAGGCTTCAGATCCTTGAGGGCGTGGCAGAGGCGGGAGAGGCCCAAGTAGCCTGCGCAGCTGCGGGTGACGTGATGCAGTAGAGACAAGGGGTGCCATAGGAAGAAGGAAGGGGACGATGCCGCCATCGCCATGGCATCTTCTTCCTGGGAACTCTTCTTCTCCAGCTGAAGCTGCCCCTTGTACTCCATAGCAGAGGCTGGAGTTCAGAGACCAAGACACAGGCAGAGAAGTTGCAGATAGCAATGGCAGCTCCATGTATTTATTGATGCAGTTGCGAGGACTGTCCCTTGAGTACCTCGAGAGTGACTCGTCATCGATCATTGGAGATGCACGTGGTAGTACTTTTACCCCTTTCTTTCCGTGTCTATGCATGCAACTCTGTTTGTACCTGAAGATAAACGTGCTGTTTTGTTTCTTCAGACGTATGGTACCATTGGCCTTAATGTAGGAGTATTTACTACCAGCTGAAAGTAGATTAGTGGAGAGAGGAACCATTGATTTCTCAGTTTTCAGTGTCGAAAATTCCCATATGGCAGTAAGTTCTTTCTGTTTGAAAAAAGGATGTGCGTGGCCTCTGCATCAACTGATGCACACAGCCAATATATCACAGCAAGAAGCCTTTTTGCCTTCAGTACAGATCTGTAACTTCTCTGAACCTGAGTACAAAGGAGTATCCAATCTTCCTATCTCACAAGTTTCAGGCACCTGATCTGAAACTAGGAGCGGATGCTAATCGGATTTGACACTCGTCAGGCGTGCATGTGCGGATGTGCCGGTGGAAACAAAGTGGTTCCTCTATCTAGCAAACTAATCCATGTGGCGATCGAAGTGTGTTCCCGCGAAGGTACCGATTGATCGAGAAGTATCTGCTCGATCTTTCCATGTGCTGCTTGGTTCACTCCCTCACACATGCATGGACATCGAGGTAGCGGCACCTGCTCCGGCGTGTTGACAGCCAACACTAAATAAACTAAGCGCGCGCGCTGAGCTCGCTCACCAGCTAATGATTAATTAGCTACAGGCTAGCTAATCAATCAGTTATAGAGCAGGAGTCGTGTAAGCTGCAACTCTTAGTCGAACTCGGGAGTATCGTATATGCTCCTGGAGTCATGATCCTGGCCGAGGATTATATTTATCTTGGTACTTGTATTAAAATGGCTATATGTATCTGAGAACTAGGCTCTCCCTCTCCCTCTCGCGTCGCCCCCCTCGTAGGCGACACGGGGGGCCAACCTCCGCCGCCAACGACCCTCCCCACGTCCCGTCCTCCCCTCCGCCGCCGAGGGTAGTCGGCGCCGGGCAAAGCCCGTGCATGCGACGCGGTGGCGGAGGGCCTCTCCCCTCTCCCCCGGATCCATGGGTGGCGTGGGCGCCCAGATCCGCGGAGGTGCGGCCCCCACTTCGGCCCACGGTGGCGCGGCGTCCCAGCGGCGGCGGCTGTGGTGGTGCCGGTGGGAATCGGCCGGATGCACAGGGAGAGGCGGTGGCCGGGGCGGCGACCCCATGACTGAGTGGCGGCGCGCCCGTTGGTCGGACCGGTTCTGGCTCGTCCCGGATCTGGTGACTACCGGACGACGCGGGGGGTGGCGGCGGCCCGACGTGGCCGGCGATCTGGACACGGTGGTACCGGCGGCTCGCCGGTCTGCCGGAGATCCAGGAGTATTATCGTCTCCGACTCGATCTGCTCCGGTTCGTGCTAGCTCTGGTACAGGGAGACTGTCGTCATCTCCTGGTGCTGGCTCCATGGATCTGGTGGCGGCGGCTGGATCCTTTTGATCGAGTCTCCGACAGAGAAGGCGGCGGTCCGTGCACAAGAAGCTGGATGGAATTCTTCGAACAGATCTGGGTGAAAACCTGCTCTTGTCTAGATGCCGAAGCTGGCGGTGGCGGCGCTCACGACGTCGTTCCCTTCATGAAGGCATCGTTGTGGAGAAGTTCTAGACTACTATCTGCTACCTTGTGACAGCTTGATTTTTGCCCTCTTCTATTTGCCTGATTTTCTTTTGTATTGATTTTGAAATTTGGAGTTTTGAATCTTTTCATATGGACTTAACCACTTGGGTACCCCTTGGCTTTCACCCAAGTGTCCCATTTCCCTCTCTAACCACCATTCCCACTCTGGTTCATCTCAAAATAATTATTGGAATATTTTTCTTAAAAGAAAAATATTCATTTCGCTCTCTTAAACCCTAGCTAGATCAATGTGCTCCAAAGCAACCCCAATTTTTCTTGCCCACAAAAATATGAGAACATTCACAAATATTCTTGGAACCCTAGGGCACCTTCCCGAGCAAAAATATTGCATAACTTTTTGAAATATTTTTGCTATAGAAAATATTTTCTGCTCTGGACAGAAATGGTGGTTTCTACAGCAACTACCATTTTACTTACTCAATTGGGGCTGATTTTTTTCTGCATCATCACCTTAGTAGATGATTGCTATCCTCCAAAGCTCAGCTCCCAACTCCCAGCCGTTTGACCTCAGTAACCTCTCAAAGTTACTGACCAGAAACTTACTAGGCTTGTGAAATCTTTTCTACTGCGTCTGGATCCAAACCAAAGCGTGGTAACCTTCAAAACTACCATGAACAACATGCCAGACATGAAGTTTGGGCTTAGGTTGGCCTGAGGTCAGAGTTCACGCGGTGACCGCGTTCGTCCAGGCGTGGTGGCATAAGGCCGACACGCTCTGCGACGCGCCCGAGCGTCTGTTGATCGCGTGCTCGCTTCCCCGCCTGCCTAAACTTGCCAAACATCGCCACCATCTTCGTCCTAGCTCCCTTAACTCTCCCCTGGCACTCGCCGACGCTGGAGCTCGCCGCAGCGAGCACGGGTGCGGTCCGGCCAACGTAACAGTGCGGTGCGCACTGTGCTCGTCGCCTTTCTCTCGATCCTGTGCTCGTCCCCGTTCGCCCATAGTCCCCACGTGAGCTGCGTCTCCTTCTCCCCTCGTTCGTCGCCGGGCGCCGTGTCCAGGTGTCCACCGACGGAGCCCGAACCCCCCTCGACGCTTGGCTATAAATAGAGACCTCCCCAGCCTCCTCGAGCACCATCCTCCACTCCCACACACTCCACAATCTCGTAGAAAACCGTAGCCCGGCCGGGCAGGCCGCGGGCCGCCGTCCCCGAGCTCGAGCTCGCCGGCGATCCCCTCGGGTCGTCTCCGCAGCTCCGGCCCCTCCCAGGCCTAGGCAACCCTTCTAGGACCTCCACCACTCTGCGGTGGTGTCGTTCCGCCCGGTTGGAGCCCCTGGAGTCACCTCGGCTCGCTGTGGTCTTCGTCTCCGATGAGCTCTACTTCCTGTCTCCGCTAGAGAGGATGATTCCGACGCTGTCCGACCACCCCTAGCTACTCTACGGGTACGCGCAGGTGCGCCTCTGTCTCCTCTCTTGATCCCTCCCTCTCGTTTTGGCCAAGGAGCCCTCGTCGCCGACGTTTGCTCCGACGAAGCCGCGCCATCCCATGTTTCTTTCCCTCTCTCCCCCTCACCTGACTAGCGGGGCCCGCTAGTCAGCCACTTAGTACGTGCGCGAAGCGATACGAGTGGTGGCGCCCCGAGGCTTTACACCTTCGGCGTCAACCCCAGTCTGTCTTTATTTAAATTCAAATTTCAATTATATCTAGAGAGCTTCAAACAGCTATAACTGTTCAACCATAAGTCCAAATGAATTGATTCTTTTTTGCATTGTGTTCTTTGTAAAGAAATCTAGCAACTCACCAAAAATGAGATTTTTCCATGCTGTCTAGATTTTCTGGTGATTTTCAGAAGGGTTCTTGATGTTTTCTTTTTGTGTTTATAAATGTTTTTAGAGAAGTGAAGCTTGTCTTGAGGATCACCAGGAGGCTTGTGAACCTCATCTGCACTAAGGCAAGCCACAACAATATTTTCATGGTGCCATTGCAATATTTGTGATTTTCCTACTTGAATGAATGATTTAATCCGTGCATATAGATCACTATTATGTTGTTTATATTCTGTTAAATGCTTGTCCAAGTTAGTATGCTTGTGTTACAGAAAGTTTAACACTAACTAAGTTGGTAAAGAGACTAGAATTAATATTTGCTATGAAAGAAATGATATGGTTATGGATATAAGTAATTAATTGGAGTTATTTTTCTTGCATAAGAAAAATGATAAAATTTGTTAGAGAAGATTCTGCTTAATGTGAGGTTTAATCTTAACCAAAGAAGTGGCAAGAGTTGTTGATGGTTATGCTTAGTGTGAATATAGTTGACTCAGTCTTTTCCGTTAATATGTGATGCATATGTTATTGTTGCACTTCATGGCATACTATGACACCAGTTATTTGCAATTTAATTTGAACCTGATAATAATACAACTTGAATATATCGTTGACCGGGTCATGGTGCCACTGAATCGAGTTTTTCCCAGTGCAACCACATTTGCCTTTATGGGAAGGCCTTTATTCGGTCCATTGTCATGCCTCTGGTCGGTGCCTCCAACTAGGGAAGGTTATGGGCGTGCGGTACCCTGGCCCGGTAAGCAGACATAACCTTGTGTGCCTGTTGTTGAGATTTCGGTACCGGTCCCCGTAAGGGACGTTTTGGCCACGACGGTGGTCGTTGTGTCTTTGGTAGACACGGGGCCACCCAGGACTAGCCCAGTTGGGAGTGGGTCGGAGTGGCCGAGAGAGTGTCATGGCAATGGAGGGGTTTTGTCGGAATGCCATTGGTCCACCCGAATGGGAGTACGAGGCCATGGGTTCCGTGGTGTGGGTACAGTGCGCTACCTCTGCAGAGTGTCTTAATCTATCGATAGCCGAGACCACGGTTACGGACATGCTCGAAAGTAGGTCACACCATGGGTCAACATTTAATAAAAATTGCACACTAAGTTATGAACTCTGCACTATTGATGATGGCGAGAAGGCCATCGGGTTGGATAAGACCAAAAGTTGGTCATGGTCGTGATCGCTGGAAGGATCATTGTTTTAGACCAAATATGGGTCGTGGTTGTGATCGCCGGAAAGATCACGATATGCTCATAGTTAAGATTTTGAGGTTGGCACGATGGTGATCCAAGAAGTGATCACCGTTGATAAGAGGGATTTTTCTCACCAAGTATGATCACATCATGTTGGTTATATTGTTGCATTGTCAATAATTGGTTAATTATCATGATATTGATTGTCATTATGTTTATGTCTGTTGTGAGTTTGCAAGTACATTCCACGTACTGACCTGGCATGTCATGCCAGATTTCAGGAAAGCCTTTGGAAAGGAGTGCTGTCCGAGTCTAGATCGTGTCCACATCGGTGTCCCTGTGCTATGGAGTTCCTCTACGACGTTGTTTCGCTGCCGCGTAGTTGTTATGATCGAGGCCTTTATGTTCACTAAATAATGTACATATTGTTCAGCCGCACCGTGTGTGCCGCTTGGCCTCGCTACCTGTTGTAATGTAAACTTTGATCCGCTAGCATCAATAAAGCGGTTATTTTCTGTACCAAGATGTTGTGTGTTGCCAGAAGACATGGTCTCTGGGCTGGCAATGCATGGTAAACCGGTTGCTCTGAGCCAGGGTGCCACAACACTTGCTGGTATCAGAGCCGCGCTGACTGTAGGTCACGCTAGGCTACGACGTGTTGATTGGACGGTAGATACGAGCTTACGTTGAGTGCCGGTAGCATTGGTAGCTGGTTGTTAGATTGCATATACTTGTGTTATTTTTATGCTAACCTACTAATGGTTGTGAGTGTAGATGGCTCCGGTGCCGTATCCGTGCCAGTTGCAGCTGATGCCGTACACGTCGCCGCATCTTCTTCGTAATGTGTGGCGCCGACTGTACCCCCTCGATGACGATCCAGTCTATCGTGTATAACGGGAGCGTCTAGCTGATTCAGTGTATGAGCATCCCACAATGGTCACTCTGCGCACCAGTTCTGACTCCAGAACTTACACTCGTACCTCTCGGAGCGGTTACGCTTCTACCGCTTCCCAGGCTGTCCAGTTTGCTGCATTCGAGGTCCTTGTTAAGCTTCCTTACAACGAGGTCCGGATACAGAACCACCCAGGTTTCTACTACTATCCTTCTCTGCACGACAATGGTCATGTCCGCTTCCCTATCATTGATCCAGAGTCCAATAGTGTTGTTAGCCATCTTGCTCGTTACATCACTGCTAGCTATCTTATGATCCACGAGCTGGCTCGAGAGCTGACTCGTGCCCGTACTGCTTTAGCATCTGCTCTAGTCTCTACTAGATCTGCCACTACTCCATCCTCCCTGGGATTTACTCCTTATATTCTAGTCAGTTCTAGTTCCCCTGTTTCACCGGTTACTCCTCCGAGTAGCTCAGGCGCCACGTGAATCCTCTCAGTGCTCCTGCTGAGTGGGTTTCACTTCTCACTACTCCTGTAGCCCCGATGCTTCACCCTACACCTGCCCCTGAGGGAGAGCCCTCGAGGCAATGTCGTCGTGTTACTTTTAACCCGGAGGTCTCAGTTAACCATGTCAGTTCAGGATCCATGTCAGGAGAGGACCCCGCAGCACCAACAGAGTAGTAGAGCTTCTGAGTACTCGCAGTCGTCCGGATGATGCACGAGTGTAGTCGTACGAGTCATGAGATTTCGTTTCATGTATGAGAGTAGTTGGACCTGTCATGTTATGTATCTTTCATGTATGAGTCTATGTATAATTATGTTGGAAGTCTATTTTATTTGCCGTATTTTCTTCGTCATTTTAGTTTTTCTTGGGCTTTTGTTGCTAGCCTTTCCCCAATTCATTTTTGAATACTTCTCATCTTGGTTGTGTTGTCTTGGAAAAAACCACAATAGGATGCCGCGGGGAGGCAGCAGTAGCAACGTTCGCGAGGGCACTCCTGTTCGTCGTTTCTCACGACAGGAAGGACACTCCCCCGAGCCGTACGTTCCACCACCGCCTCCACTGCCAAATCCGCCCTCCACCAAGAAAATGCTACATATGTTTGAGGAAAGACGGAATAATGATCTGATTGAAATTTTAAAAAGTGTGCAAGCTATGGTGGGGCAGAATGGGAATAAGAACGCTCATCACTCAAAGCTGTCAGATTTTCAAAGGACCAAGCCTCCCAGTCTCACTCAGACTATTGACCCCTTGGAAGCAGACGATTGGCTGCGAACCATTGAGAGGAAACTTGAGATTTCTCAGACTGAAGAAGGTGATAAAGTTCCATTTGCAACTCATTATCGTGAAGGCGCTGCTGCCATATGGTGGGAAAATATAAAAGCCATGTGGCCTGCTGATGAAGAAATCACCTGGTCAAAATTCACGAATCAGTTCCGAAAATATCATATCCCTACTGGAATTATGAAGACTAAGCAGCAAGAATTTCTCGCGCTCCTCCAAGGAAATTAGTCTATGGGTGAATATTTGCAAAAATTCAATCATTTGTCACGTTACTCCCTTCATGACGTGGCCACTGAAGAAAGAAAGATTGACCGATTTCTTGGTGGATTAAACCCGCAACTCCGGTGTACTCTCAGCATGTTTGATTTCCCAAATTTTCAAACTATGGTGAACAAAGCTTTCATTGTGAAAAGGGAGCACAAGCTCGTATCAGACAACAGGCCTGTCAATAACGATCACAAGCGCAAGTTTGAGCCAAAGTAGGATGGGCAACCCATGCAAAAGGCTCGTACCTGGCAGCAGAATCAGGTGGAATACAAGCCCAATTGGCAACAGAATGTTAACAAATCCACCACCCAAGTCAAGAATGCCGTGACCAACCCAGTGCACGAGGAGCGCCAACGCATCAATGCTTGCTTTAGTTGTGGGCAAACCGGACATTATGCCAGACAGTGTCCCAAGGACAGCAAGGCAAATGCTCTATTCAGGCCACAAGTCAACTTTATGGAATCATGCCCGGACCAGCAACACATCACTGGGCACGTTCATCACCTCTCCGCAGATGAAGCCCAAGAAAACCCTAAAGTCGCCATTGGTATGTTTCCTGTTAACAACATACCTGCGGTAATTTTATTTGACTTTGGGGCTTCCCACTCTTTTATCTCTCGGAGTTTTGTTGCCCAAAAAAAATTTCCTTGTTCACTTTTGGGCAAGAATATGCTGGTACAAACCCCAGGATCCTTAATCAAGAGCAATCTGGTCTGCCGTAATTTGGAAATCAATATCAATGGAGTCTGCTTTTCAACTTCTTTGATAATTATTGAGTCTGCTAAACTGAATGTTATCTTGGGTATGAATTGGCTGACTCAATAGCAAGCATGCATAAATTGCGCGACCCGAGAAGTCACTTTGACCAGTCGGGAGGGGCAGACTACAAAATTCTATGCTCGCAGAAGCATACCCAAGAAAGAAATGACCTTCACCGCTATGGATGAATTGGAATTAATTCTTGTGGTCAGTGAGTTTCCTGATGTATTTTCCAGAAGAGCTGCCAGGCATGCCACCAGATCGAGAGCTTGAGTTCGCAATAGACCTTGTGCCCGGAACCGCACCGTTGTACAAGAAGTATTACCAGATGCCCTCATCAGAATTTGTAGAGCTAAAGAAACATCTTGATGAAATGCCCCAGAAAGGATATATCCGTCCCAGCTCTTCACCATGGGGATCACCTTCTATCTTCGTGGACAAAAAGGATGGCAGCCTCCGCATGTGTGTGGATTATCATCAGCTGAATGATGTCACCATCAAAAACTAATATCCGCTGCCAAGGATTGATGATTTGTTTGATCAGCTCAGTGGGGCCAAGGTATTCTCCAAGGTTGATTTACGGACAGGATATCATTAGCTCAAGATTAAAAAGGAAGATATTCCTAAGACCGCCTTTACCACTCGGTACGGTCTTTATGAATATACAGTTATGTCCTTTGGTCTCACCAACGCCCCTGCTTTATTCATGCATATGATGAACAAAGTATTCATGGACTTCCTCGATAAGTTCGTGGTAGTATTCATCGATGACATACTTATTTACTCAAGGAGTTCAGAAGATCACAAAGATCACCTCCGAGCAGTGTTACAACGACTCCGCGACCATCAGCTATACGCCAAATTCAGTAAATGTGAATTTTCGCTCAAGCAGGTTGGATTTCTTGGACATGTGCTATCCGCCGAAGGTATAGCCGTGGACCCAAGCAAAGTAAAGGATGTGCCTGATTGGTTGCCACCCACAACCGTATCACATATACAAAGTTTTCTTGGATTAGCCGGGTACTATCGTCGTTTCATTGAAGGGTTTTCCAAGATTGCTAAACCCATGCCAGATCTGCTCAAAAAGGACAAGAAGTTTGAATGGACTGAGGACTGTGAGAAAAGTTTCAATGAGCTAAAGGTACGGCTGCCAACTGCACCGGTGTTAACTTTTCCAGATATCTACCGCAGTTTTGATGTGTACTGCGACGCCTCCAGACAAGGACTTGGATGCGTACTTATGCAAGACAGCAAGGTAGTAGCCTATGCATCGCGACAGCTACGACCCCACGAGGGAAATTATCCCACTCATGATCTAGAATTGGCCGCGGTAGTTCATGCTCTAAAAATTTGGAGACACTATCTCATCGGGAAGAGGTGCCAAATTTTTACCGATCACAAAAGTCTCAAGTATATATTTACTCAGCCAGATTTAAATCTCTGTCAACGAAGGTCGCTTGAGTTAGTCAAGGACTATGATATTGGAATAAATTACCACTCAGGTAAGGCCAACATGGTCGTCGATGCACTCAGTCGAAAGCCTGTCAGCCTGAATATCATATTGGAATCCTAGCCTCCTGAACTTCAAGAGGAGATTGCTCAGCTCAACCTAGTCATAGTTGATGCTGGTGAAAGTGCAACTATCCCTGGGTGGTTTTGGTAATTCCTAACAACATATAGTTCATTGAGCTAATGTTATTTCAAGATAAACATTTCAGGAAAGCTCAATGATTGGCATGGCATGGATTAGAAAGTAGACCCTTCAAAATGCTAAGGATAAAAGATTGGCTCAAGCTCAAAGCACAAGACTCTACATTTTCTATTTTAGTGATCCAAGATCACATTGAGTCTATAGGAAAAGCCAATACTGTTAAGAAGGGATGAGGTGTTGCTTAATGAGGTGCTTGCTCAAAATGCTTACTGATATGCTCCCAAACCCTCCACTACTTTCTTATATCCACATATGTGCCACACCAAACATCCAACTCGGCCCCACCGATTCATTCTATCCGGCGCCACCGAGTTCAGTTGACATAGCCACTGCCAGAAACCCTAGTATTTTTGGTCTCACCGATAGGGATCTCAGTCTCACCGAGATGGGGTTGTAATCTCTCTATTTCCCTTCTTAACATTTCGGTAAAACCGAGATGAGCGATCGGTCCCACCGACATTGCAATGTAAACTCTCTGTTTCCCTTTCGTAACACTTTGGTCCAACCGAGATGAGCGAATTGGCCCCACCGAGTTTGCCTGACCAATTCTCTGTTAGTCCATTACCAAAATCGGTCTCACCGAGTTTGTGTAATCGGTCTCACGAGATTACGTTATGCCCTAACACTAATGAAATCGGTCCCACCGAGTTGACATGTCGGTCCCACCGAGAATCCTAACGTTCACATTTTGAACTAAATCGGTCTGACCGAGTTGCATGATTCGATCCCACCGAGTTTGGTGATTTGTGTGTAATGGTTAGATTTTGTGTGGATGCTATAAATACCCCTCCACCCACTCTTCATTCGTGGAGAGAGCCATCAGAACATGCCTACACTTCCAATACATATTTTCTAAGAGAGAACCACCTACACTTGTGTTGAGGTCAAGATATTCCATTCCAACCACATAAATCTTGATCTCTAGCCTTCCCCAAGTTGCTTTCCACTAAAATCTTCGTTCTACCAAATCCAATCCTATGAGAGAGAGTTGAGTATTGGAGAGACTATCATTTGAAGCACAAGAGCAAGGAGTTCATCATCAACACACCGTTTGTTACTTCTTGGAGAGTGGTGTCTCCTAGATTGGCTAGGTGTCACTTGGGAACCTCCGACAAGATTGTGGAGTTGAACCAATGAGTTTGTAAGGGCAAGGAGATCGCCTACTTCATGAAGATCTACCCTAGTGAGGCAAGTCCTTCGTGGCCGACGGCCATGGTGGGATAGACAAGGTTGCTTCTTCGTGGACCCTTCGTGGGTGGAGCCCTCCGTGGACTCTCACAACCGTTACCCTTCGTTGGTTGAAGTCTCCATCAACGTGGATGTACGATAGCACCACCTATCGGAACCACAGATAAAAAATCTCTGTGTCAACATTGCGTTTGCTCCCTCAAACTCATCCCTTTACCTTCATATGCAATTGTTTTACATTCCGCTGCTATACTCTTAGAATTGCATGTGTAGGTTGATTACATGTTTGTGCTAAGTTGCTAAAATCTGCCAAGAACTAAAATTGGGAAAAGGCTAGATTTTTATTTGGTCAAGTAGTCTAATCACCCCCTCTAGACATACTTTAGATCCAACAAGTGGTATCAGAGCCAGGTTTCCATTTGCTTTGATTTCCATAGCTTTTGGTGGTCATAGCCTTGGTTTCACAACCTAGGAGAGTATGGCGTCTAGCGAGGGAAATTACCACCATAGAGGTACTTACTTTGATGGTACAAATTTTGCTAGTTGGAAGCATAAGATGAAAATGCATATTCTTGGACATAACCCTGCCGTTTGGGCTATTGTGTGTATTGGCTTGCAAGGTGAATTCTTCGATGGGAGAGAACCAAACCGTGAAGCTACCGCGGAAGAGTTGAAGATGCTACAATACAATGCTCAAGCTTGTGATATTCTCTTCAACGTATTGTGCCCCGAAGGATTCAACAAAATCAGCCGTCTTGAGAATGCAAAGGAAATTTGGGATACTTTGATTGATATGCACGAAGGTACCGACTCTGTCAAGGAATCCAAATTGGATGTGCTTCAAAGTCAACTTGACAAGTTCAAAATGAAGGACGGTGAAGGTGTCACTGAAATGTATTCTAGGCTTGCTCTCATCACAAATGAGATTGCCGGCTTAGGAAGTGAAGAGATGACCGACAAATTCATCATCAAGAAGATCCTAAGAGCCTTGGATGGAAAATATGATACCGTGTGCACATTGATCCAAATGATGCCCAATTACAAAAATCTCAAGCCAACGGAAGTCATTGGAAGAATTGTTGCTCATGAGATGTCACTCAAGGATAAGGAAGAGCTTCACAACAAGTCAAGTGGTGCTTACAAAGCCTCATGTGATGCTCCCACATCATCAAGTGAGAAGCAAACATTCAATGAAGAATTGAGCCTAATGGTAAAGAACTTCAACAAGTTCTACAAGAGTAGAAGCAAAGAAAGAAGTTCCAAGTCAAGGTCCTACAATGACAAAAGATCTTCTAGTTGTGAGCGTAATTGCTACAATTGTGGAAGACCCGGACACTACTCCAATGAGTGTACGGCTGCCTACAAAAGAAGAGAAGATTCTCCCAAAAGAAGAAGTAGAAGAAAAGAATCACCACCAAGAGAAAGGAGGAGTAGAGATGATCGTTATGAACAAAAACCCTCTTGGAGAAGCAAGGATTCAGAAAGGAAAGAAAAGTCATCAAGGAGCTACACAAAAAGAAGACATCAAGCTCATGTTGGTGAATGGGTATCCGGCTCCGACCCTGACAATCACTCCGAAAGAAGTTATCACTCCGACTCCGAATATACTCAAGATGAAGGTGTTGCCGGTCTAGCACTTGTGTCAACCAACTCCTACGACATATTTGACTCACCTAATGAAGGAATTGGAAGGTGCTTCATGGCCAAAGGTCCAAAGGTAACACACCCCGAGTATGTTGATTTCGATAGTGATGAAGATGATTCGCTAGGTGATGATGACTTACTTGTTGACAACTCTAGTGATGAAAACTATGATGAAATGTCAATTAATCATGCTAATCAAGATAAAACGAATGATGATGATAAGAAGGATATTGATCATCTAACTAAAGAACTAAACACTCTTAAGTTAGCTCATGAAACTACCTTGGAAAATCATCGAGAACTTTTAAAGACTCATGATAAGCTACGCTTTGAAAAGCTCGACCTTGAGCAAGAGCATGAGTTTTTAAAGGCAATCAATGATGATCTTCGCAAGAAATGTTCTTCTTACATTGCCAAGCGTTTACTCTTGTCTACTTACATACCACAAGTTAAATCTAGCAACAAGAGCAAGAAAGATTCTTCATCTAGTAGTAACAACAATCATGCTAAATCCAATATTGTTGCTTCTAGTAGTTCTCTTGATTCCACTAATGATTCTCTTAGCCAAGTTACACTTGAGCAAGAAAATAGCTTATTGAAGGGAATTATAGAGAAAGGTGTTTACAAGAGCCTTGATGGGAGTAAGCAATTTGAGGAAATTGTACGCAAGCAAGGAAGACACCTGAAGAATCAAGGTGTTGGTTTTGAACGAAAGTTCAATGCCAATGGAGTTGAGTGGGAAGAAGATCAATACCCCAATACGAAGTTTGTTCCTCAACAAGAGAAGTATGATCCTACTTATTTCGAAGGGACACAAGCTCAAGATGATCTTCCACCACAAGACCACAAGCAAAAAGGCAAGGACAAGCTTCAAGAGGAGATTGATGCATTCGAAGAAGCACCCAAGGCCTTGGTCAAGTGGGTTCCCAAGACCACATCAAGTTCTATTTCATCAAGTACAACTACAACTCCAAGGGTTCCCATCAATATGGTGTGGATCCAGAAGAAGAAGAACTAGAGAGTTCTTGAGGGTGACTCTGCCAACATACTTCACTCTTATCATTTTGGCGAGGACAAGTGCAAACAACTTCCATATCTTGCACTAGTTCAAGGAGTCACAAACCCTCTTGTTGGTTAGACAAGGGACAAGGTAACCTAATGCTTTCATGGATATCATCTTGTGTATGCATCACTCTATGTCTATGGATATCCTCATTTGTTCCTTGTGGGACTAACCCGTGTAGGTATTGAAAGTGCAACTCACTCCAAAGGATTGCTCCAAATGATCTACATCAACATTGAGCATCTACATCTTCAACACCTACATGAAGTCATCATCAACAAAACCCAAGGTTAGTTCATCCCTCTTAGGGGGGATATCACATGTAGGGGGAGCTTTACTCTAACCAATTAAGCTAAAGGAACTCTAATGGTGTGAACACAACAATGCTTTATGTCAAAGTGGTAACCCCACTTGTGCTTAAACGATGAGTATGACCTATGATCAAATGTTCTCATTTGACTCCTAAGTCAATATACGCATATATAGATGACCTAGTCATCGCCAAACTTCTTGATAGATGCTAGAGTGTTTGTGCATGCTTTGTCACATATTTCATTTGCCATTTTATTGTGTGAGCATGTTGGTTGCATGTTTTACTCATTCAAGGACATCCATTTGTTGTTTTGATTGTTTGGCTCTTTCTCTTTTGCCAAATGGATGGACAAGAATGCCTAAGAACTCCCTCTAGCTATCTATGCTTTTCTCGTCTCAAACTCTATTCATGCTACATCACAAAGTTTGAACAAGTCAAATTCGAACCACTCTGTGTGAGGAGCACTCGGAGTTCCCAATTCGTCATAGACTTAAACTTCCAAAACCTCTTTGTGTATCTCGGTCTGACCGATTCATCCTTTTCGGTCCTATCGAGTCACTAAGATGATCTAGGGTTTTTCAATCTCGGTGCAACTGATTAGAACCTTTCGGTCACACCGAGTTGCAGTAACTGCCTGCAGTTTTGCATCTCGGTGCCACCGAGTCGTTCCACTCGGTCACACCGACAGGGTCAGGTTATATATACCGACGGGCCAAAATTTGGAAATTTTTCCGAACCTCCTCACCCGCGCATAACCTACTCTGCCTCCTCGGGTCTCCGGATCGTCCCCTCGGCGCCAGCAACCTCCCGCCACTGGTCTCCGCCGCTGTCAAGGGAAATCTTCACCACCGTTGCCACCATAGCAAGTTCGTCGCCGAACTAGGGTACGAACTCGATCATTGTGCTAATCCTTAACTCCGATTCTTAGCACATTGCTTTTCCATGATCTTTGCCACGATTGAAATCATCATGTCCATTGAAAACATCCCGTAGATTAGTTTTGATTTGAAAATTTAGGGTTAGGTCTCCGCCGAATTCATCTCGGACCGACCGAGTTGTAGGAATCGGTCTCACCGATTTTGGCTTAGGCCAGAGCACACACGTTTTCGGTCTGACCGAAAATTGCAAATCGGTGTTACCGAGTACAAATCTCTGTGAAACCCTAGCAGTCTCAGTGCCACCGAACTGTGACTCGGTCTGACCAAGTTCACTAGTTTAGGTTCCAAAAACTGCTTCGGTATCACCGAGTTTACAAATCGGTAGATCCAAAATACTTTCTGTGAAGAACTAAAACTAAGTTTTTGAGTCAATTGTTTTGCAAAACTCTTGTACTTTGTGATGCTCATCTACTCTACCTCATCTATAATCTATTCATAGGGTCTGCTGACAGTTTTCCTGCACGATGTCTGACCAAAGTGATAGCCAGAACAAGTCTGGGGAGCAGGTTCAACTGAGTGAGGGCACTAGTCCCTCCAGTTCATCTGATGATGGCAGCAGGAGCACAGCAAGTAACTTGCCAAAGGCAGCCACCAGAACAAGAAAGAAGAAGACCTCAGATTCAGAGGATAAGGATTATGTGGCTGTTGAGGAAGAAGTCAGCTCCAAGAAAAAGGTGCTGAAAAAGGAGTATGGCTCAACTGCTACAGTCAAGCCAGGGATGCATAAGAAGGCACCAGCAAAGAGAGCCCCCATGTCTAAGGCCAGAGCATCCACTGCTGCAACCTCCAAGCCTTATGAAGAGGCAGTTGGAAAAGGAAATAAAAGGAAGGAAAGGGTCAAGAAGACCACTGCCAGAGTGCTTGGTAGATCATCAATTATGAGAGATGGTGATGAAGAGGAAGAGGATGCTGCACCAGCACCCAAAGCTCAAAAGCTCATGGGAGATGCAATCAGATCAGGGGCTGCTCCACCTAAGCCCCAAGATGCTCCCAAGGCAGCTACTCCAGCTCAAAAGCCCAAGAGAAGCACTAGAAACATTTCTGCCGAGGAAAAGAACAAGGACCCAGTGCCTGAAGCTGCTGAAGAAGAAGATGATTCTGTTGTGTTGAGGAAGCTGAAACCAAAGATCCCTGACCACACTGATGCACACCCAGTTGCAGAGAACATGAAAATCAGGAAGGATGCCGGTTTGAGACTATGGAGACAGTCTGATCAATATGCTATCAGGAGAAGAACTGATGTGGACTACAGGTTTCACACTAAGAAACAACAGGACTTGTATGAGACAGTGTTGCTTGATAAGAAGCCCATTGTGTGTGATATGAGATGGGTAGACTGAGAGTACATCCAGAAGAATGAAGATCACTATCCTGGAGTGTATGATAGTTTTAAGGCATGTGGAGTTGATGAATTTGTTGCCCAGAAGCTCACCAAGTGGAATGATGAGCTGATCATGCAGTTTTACTCCACTGCCCATTTCTATCCAGATGGGAAGATCGTTTGGATGTCTGAGGGTACTAGGTACCAATCCACAGTTGATGAGTGGGCTCAGTTGATCAATGCCCCAAAAGAAAGTGAGGATGACTTGGACGTTTATGCAGAGAAGAAGAAAGACCACAACACTATGGCCAACATGTATAAGGAGATCCCAGATGCTGCTTTGGATACACATAAGTTTGGATTTGTCCATTACCTGTTGTCTGGTCTGCCAACAATCAACTGGATTCTGAGACACACACTGCTACCCAAGTCAGGTGATCACAAGATGATCAGAGGATATGCCATCAACTTGCATCACATATTTGATGTCCCACAGAAGTTCAAGGTCATGAGCTTGATTGTTGAGACAATCAAGAGGACTGCTACTGACTAGAAGAGAAGTTGTGGGTATGCCCCACAAATTCAGGAACTCATTAACTCAAAGATGGGCACATGCACATATCTTTTGGACAAGGAGCACCTGCCCATCTATCCTAATTTTGAAGACAACACTGTGGTAATGGATGAAAATGAACCATCTTCAGCTCAAGCACATGAGAAGAGAGAGAAGGCAAAGGCAGAAAAAGCTGCAAAGATGCCAGCTGTTGAAGAGGCATCTCAAGTGTTCTTGAAATCCAAACAAGATCAACTTGGATATCTAATCCAATCCACCCTGAGGATTGAGCAGGGCTTGGCCACCCTGACTAAGAACCAGGAGAGTTTGGAGAGGATCGTTGAGCAGAAGTTCTATAATCTGGATGTCAAGGTAACTGAGATCCAAACTGCAGTTGAGCAACTTCAGGAGGAAGCAGAGGAGAAGAAGGGCAAGTCTACTACTGATGCTTTCAAGAGAGTGTCACGAGGTCCAAGGTCTGCTGTAGTGCCAGTGATAGACACTAGAGCTACAGCATCAGCACCAGCAGCCACAGCTCCAGTGCCACCTCCAGCAGCCACTCAATCAGCTCCAACTACTTCATCGGAAGCCTTCGTCCTTGGAGTTCTCTCTACACCACCTCCCGAAGATCAAGCTTGAGAGTCATTTAGCACTATGCATTTTTGAACTTTTTGGTAATTTGTTGCCAAAGGAGGAGAAAAATGTATATATCATAGGCTTCGAGAGAGAGAGAGAGAGAGAGAGAGAGAGAGAGAGAGAGTGTTGGTTTTTATCTCTCTTTTGCACTTTTTTGGTTTGTTTGAAACTTTATTGTGTGCTTGTGTGAGCTACTTGTGAGATACTTGTTTATCACGTGTTTGATCAAATGCTACCATTAATGTTTGGTTGAATGATGCTATCTTTTATATCTATTGTATGATCATTCACTTGCTTGGTGATGAGTGCGTGCTTTTAATCTCTATCATTTTGAGCGCTCCACCAAGATGTATGTGACATGGAAGAGTAACCCATGATCCTAATCGATTGTGCATTTGCATTCAAAAGCAAATTTTAAATAATGCACAAATTTAGGGGGAGCTCTTGATTATCACATACTTCTCAAAGCGACGATGTCTTTTCAATCTCATTTATCATTTGTCGAAGCTTTGATCTATATGCTGTCATCAATTACCAAAAAGGGGGAGATTGAAAGTGCAACTATCCCTGGGTGGTTTTGGTAATTCCTAACAACATATAGTTCATTGAGCTAATGCTATTTCAAGATAAACATTTCAAGAAAGCTCAATGATTGGCATGGAATGGATTAGAAAGTAGACCCTTCAAAATGCTAAGGATAAAAGATTGGGTCAAGCTCAAAGCACAAGACTCTACATTTTCTATTTTAGTGATCCAAGATCACATTGAGTCTATAGGAAAAGCCAATACTATTAAGAAGGGATGAGGTGTTGCTTAATGAGGTGCTTGCTCAAAATGCTTAGTGATATGCTCCAAAACCCTCCACTACTTTCTTATATCCACATATGTCCCACACCAAATATCCAACTCGGCCCCACCGATTCTTTCTATCCGGCGCCACCGAGTTCAGTTGACATAGCCACTGCCAGAAACCCTAGTCTTTTCGGTCTCATCGATAGGGATCTCGGTCTCACCGAGATGGGGTTTTAATCTCTCTATTTCCCTTCCTAACGTTTCAGTAAAACTGAGATGAGCGATCAGTCCCACCGAGATTGCAATGTAAACTCTCTATTTCCCTTTCGTAACACTTCGGTCCAACCGAGATGAGCGAATCGGTCCCAGCGAGTTTGCCTGACCAACTCTCTATTAGTCCATTACCAAAATCAGTCTCACCGAGTTTGTGTAATCGGTCTCACCGAGATTACGTTATGCCCTAACCCTAACGAAATCGGTCCCACCGAGTTGACATGTCAGTCCCACCAAGAATCCTAACGTTGACATTTTGAACTAAATCGTTCTGACAGAGTTGCATGATTCAATCCCACTGAGTTTGGTGATTTGTGTGTAACGGTTAGATTTTGTGTGGATGCTATAAATACCCCTCCACCCACTCTTCATTCGTGGAGAGAGCCATCAGAACATGCCTACACTTCCAATACATATTTTCTGAGAGAGAACCACCTACACTTGTGTTGAGGTCAAGATATTCCATTCCAACCACATAAATCTTGATCTCTATCCTTCCCCAAGTTGATTTCCACTCAAATCTTCTTTCTACCAAATCCAATCCTATGAGAGAGAGTTGAGTGTTGGGAAGACTATCATTTGAAGCACAAGAGCAAGGAGTTCATCATCAACACACCATTTGTTACTTCTTGGAGAGTGGTGTCTCCTAGATTGGCTAGGTGTCACTTGGGAGCCTCCGACAAGATTGTGGAGTTGAACCAAGGAGTTTGTAAGGGCAAGGAGATCGCCTACTTCGTGAAGATCTACCCTAGTGAGGCAAGTCCTTCGTGGCCGACGACCATGGTGGGATAGACAAGGTTGCTTCTTCGTGGACCCTTCGTGGGTGGAGCCCTCCGTGGACTCGCGCAACCGTTACCCTTCGTGGGTTGAAGTCTCCATCAACGTGGATGTATGATAGCACCACCTATCGGAAGCACAGATAAAAAATCTCCGTGTCAACATTGCGTTTGGTCCCTCAAACTCATCCATTTACCTTCATATGCAATTGTTTTACATTCCGCTGCTATACTCTTAGAATTGCATGTGTAGGTTGATTACTTGTTTGTGCTAAGTTGCTAAAATCTGCCGAGAACTAAAATTGGGAAAAGGCTAGATTTTTATTTGGTCAAGTAGTCTAATCACCCCCCCTCGAGACATACTTTCGATCCTATAGTTGGCCTTGCTAATATTTTGGAAGTCGTGCCCACCCTTGAGGAAGAGATCCGCAAGGCACAGCCAGATGACACCATTCTACAGAAACGTGCCAAGAATAGGGTAGCAGGACAGATCTCAGATTTCTCAAGGGATCAATTTGGTACTTTCCAATTCCGTGGAAGAATTTGTGTACCAGATGAGGCGGATCTAAAGCAGAAAATCCTGTCGGAAGCACATGAATCTTCGTATTCTATTCACCCTGGAGTTACGAAAATGTATGAAGATCTGCGACAAGTGTTCTGGTGGGATGGGATGAAGAAAGACATCGCTTATTTTGTAGCTTGTTGCGACATATGCAACAAGGTGAAGGCAGACCATCAGAAGCCAGCTGGACTTCTCCAACCCCTGCCAGTCTCACAATGGAAATGGAATGATGTCTGCATAGATTTCATCACAGGACTGCCCAAGACCCCGCGAGGCAATGATGCAATCTGGGTCATAGTGGACACCTTAACCAAGGTTGCTCACTTTAGCCCAATCAGAACCACATATCGAGCGGATCAACTTGCACAGCTGTATGTATCCAAGATAGTCAGTCTGCATGGAGTACCCTAAACCATCACTTCTGACCGAGGTTCACTTTTTACCTCCGCTTTTTGGTCATGTCTCCATCAAGCCTTGGGGACAGCACTAAAATACAATACCGCTTATTATCCTCAGACCGATGGACAGACAGAGCGAGTAAACCAAATACTCAAAGATATGCTACAAGCCTGTGCTTTGGCCCAAGGATCTAAATGGGAAGACTGTCTGCCATATGCCGAGTTCTCTTATAACAACAGCTTCCAGACCAGCCTAAAAATGTCACCATATGAGGCTTTGTATGGCCGTAAGTGCCGCACTCCTTTAAATTGGTCTCAAACTGGAGATAGCCACATTTTCGAGATGGATCACATGATGGAAGCTGAGAAACAAGTTAGGGAAATCAGAGACAGATTGCAATTGGCCAAATCTCGATAGAAGAGTTACTATTATGCAAAGCACCGACATATTAGTTTTGAACCCAGAGAATAGGTATACCTCTGAGTCACTCCTTTGAAAGGAGTCAACAGATTTCGGACTCGTGGAAAGTTGGCACCAAGATTTATAGGTCCATATCCAGTTATGCCACGAGTGGGTATTGTTGCATATCGGTTGGAACTACCCCCTGAATTATCAGACGTGCACAACGTGTTTCACGTATCACAATTGAGGCGATGCATATCGCCGCCTGAGAAAAAGACTGCTATGACTGAGATAGAACTGGCAAAGGACTTAACATATGAAGAGAGACCGGTTAAAATTTTGGATCATATGGAAAGGGTCACTCGTAGCAAAGTAAGAAAGTTCTACAAGGTTCAGTGGGAGCATCACACAGAGTCAGAATCCATGTGGGAACGGGAAGAATTTCTAAAGTCACATTATCCAGAATGGTTTTCCCAAGCAACCCAATCTCGAGGACGAGATTCATTCTAAGTGGGGGAGGTTTTGACAACCTGGTTTTTGCCCTCTTTTATTTGTCTGATTTTCTTTTGAATTGATTTTGAAATTTGGAGTTTTGAATCTTTTCATATGGACTTAACCACTTGGGTACCCCTTGGCTTTCACCCAAGTGTCCCATTTCCCTCTCTAGCCATCATTCCCACTCTGGTTCATCTCAAAATAATTATTGGAATATTTTTCTTAAAAGAAAAATATTCATTTCGCTCTCTTAAACCCTAGCTAGATCAATATGCTCCAAAGCAACCCCAATTTTTCTTGCCCACAAAAATATGAGAACATTCACAAATATTCTTGGAACCCTAGGGCACCTTCCCGAGCAAAAATATTGCATAACTTTTTGGAATAGTTTTGCTACAGAAAATATTTTCTGTTCTGGACAGAAATGGTGGTTTCTACAGCAACTACCATTTTACTTGCTCCATTGGGGCTGATTTTTCTTGTGCATCATCACCTTAGTAGATGATTGCTACCCTCCAAAGCTCAGCTCCCAACTCCCAGCCGTTTGACCTCAGTAACCTCTCAAAGTTACTGATCAGAAACTTACTAGGCTTGTGAAATCTTTTCTACTGCGTCTAGATCCAAACCAAAGCATGGTAACCTTCAAAACTACCACGAACAACATGCCAGACATTAAGTTTGGGCTTAGGTCGGCCTGAGGTCAGAGTTCACGCGGTGACCGCGTTCGTCCAGGTGTGGTGGCATACGGCCAACGCGCTCTGCGACGCGCCCGAGCCTCTGTTGATCGCGTGCTCGCTTCCCCGCCTGCCTAAACTTGCCAAACCTTGGCACCATCTTCGTCCTAGCTCCCTTAACTCTCCCATGGCACTTGCCGATGCCGAAGCTTGCCACAGTGAGCATGGGCACGGTCCGGCAAACGTAACAGTGCGGTGCGCACTGTGCTCGTCGCCTTCCTCTCGATCCTGTGCTCATCCCCGTTCGCCCACAGTCCCCGCATGAGTTGCGTCTCCTTCTCCCCCTCTCATTGACGCCGTTCGTCGCCGGGCGCCGTGTCCAGGTGTCCACCGACGGAGCCCGAACCCCCCTCGATGCTCGGCTATAAATAAAGCCCTCCCCAGCCTCCTCGAGCACCGTCCTCCACTCCCACACACTCCACAACCTCGTATAAAACTGTAGCCCGACCGGGTAGGCCGCGGGCCACTGTCCCTGAGATCGAGCTCACCAGCGATCCCCTCGGGTCGTCTCCATAGCTCCGTCCCCTCGCAGGCCTGGGCAACCCTTCCAGGGCCTCCGCCACTCTGCGGTGGTGCCGTTCCGCTCAGTTGAAGCCCCTGGAGTCGCCTCGGCTCTTCGTCCTCTTCATCTCCGGCGAGCTATGCTTCCTGTCTCCACTAGAGAGGATGATTCCGACGCCGTCCGACCACCCCTAGCTACTCTACGGGTACGGGCAGGTGCACCTCCGTCTCCTCTCTCGATCCCTCCCTCTCGTTTTGGCCAAAGAGCCCTCATCATCGGCATTTGGTCCGGCGAAGCCGTGCCGTCCCCTGTTTCTTTCCCTCTCCCCCCTCACCTGACTAGCGGGGCCCGCTAGTCTGCCACCCAGTACGCGCGCAAAGCGATACGAGTGGTGGCGCCCCGAGGCTTTACGCCTTCGACGTCACCCCTAGTCTGTCTGTATTTAAATTCAAATTTCAATTATATCGAGAGAGCTTTAATCAGCTATAATTGTTCAACAATAAGTCCAAATGAATTGATTCTTTTTGCATTGTGTTCTTTGTAAAGAAATCTAGCAGCTCACCAAAAATGGGATTTTCCCATGCTGTCTAGATTTTCTGGTGATTTTCAGAAGGGTTCTTGATGTTTTCTTTTTGTTTTTATAAATGTTTTGAGAGAAGTGAAGCTTGTCTTGAGGATCACCTGGAGGCTTGTGACCCTCATCTGCACTAAGGCAAGCCACAACTTTTCATGGTGCCATTGCAATATTTGTGATTTTCCTACTTGAATTAATGATTTAATCCATGCATATAGATCACTATTGTTTTGTTTATATTCTGTTAAATGCTTGTCCAAGTTAATATGCTTGTGTTACAGAAAGTTTAAAACTAACTAAGTTGGTAGTATGACCTGTTGTTTAAGTTCTTGCTGACCACAAAGGGTCCTTCCCAAGGCGGGGATAGTTTGTGTGCATCAGACAGATCCTGGATGAGCCGGAGCACTAGGTCACCTTCTTGAAAGGTTCTGAACTTAACCCGACGGCTATGATAACGGCGCAGGTCCTGTTGATAAATTGTTGATCGAGCCGCCGCCAATTCTCTCTCCTCATCTAACAAGTCAAGTGCATCCTGTCGGGCTTGCTCATTATCGGCCTCAACGTAAGCCGCCACGCGAGGCGAGTCATGACGGATGTCACTAGGCAGCACTGCTTCCGCTCCATAAACCATAAGCCGGGGCACCGAGGGTAATGTTGATACTCCACAACACCGAGGGTAATTCCTCTACCCAACAACCCGGAGTCTGTTGTAAGGGAACCATAAGCCGGGGCTTGAGACCTTTTAAGATTTCCTGATTTACTCTTTCAGCTTGACCATTGGATTGAGGGTGAGCTACTGAAGAAACATCAAGCCGGATATGCTCATGTTGACAAAACTCCTCGATAGCACCTTGGGACAAATTCGTGCCATTGTCAGTGATAATGCTGTGTGGAAAACCAAAGCGAAAAATCACCTTTTTTCATGATCTGAACTGTCGTGGCTGCATCACACTTGCTCACTGGCTCTGCTTCAACCCATTTGGTGAATTTGTCAACTGCCACTAAAAGATGCGTCTTTTTATCTTTATACCTTTTGAAAGGTCCCACCATGTCAAGCCCCCAAACTGCAAACGGCCAAGTGATTGGAATCATCCGCAACTCTTGAGCCAGCACATGCGCTCGTCATGCAAATTTTTGACATCCATCACACCTACTGACCAGATCCTCCGCATCAGCGTGAGCCGTTAGCCAGTAAAAACCATGACGAAAAGCTTTGGCCACAAGAGACTTTTACCCGGCGTGATTACCACAATCCCCTTCATGTATCTCATGAAGTATTTCTTGACCTTCTTCGGGGAAACACAACGTTGAAACGCTCCAGTGACGCTGCGATGATACAATTCTCCATTAGAAATCGTCATTGACTTGGACCGTCGGGTTATCTGTCGGGCCAGGGTCTCGTCCTCTGGCAACTTACCCCGGGTCATGTAAGCCAGGAACGGTAATGTCCAATCCGAAATGACATGAAGAGCCGCTACCAACTATTCCTCCGGGTCAGGAATGGCCAAATCTTCCTCTGTAGGCAACTTAACAGACGGGTTATGTAAAACATCTAAGAAGGTGTTAGGCGGCATCGGCTTACGCTGAGATCCCAACCGGCTTAAGGCATTGGCTGCTTCGTTCTTTCTGCGGTCAATGTGTTCCACTTGATAACCCTTAAAATGCCCTGCAATAGCGTCGACCTCGCGGCGATAAGCTGTCATGATAGGATCCTTGGAATCCACTTGCCTGACACCTGTTGAGCCACAAATCTGAATCACCAAGGCACCGTACCCGGCTCAGACTCATCTCTTTAGCCATTCGAATACCATGGAGCAAGGCTTCATATTCTGCTACATTGTTAGTACAAGGAAACATCAATCGCAACACATAACAAAACTTGTCACCTCGAGGAGAAGTTAAAACAACTCCAGCCCCCGAGCCTTCCAACTGTCTGGACCCATCAAAGTGAATCGTCCAATATGTGTTGTCTTGTTTCTCCTATGGCATCTGCAACTCTGTCCAGTCATTAATTAAGTCAACCAACGCTTGAGATTTGATCGCAGTACGTGGCACATACTTCAAACCATGAGACCAAAGTTCAATAGCCCACATGGCGACTCGTCCTGTAGCTTCTCTATTTTGAATAATGTCGTCTAGAGGATCAGAGTTAACCACAGTGATTGGGTGACCCTAAAAGTAATGTTTGAGCTTCCGGCTTGCCATGAACACCGCATAAACGAGCTTCTGCCAATGTGGATATCTTTGTTTAGATTCAATGAGCACCTCGCTGACATAGTAAACCGGCTGTTGGACCGGATGTTCCTTGCCAGCCTCCTTGCGCTCCACAACAACTGCTACACTGACAACACGTGAGTTAGCAGCCACATACAACAACAACAGCTCTTTCTCAACCGGAGCAGCAAGAACCGGCAACTTAGCGAGTTGTTTCTTCAGATCCTCAAAAGTAGAGTTAGCAGCGTCACTCCAGACAAAGTCATCCGCCTTTTTCATCATTTGATACAAAGGCATCGCCTTCTCCCCTAACCGGCTTATGAACCGTCTTAAGGCCTCGACGCGACCCACTGAACATCATTGATGCACACCGGTTTGGCCAGAGATGTAATTGCCTTAATCTTCTCCGGGTTAGCCTCAATACCTCTGTTAGACACCAAAAAGCCCAAAAGTTTGCCAGCTGGAACTCCAAAAACACATTTGGCCGGGTTAAGCATCATCTTGTAGACCCGGAGATTATCAAAGGTCTCGTTTAGATCAGTTACCAAGGTTTCCTTCTCTCTGGATTTCACCACTATATCGTCCACATAAGCATGGACATTATGCCCAATCTGATTGTGAAGACAATTCTGCACACATCATTGATAAGTCGCCTGGGCACTTTTCAACCCAAAAGGCATAGAGACATAGCAGAAGGCTCCAAATGGAGTGATCAAAGCTGTCTTCTCCTGGTCCTTAACTGCCATCTTGATCTGATGATAACCCGAATATGCATCCAAGAAACTCAAATGCTCGCAACCCGCCAGAGAAGCTTTGTTTAAATCGGTGTAATCCACACACATACGCCAGTTGCCGTTCTTTTTGAGCACAAGCACCGGGTTAGCCAACCACTCCGGGTGAAAAACTTCAACAATGAACACAGCTGCCAAGAGCCGGGCCACCTCTTCTCCAATCACCTTGCGCCTTTCTTCATTAAACCGTCGAACAAACTGTCTGACCGGCTTAAATCTCAGATTAATATTGAGAGTGTGCTCAGCGAGTTCTCTCGGGACACCCGGCATGTCAGAAGGCTTCCATGCAAAGATGTCCCGGTTCTCACGGATGAACTCAACGAGCGCGCTTTCCTATTTCAGATCCAAGTTGGCATTGATAATGAACTATTTGGATGAGTCACTAGGCACAAAATCAAACGTTTTAGTGTCATCAGCTGACTTGAATTTCAACACCGGGTCATGTTCCGTGGTTGGCTTCTTCAAAGACGTCATGTCTGCTGGGTCAACATTATCTTTATAAAACTTTAATTCTTCTGTTGCACAAACAGACTCAGCATACGGAGCATCACCTTCTTCACACTCTGATACGTCCATTTTGCATCATGCTTTTATATCGATATTTATTGCATTATGGGCTGTTATTTCACATTATGTCACAATACTTATGGCTATTCTCTCTTATTTTACAAGGTTTACATAAGGAGGGAGAATGCCGGCAGCTGGAATTCTGGGCTGGAAAAGGAGCAAATATTAGAGACCTATTCTGCACAACTCCAAAAGTCCCGAAACTCCACGGAATACCTTATAATAAATAATGAAAAATCCTCGCCAAAGATGAAGACGAGGGGGGCCACACCCTTTCCATGAGGGTGGGGGCGCCCCCCCTAGGGTGCACCCCCTACCTCGTGGGCCCTCTGGTGGCTCTCCGGTGACCATCTTCTCCTATATGAAGTCTTTTGTCGAGGAAAAAAAATAGGAAGCAACCTTTCGGGACGAAACTCCGCCGCCACGAGGCAGAACCTTGGCGGATCCAATCTAGAGCTTCGGCAAAGCTGTTCTGCCAGGGAAACTTCCCTCCCGGAGGGGGAAATCATCGCCATCGTCATCACCAACGCTCCTCTCATCGGGAGAGGGCAATCTCCATCAACATCTTCATTAGCACCATCTCATCTCAAAACCCTAGTTCATCTCTTGTATCCAATTCTTGTCTCCAAGTCCGGGATTGGTGCTAGTAGGTTGCTAGTAGTGTTAATTACTCCTTGTAGTTGATGCTAGTTTGTTTAATTGGTGGAAGATCATATGTTCAGATCCTTTATGCATATTATTGCCCCTCTGATTATGAACATGAATATGCTTTATGAGTAGTTACGTTTGTTCCTGAGGACAAGGGAGAAGTCTTGCCATTAGTAGTCATGTGAATTTGGTATTCGTTCGATATTTTGATAAGATGTATGTTGTCTACCCTCTAAGTGGTGTTATGTGAATGTCGACTACATAACACTTCACCATTATTTGGGCCTAGAGGAAGGCATTGGGAAGTAATAAGTAGATGATGGGTTGCTAGAGTGACAGAAGCTTAAACCCTAGTTTATGCATTGCTTCGTAAGGGGCTGATTTGGATCCATATGTTTCATGCTATGGTTAGGTTTGCCTTAATACTTTTGTTGTAGTTGCGGATGCTTGCAATAGAAGTTAATCATAAGTGGGATGCTTGTTCAAGTAAGAATAGCACCCAAGCACCGGTCCACCCACATGTCAAATTATCAAAGTACCGAACACGAATCATATGAACGTGATGAAAACTAGCTTGACGATATTCCCATGTGTCCTCGGGAGCGCTTTTCCTTATATAAGAGTTTGTCCAGGCTTGTACTTTGCTACAAAAAAGGATTGGGCCACCTTGCTGCACTTTATTTACTTTTTTTACTTGTTGCTCGTTACAAATTATCTTATCACAAAACTATCTGTTACCACTTGTTTCAGTACTTGCAGAGAATATCTCGCTGAAAACTGCTTATGATTTCCTTCCGCTCCTCGTTGGGTTCAACACTCTTACTTGTCGAAAGGACTACAATAGATCCCCTATACTTGTGGGTCATCAAGACTCTTTTCTGGCGCCGTTGCCGGGGAGTGAAGCGCCTTTGGTAGGTGGAATTTGGTAAGGAAAAATTTATATAGTGTGCTGAAATTTACTGTCACTTGTTACTATGGAAAGTAATCCTCTGAGGGGCTTGTTCGGGGTATCTTCACCCCGACTAGTAGAGCAAAGAGTTGCTCCTCAACCTACTGAACCTATTGAAAATGAAATTCCTTATGAGTATCCTTCGAGTATGATAGAACAACTGCTAGCTAATCCTTTTACAGGAGATGGAACAAAGCATCCTGATGAACACCTAATATATGTGGATGAAGTTTGTGGATTATTTAAGCTTGCAGGTATACCCGATGATGTTGCTAAGAAGAAGGTCTTCCCTTTATCTTTGAAGGGAGATGCATTGACATGGTATAGGCTATGTGATGATACAAGATCATGGAACTATAGAAGATTGAAATTGGAATTTCATCAAAAGTATTACCCTATGCATCTTGTTCATCGTGACCGCAATTATATATATAATTTTTGGCCTCGCGAAGGAGAAAGCATCGCTCAAGCTTGGGGGAGCCTTAAATCAATGTTATATTCATGCCCCAATCATGAGATCCCAAGAGAAACAATTCTTCAGAATTTTTATGCTCGGCTTTCTGAAAATAGTCGCACCATGCTCGATACTTCTTGTGCTGGCTCTTTTATGATGAAGACTATTGGATTTAGATGGGATTCATTGGATAGAATTAAACGCAACTCTGAAGATTGGGACCTCGAAAATGGTAAGGAGTCAGGTATGACACCTAAGTTTGATTGTGTTAACTCTTTTATGGATACCGATATTTTCCGCAAGTTTAGCACTAAATATGGACTTGATTCTGAGATAGTAGCTTCTTTCCGTGAATCTTTTGCTACTTATGTTGATCTCCCTAAGGAGAAGTGGTTTAAATACCATCCTCCCATAGAAGGAAAAGTAGCTGCACCTATTAAAGTTGAAGAAAAGACTGTCACCTATAACGATCCTATTGTTCCTACTTGTTATGTTGAGAAACCACCTTTCCCTGTTAGGATAAAGGATCATGCTAAAGCTTCAACTGTGGTTTGTAAAAGCAATATTAAAACATATACACCTCTTGAGCAAGTTAAAGTTGAACCTAATATTGCTATTGTTAAAGATCTCTTGTCTGATAATATTGATGGGCATGTTATTCAGTTCTGCAGTGAAACTGCTAGAATTGCTAAACCTTGTGCTAAAGATAAACATAGACCTGTGGTAGGCGTGCCTGTTATTTCTGTTAAAATAGGAGAACATTGTTATCATGGCTTATGTGATATGGGTGCTAGTGCTAGTGCAATACCTGTTGACTTATACAAAGAAATTATGCATGACATTCACTACAAAAAAATACACTTCTGTGATGATATGTGTTTGTCACCGTAGGTCACTTTTTTGTCATGCATGTACATCCATGACAAATTTATGACAGAATCAAGATAGTCATACCTGTGCTGTCGTAGAAGTGTTCCATGACATTACCCAAATTATCATCACAGAAGTGTCCACTTCCATGATGATAAATCGCGGGTCACAGAAGTGCTTTCGTCAAGGGTGACCGACACGTGGCATCCACCGTAACGGAACGCCATTAAGCTATCGGGTCGGGTTTTGGATCCGATAACCTGTTAACCGCCCCGACCAATGGGGATTTTCCACGTGTAAAATCATCGTTGGCTAGAGGAAACACGTGTCGGCTCATCATCGGGACAGATGTCATCCACTCACTGGACAGAAGGCGCCTATGATACGTCAACACATGGCACGGCCCAACAAGTTTAAATGGGCCGGCCCAACTAAAGGCCCACAAGATTTTGCGGACCATAATGGGCCGGCCCAGCTAAAGGCCCACAAGATTTTGCAGACCATAATGGGCTGGCCCAGCTAAAGGCCCACAAGATTTCACGGGCCATAATGGGCCGGCCCAGGTAAAGGCCCACAAGATTTTTGTGTGCCATAATAGGTTGACCTAGGTAAAGGCCCACAAAATTCTTGCGGATCATAATGGGTTGGCCCAGCTAAAGGCCCACGAGATTTGGCCGACATTAATGGGCCGGCCTAGCTGTAGGCCCACAAGATTTTGAGGACCCTAGTAGGCCGGCCCGTTGACTGGCTGCCATGTTTTGGGCCAAATGCCAGCCCATATTTGATCCGGTATATTAATGGCCTGCCATGCTCCGGGCCTAATAGTGGTCCATATGAGATCTGGCCCGTTAAAAGCCTACCACATTCTGGGCCAAATTACGGCCCAGATCAGGTCCGGCCCTTTTAGAGGTTTTGGGCCTAATTATGGCCCATATCAGATTCGGCCCGTCAACTGGACACTATGCTTTTGGGCCCACTTGCTAAAGGCCCACTTAGTAATTCGACCTGATATTAGTTTTGGCCTGTTAAGGGCCCGTTTAACATTTCAGTCCTATATTAATTTCAGCCTGTTAAAAGCCCGTCATATAGTTGGGCCTAACTACGGCCCGGTTTGCATCCGGCCTGCTCGCAGCCGATATTCGATTGGGCCAAACAAGGACTGAGACAATTTTTCGGCCTATTAAAAGCCCATGATTTGATTTGCAGAATCATGGGTCGGGGTTCATTTCGGGCTGCTGCCGGCCCGTGAGCTGATCGGCACGTTTCAGGCCCAACCTACATCGTGATTGCATGACGGCCCGATTATGTACCCTAATTTTACGGTTTGGCCGGTTTACTGCGAAGACAGGATATATATACAGTAAAATAACTGCAGCATCGCGAATAAGAAAAAACCTATACTATACAATAAAAAAATTACGGCATATTACATCCACTGGGCATCAAAGTTCGCCACTATGATAATAAAGCACAAGCAAACAACAGATTACATACACCGGGCATCAAAGATCACCACCAGTGCAAATAAACACGCCAACAAAATAATATACAAAACCGACAGAACTTCAATAGAGTTCAAGAAAGGTTAGCCCTGCTGGGGATCTGCAGCGCAAGTAGCTGAGCAAGATGATGAGACTGCACTTGTTCAACAATTATATCTTCCTCACTCTGAAAGATAAACAAGCAGACAGATGACATGTTTTGCACATAAAAGTATCAGTGCTGACAATTCATCACATTTCTTACTGACGAATAAAGTGACATAGTTTTGCATTAACACAATATGGTATTGTTCAGGTCAAGACATGGCAGGAAATTACATTGTGAAGGAGTTGGCAGCTTCACGACACCACTGGATTACAGATCAAGAACTCATAAGTATCAATGGTTAGTGTGCTGTCAATTTATACCATTTCAGATTGGCAAATAAAGAGACGGTTTAAATAATAGTAGAATGATATGACATTTTTCATAGTTAAGACATTGCAGAATATGACATTGTGCTATAGTGGGTAGGTTCACCACACCACTGGATTACAGATGAAGAAGAGAAGCATACATGCAGTGCAAAAGAAGATCACTTGCTCTGTATAGTTTAATTTACATGGTATGAAGAAGGAACTTGGTTGTACAACTGAAAACTTAAATTGAGAAAGGACGAGCTTTTGTTTATGAACTACATATAATAAACTTTAAACAAGCAATTTGATGCAAACACCAAAAATAAACAGCTGTTGCAGTCATGCCTAACCAAATATATACAACAAAGTTTGAAGGATTGAGATGGCCAAACTTACATTATTGGTGAAGACATGCTCTATAAAGGTCTTGTCCATGCTGATGGGGGGCAATTCAAGAAGTTTACCACAAAATCTTCTTCAAAAGCATTGCCTTTATTCTACATTTTGTTAAGAGTAAATATAGATGTGATAATATACGAAAAAATGGAGAATATTTAAGATAAGATGAAGAGTGATGCTACATAACCAAGTAGCTATAAATGTAAGTGCAGCGATACAGGAAAAAGATACAGCCGAGAGCAATGCACAACTAAACTTCTTCAGTACCAACCTTATGGTAAGAGTAAATATAGATCTGATGTGTAGAAAATGGAGGGCAAAGGAAAATAAGCTGCAGAGTGATGGTACATGAAACAACTACCTGTCATTATAAGTACACTGATAAAGGACAACATGTACTTACAAGAACAATGCAGAGCTAAAAAAACATTGGCATTGGATATATTCTACACTAATGTAACCATTCATACAGATCAGATAATTTGGAGCGAACAATTGATAAGCAAGCTATCATGCATACTGCTGTCACATAATGAACCAGGTATGTATGCAAGTACAGTGATATAGGACAACAGGTACTAACAAGAGCAAAGCAGCGGGAAGCATATTTTCGATATCCTGTCGTTCTTGTCAAACCAGAATTCTTCTTCGAGCAGATTTCCTGCAAAAAAGATCCATAAGGCACATGCGGAAAAGTAGAAGTTCAAATTGTCATGTGATTTCATAGACAGTACCTCATCCTGGGAATGAGACCAGTGCATAACAAGGTTTTTCCATTCAATGTCTTCTAAATTTAGCACAGGAGACTTCACCGGAAATTTGTTTATAGACTTGCCATCAAAGTGTGATTTCCTCAGGTAACACCGATACTGATGCAATGCTTCCTTGAAAAGTACAAGCAAGCTTTGCTCGTCATGACTATCCAGATTGACCCTCGCCTAGTTACAACAATGTAATGTAAATCATTGATGTGTTCAATCAGCAGAAAACAGGAAAATAATAACCATGAATAATAGCACTTAGTCCCTAACAACATTGAAAGCATTGTCTTTTAAACTGGGAATAAATGGAATGGGGTTCCAATCTGCAGGAATTGGCCGTCTCTGCAGTTACGATAGGTCTTCGGCCGGTGGACTTGCTGTACTTTTCGCTGGAGTGGGATTTTTCTCTGGTACAACTGGTGCTATGGAAAATGAAATCGATATACCTTTTGCTGGAGTACAGGTCCTGTGTGGTGGGGCTAGTGGTGTGGCCAGTGAAGTATGGGTATAGTCTGCTGGAGTCGGTCGTACGTTTTGTGTCACTGGTTGTACAACCAGTATAAGTGGGGTGCTGTCTGATTTCTCCGGCACCACCACGTTTTTCAAGGACTTTGTTGGTGCTCCTTCAGGTTCGGCAATCACCCTCTTCCTTTTTGATGTCTGATGCACAAGAACAACATTTGAGTGAAAAAACATGGTATGATGACAGATGGAATATGTATTGATAATGGATGGGCATGGCATCTCGACATATATGATGAGTAAACTAAGCAGATGGCGGTGCAACAAAGTAGAAGAAATGCAAGACAACATATGCAAGATACGCGCAATCAATAAAACCTTGCCAAATTAGAACATGCACCTTGATGGGTGAACAGGACAGGCCATCTGCCTTTGACTCCTCGAGGTTAGAATAGTCATTAGGATGATATTCTGAACAAGAATCAACAGGTGGGGAGCGTACGAGTTTCATTGCTTCCAGAATGGCACTCAATGCCTTGCTTCCAATTTTGTAAGTCATTGCAGTCTTCCACAATATTCTTCTGATGCACGGATTCTGATATTCACTGTAATTGCGTATAATATCTGAGAACCATGAAAACATAAATAGTTGTGAGATTATCTTTGTAATGCAGATGATATTCTAATATAGGGGCGCCCTTGTAAACACTTGTGTGCTATCACTTGATTCTGATGAGAGAGCTCATGTGTGATGTAATATGGTGCGTGCATTTATATAATCTAGCACAAGTACACAAAAAATAGGCTCCATAAGTAAGGATAGCTAGCAGATGATAGGTTCATAATATACTGTATAGAGAGTTTATTGCCAAACCATGATAACAAGAGCACACAGCAACTAGGCAGATCATAGTGTACATAACAGGGGTACACCATAACCAGGATATATAAATCGGGAAAGTGGAACTGGCTGGAAATTATGGTGTTGTATTGCCGCTAGTAATTGGAAGCCTATCGATCACATACAGGCCAGCTCTATCAGCTGTTGACTGCAGATGTCCCTGCTCCCCTTCCTGACAAGGAACATACTGTGCTTCCCATACAGAACACCGCACGGGCCGCCAGCCGAACCACCAGCCCCACCGCCTGTGTTCCTCCGCCACCCCCACCCCTGCCCCCACCCATGTCGAGTTTTCTTCGTTCGACGAGGCCCCGCCATCACCCCACAACCACCGTCCCCACCCGAGCCCCTTCGATCGCACCGGCGAACTCCGGCGAGCTCTGAAAAATCGACTGACCCAATTTTGAAATTTAGTCTACTGTGATTTAACTAGTGTGGAATATAAAAGGGGAAAACCATAAGCGTTGCGAGTATGGTGTTGAGCGTGCCATGGCGGATCTGAAGGTGCAAACCGGATAAAGGCAACTTCATAACCAAGACAAGAAATCAGAGTAAAGCAGTGGCGATTTATTTTCTTGCTGTGATAAATAATTTGAGCAGATATGAAAGATTACCACCTCTGGTGCGGTGCCGTGTATGCATCTGCTGAGAATTTGATGGTGCTGCGGTAGCGATGGTTGTTGGCGGCATGGAAGCAGATCTAGGAGGGTAGACGGTGGCGGCGGGGCACGGTGGACGAGACGGTCGTAGGAGCGGCACCGGCAAGGTGGACGACGGCGGGGATGAAGCGAGAGGACGGGATGCAAGGATCCCAGTCCGAAGCCGTGGATGAGAGAGGTCGATATCTTGTAATGGACGGCGGCGTCGGGGTATCAGCTCCGGCATGGTGGAGGAGGATGGTGGTGGATGGGATGGCGGACGGCGACGGAGGGAGGAGGGTGGGGTGGAGAGGGTGTTTTGGCGCCCACAGAGTACGAATGGGGAAAAGGGAGGTAGAGAGGAAGGGGGGAACCATGTATTCAGGGTGCGCTTGTCTCAAATGCGAGGAAATTTACAAACTTAGCCCCCGTTTCAAATTTCTACTACATCACAGCAACACTAGTCGGTTGGGGATAGGACGGTAATCTCGCATACACCGAATATTTGCCGACGAGAGTTTGTTTTTGGCGCCCACCGTGTATGAATATGAATCGGGGAGGGAGTCGATTTCGGCCGAGGACACACTGTGTTCTGGCGCCCACCGTGTATGAATCCGGGTGAGAGGCGGTTACGTCACGTTTGGGTGAAATTACAAACCTACCCCTATCGAAACCTATAGAAATCCAGCATATAGGCTTTGCGTGGCAGGGATAGGCAGTAGTGATTTCCATCTCGCAGATTTTGGTTTCGGGCGGTTACTGCGACTTTCCCCGCTTCGTTCAAATTTTGCAGAGTGCACGTTTACCGTGCCAACTCAATTCGAATCCCGTTTGTATTCTATTTTTTTCCGGGCATGATCCATTTTCAATTGGAATTACATTCTATATACATCATTTTTTATATATAGTTTCAAAAGGACAACAAAGAATTCTGCTCCTTTATATGTATAATATGATTTACAAATACAATGATATCGAAATCTTAAGGTTGAATTCAAAAAAATTTAACCAAATTATGTTCTACTAAAATGTATGGATCAGTAATATCTACATATTAAATAACATAAATGTGCGTGAATTCATATGAGTATGCATGTTTGATAGATCAATTTTGGTTCGAGAATGGATTACATGTATCATCATCTCGAATTCAAATATTTGAATCCCTTTTTTGTTCACTTCTTTCATGCCCATCTCTCTCGCATGCATGCTCCTTCAGGTAGCTATCACTCTCTTTTCTCCAGCTCACCCGCATGCTCACTTCATGTTGCTCCTATCCTCGCAAACATGGTCTGTCGATGTCTCCCTTGAGAAGTGTCACACTCTCCCTATCATTATAAATTACACGGTTTTCATTATCTCTCACGTCTCTACTGTTCTCTGGTATCACTCGGTACCTAAGCTTTCTTTTTCACCGCCAAACACACAGTCTCCACTAGTCTTTCACTTTGTCTTTCTGTCTATGGGATTCTCTCACACACCCTATATGTCTCTACATATGACTCATACCACTAAAATTACTCTCTCTATCTCTCCTATAGACACAACATTTGTTGCGGTCTCCTTTTCGTCTCCATCCCAGACTGACATTATTCATTTGTTTACCGATCAGACAACCCCAACTACCGTCTCCTCTCTCTCTCTCTCTCACAGACACACACGCACAACTCCTACTTCCACTCCCCTTCCCGACTACCGTCTCTCTCTCACACACAGAAAACTCTCGCTTTCGCACCCTGACTCGTATTTCTCTCACAAACATTTATCGACTAGCTAGCCTCTAGATAGGTTTATACACCCGCACACTCGTGCTTCCACCATCGGATACATGTCTCTCTCCCGCTCCTTGTATCTATGTAGATTTTTCTTCCCTTCTTGAGACACGCCCTCTCGATCGTGCACACACACACACACTATCGCCTCATTTTAAGCTGATACCTATCACACACACACTCCTTGTGTCTTTGTCACACATGCACTCCGTCCTCCTCCACTCGCCCTCTCTCTCACACACACATGGGCTTTTTGCAACAACTAGCAAGATGCCCATGCGTTGCACGGAACATCAAGATGCATTTGTATGAGTAGTTTATCTTGTGGGGGAAAAGGATGAACGAGGGAAGGCCTTATTTGCAAATGTGGAGAGGGGTGTGGGTATGTTTTTGCAAAATTGCCATAGTTTCCTTCCTATCCGTCAGATATAGATCGGACGGCCTATATTGCAGGATGGCGGGCACACGATCATCACCGACAATGCTTATTATAAGAGTAGGGATAAAAAATAGAGTTGGTGATGATGGTGGGCCTGCCATCCTGCAATATAGGTCGTCTGATTTATATCTGACGGATAGGAAGGAAAATATGGCAATTTACCCGCACTCTTCACCACATTTGCAGATAAGGCCTTCCCTCGTTCATCCTTTTCTCCCACAAGATCTTGATGTTCCGTGCAACGCACAGGCATCTTGCTAGTAAGAGTAGAAATTAGACATATACCACTTCTCGAATCTTGAAACCAACAACATTCCTCCGTTATCTCATCAAAACCGCCAAAGGAATATATTTTGAGTGAAACATAACATATTTTTAGTGATATACGTATTTCAAAGCTAGCCTTTTTTTCTATCAAATCGGTGAATATGTATTAATCCAGTGGCGGAGACAGGCCTGGGGCAGCTAGGGCTATAGCCCCAGGCCTAGAAACAACTTCCTTTGTAATTTCTTCATGCAAAGCATAGAAAATCATAGAAGTTTATCACTCAACATAGGACAGCCCCAGGCGTAGTCTTCATCTAGCTCCGCCACTGTATTAATCTACTTTGATCGTGTGGCAACACATTGGCACATTGCTAATAGTTATTATAATTTTTGGACACCAGACAAACGATGGAGTACATATACGAAGAGAAGAGGCGCACGCACACAGTCGGCCTCTCGCTGTCTCGCACACATGAGTGTTACGTAAAGGCGACGTTAACAAGTAAACCCTAAAACCCTAGGGGCACGATTGCTGCATTCGCGGGTATCGGGTACGTGGTGGAGCACCTTTGTAGGAATAGTCAGCTCACGTGATAATTTGATCTGTAGGAGTTGATGGTCGGGACCACAGGTGAATGACTTGGAGCGCGGTGGTTCGCTAGTTGCCACAGATCGAGTAACCACGTTTAAAATATCGTTTTTAGCGGGGTTAAGAGTTCCGATTTTCAATGGCGCGTTATAAGTAGTAAGTAGTTTTTAGAACGATTGGTATGGAGCGAAAATGGAATTGATAGTACTACGTACCTCCTTGGCGTATGGTTGTATGGTTTTTTTTTTGCGATGGAGGATGTATGGGTTTATGTTGCGAGATGTTGAACCTGGTAGTTCTAGGGCAAATACTATGGTTTAGATTTAGATTCTGGTTTTCTTTAATGAAAATCGGAAGGGGAAACCCTTCTTCGATTAAAAAGAACTAGTACCTCCATTCTGGTTTACTAGTCCCCATCGTACTTTCGGTCAAAGTTTGTCCATGAACTTTACATGTAAAATGTCAATGGAAAATGAGATTTTGTTATACCAAACAAAAAAGGACTGGAGGGAGTGATTGCTCTGACACGGACGCGACCTCTCATAGCACAGGCATTGAACCGGCGCGCCGGCCAAGAGGGCCGCACTCGCTACAGGCCCGTCTGAGCACGCCCCCTCGCCGCGTGCAACCGGCTTAAGACTGCCCCGCCCGCCTTCATTGAATCCACGCGTGTGCCGGCAACACGTCCTTCCGCGAGCCGGCAGGCATTTTAGAACACAAAAAATGACTAAAATATAATTAATTTATGCATGGTCTTGACTTGTTGTGCTCGCACTCGTAGCAGGAACTAGTAGAGGATTTTCTTTATTTATAACTCTACTCACATTTTTTGGCTTTGAAGTGAATCATGGTTGTGGACATTATGTATGAATGTGCATACATCTGTGAACATGAGTTTGATGTGGGAGTTGAACTTGGAATGTCGGGCTTGCGCATGAACTATACCATGTCCAATGCTTCGTCTGTTATTGTTTAGGAAGTAATTGCTGTTATTGCATGACCCGAAAAAAAAAAATTGTGCCACATCAGTAGATGCACGGACATCACAATAGGCATGCTGACTGGATAAACATTTGAACCTAGCTATTATGAGGGAAATTTTGTATTGACAACAATTTTAGATAGCAGGAGACGCCTAGCCTGCTCTGGCTCTGCTAGCTTATTTCTGGCTTCTCCCATCTCTTCTTTGGCTTGCGTGAAGAGAGCATCTGATTACTCTTTTCGCTTCTTCAGGAACTCAGCTGCGTTCTCAAGGGCCGCTGCACGCTTTTTTTAGCTTTTACTAATGCCACGAGGACACGAACAGGTGATGACTCCACCTGGCTTGTGTGTAATCCAGTATCATCTGGGAATTTGCACCTTGTGTCTAATCCAGCATCATTAGGGAACTGGCACCTTGTGTGTAAACCAGCCTCATTTTGGAAACATGATCTCGAGGTTGACCATACTTCCCTCCTCGCAGGAACTGCATCCTGACATGAAGTTACTTCTTTTTTAGATCAATAATCAGAGAAACCTAGATCCATTTAGTAGAAGCCAGATAAACAGAACTCAGAGAAGTGAATTCAAAAGGAATAAATAAATAAATACAGACTACAAGGTGAGAACACCCACTTCCTACATCAAGCTAAAAATGAAAGCATTAGGACGATTAAGACTCTTCTTATTACACATGGAAGAACACCACGCTTAAGAGAAACAGAAACTACAACATATACACATCGAAGAACACGAGGCTACATGAAAGTAATTGAAAGGGTGTTACTTACCAAAGCTCGTTTTACAGGTTCGGTGCAGCTCCTCTTTAACTTGCCACGCTCCTTGAAGATGTCCCGGATATCCTGTGTTTGGTCTTCATTGCTCCTCTACATGTTCGCACTTGTGGTTTTAAAATCTCAACATGGCAAGAAAAATATACTACTAGTAATACTCGCGCATCTTGTGGGCAACATTAAAGCACTCGTCTGGCATGTTAGAGCATCTCCAACAAGATAAACTACTCATACAAATGCATCTTGATGCGTGCAACGCATGGGCATTTTGCTAGTTCTAAAAACCTTTCCATCATTTGCCACACTACTGGTTGCAGATGAAAAACCTACCCAAGCACAACGCGATATAGGAGCGACGCACAATTACAAGCTAATATTATGTTGGACAATGGAGGCTATAACCAATTACTTTTACGGGAACAATAGCACCCAGGAAATTTGAAGGGTAGGTATGAACAAAATTGGAACTGCACATGTACTGCTAAGTGATTCAATACACACATTACCAATCGAGGAGGAGAACAATGGTCGCGGTGGCCTCTGTGAGTCATGGTCGGCAACGGGAGTCAGTTCATTGTCCACGACAGTGGTACTCCTACGCTTGGCTTTGGCTTCCGGGAAGCTGATCCAAGACCGTGGAAGACGATGCCAGGGAAGAGGCTCCGTGTACGACGACGACGGTGGACCGGCTCCAGTGCGGCGTACGAGGTCATCGATGAGGCAGATGCGCTGCGGTGGGCGAGTGCGCCGATGTAAAGGGGAGGAGCACGAAGGCTGCGGTGCCATGGAGAAGTCTATTTTGCGATGGGGATAGAAATTGGGGAGTATTCAGGTGTACTACTCTGGGTGCCGGGGTGGGGTTGGCTGGGTAGGGTGAACCTGAAGTTATGAAAACAGCCCCCTACCAAGCGTCATCCGTAGACCTGTTCCGAAGGCTATGATGGTAACTTCTCACTTCTCGAATCAGGGTCGCGGGAGATTTTCCCGCCGACCTCAAAATTTTGTGACACTGGACTCCCCGTGTGGCGTGTTGAGTGATTCGGCTAAGCAACTAGCGAGTAGTAGTAGTAAACTCTGCATATTAGGTTTGACCGAAGTCAAACTTCCTAAAGTTTGACCAAGTTTATAGAAAAATATAAACATTTACCATAACAAATATGTATGATGTGAAAGTACATTCAATTATGAATCTAATGGTATTTATTTGTTATTGTATATGTTAATATTTTTTGTTATAAGCTTTCTGAGAGTTTACAAAACTTGACTTTGACCAATGCTAATACGCGGACTTAAATAAAAACGGAGGGAGTACACATTTGTTTTCTTAGTTTGTAGTGAACTAATCATTTGTTGAAATTGTGAAATAAATATATTAGGCTATTGACTTTGAATGTAATGGTCTATAAAATTCAATAGTTACAGTCATTGTCGAATCCCAAGATGTATACAAGGTCTATAGTACTTCACAACATGCTCAAACTCACATAATCCCAGTCAAATGAGAATCTAAATGCATTTCATAGTTATTACTTTGTAGGATGCAATAAGAACAACCATAACTCTACATCAGCCATTATAGAAGCAACATTTTGACATATCCCAATGTGTGAATGAAACGTGCAGAGAGAGCTTTTGAAGATGGAGCAGATAGGGCGGGAAAGATTGTATGTATGTGGACGAGAGAGTAGGAGACAAACCTAACGAGATAGAGAGAGAGAGAGAGAGAGATAGAGAGAAAGAGAGAGGAAGAAGTTAGGTCTGTGAGAAAGATGCATACATGTAATATACATGAGATGCATGTGCATCTGGATTCTGTATACGTGGAAGGAGAAGAGACAACATGTTTGATGAGAGAGCAGGAAAAACATGGACGAGAGGGGAAGGATCTCGTGCGTTGAGGGATTGACAATTTTGTGCGGGGGAGAGAAGGATTGGTAATTTTGTGCAAGAGAGAGAGAGAGAGAGGGTGGGGGGAGGAGTCAGTCAGCCATCGTCACATCACCCTGCTTCCAAATGACCCCGCATTCTCTAGTGCGGTGTGGTCACCGTTTTCGATCTGCTCGTTGCCCTCTTTGAAGATTGAGGTGTTGTGCATGTTGGGGTGCAAAGAAGCACAAGCGAGAGTGGTCGCTGTATAACCTTGGATGGGGATGAATTTTGTGCTCGGGGGAGTGTGTGTGTGTGTTGTGCTGCGTGTGTCTCTCTGTGTGTGTGTGTGTGTGTGTGTGTGTCAGATATTGAGAGAAAACAAACCTAAGGAGAGAAATGGGTATTCACGAAGAGATTGTGCGGGCCTTTAGGTGGGCAGGGGCCGGGTGAGGGTGTCAAAATGTGCGCGTTGATGCATGTGTTGCATGCAACCGTGCGAGGGACGGACGAATCGAGAGAGATGGTTGTTGTGTTACGGATGCTCCTCTCTCTGTCTCTCTCTCTCTCTCTCACACACACACACGCACACACAAGTAAACTAGAAGACCGTTCTCTCATGTATGCACAACGTATCGGCATCTGTCTATGTCTCACTCATGCACGATCATTTGCACATTCACACCTCTCTATGTCTGTATCACACGCACACCGTCTCCACATTGCCCTTCCGCCACAACACACATATGGACACATACGTACGTTCTCTCTTAGTCACACACACAAAATTAGTATTAAAAAACTAGGGCGCACCTAAAACGTCCAAATCCAAATAAACATGAACTGGAGCTAAATTCAAATATATGGAAATATTGCAGCGTCAAGAACTTTCACAGGAAAAAAGTTGAGTAATATTGGAGGATTGTTTTCACACACACAAAAAGGTTCGGTGGATGTCCTTCGAGCGCGACACGGTGACGCATCGTTCGATCGACCGCGCGGCCGCGGTTCATGCGCTTGCACAGGATTCCGTATCGTGGCCGTGGTACTAAGGCTGGTCACAATGGGCAAGAACATAAGCTAGTAACTAATAAAAGCGCTGCCTAAGTCTAATGTTTACATGTACTAGTATGGTTTTCTTTTAAGTTTGACCAACCTTATATATAAAACTAAAGTAAGCTCCCACACGCGCACGCATCAATATGCCGCCACCGCCGTTGCGCATGCCGGCGCCCGCCTGCTCCGGCCAACAATTTCTCGCCCATCACCGCCGTGTCGCCGCCATCCCTGTGCCATGAAGCCGAAGGCTTGCCCGCTCACGTCGTCTGCAATCCCTCCTCGCGATGCCGCCACGCTGCCAAGCACGCGAGCAGCTGGTGGAGCCGCGTCTATGCATGGAGCATATGAAGAGGAGGATGAGCACGTGCTCCAGCACGCCGGCGAGGAGGAACTAGCGTGTCATTGTCGTCTCCGCCCGTGCGGAGGAGGCGCGCATGGTGGCTGTTGCGGCGGAAGCCGGTCGCGCGTGCGTCGAGCCCGCAAACCGGGTGCGGACACGGAATCTACCTTTGAGACCTTGAATGCCACGTGGATCCTACAATCTGAAGGAGCAATTTGGGTCAGTCGACTCATGTGAGCCATTTGATGCAACATGGATGGCTAGAAGGGCTTCTTCCATCTCTTCTGCTGTCTTCTTCCTTCGCTCCGTCGAACTTCTTTCACAAATCGACTGACCCAAATTATACTACTAGTACGAACATATTAAGTACAGTAGGAACACGAAGATACGAGCAGTAGTACCAACTGCAAGAAGAACAGTAGTAAGACATAGTACTAGTACTACTGTACGTACTGAAGAGTTCAAATAACGAGAAAGAACATAAACATAGTTCTGCTGGGGCCTCAACACAACACACCCTTGAAAATAAACTAATAAGCAACTAGTCCGCTTGACACTACCGTAGAACCAGCATGAGCGACGACACTGCCACCTACTTGGAGTCCGAGTCCACGTCCTCGACTTTGTCCTCGTCCCTCTTCCTCTTCCTCTTCGCCGACGCTTCTTTGCTTGAACCGGACACTGGGCTCTGCTTCTTCATCCAACCCTTGTAGATATTTAAACAAAGGTAGACATCCATTGCTGCGTACAGGATGTGATCTTCATCTAATGCCCTCGACTCCCATGCATGATGAAACTCGTGATGAGGTTTCTTCAGTTTAGCGTACGAAGGATCAATCATGGCTGCTGCCAGGATCAGCATTGAAGGTTGAGAGGAGGACACCAGGCTTGCCTTCTGGAGATCGAAGGGCTGGCCTACAACGAGACCTATCCGACGCAGGACGTCACTATCGTTCTTAAAGCCTACAGTAACGAATTTCACTCTTTTGTCCTTGAGGAAGTTTTTAAAATCCTGGCACTCAACGTCGGCATGGCATATGTGGTAGACCAAGCAAACGTTATGTACGCAAACCTGGATCACGATGGGCTTCTTCCTCTCTTCGTCCTTTAGATCCTTCTCTCATCCTAGGACTGTGGTGTACTCAACATCTACCCCAGCGACCCACTCATCCGTTGAACTGTTGAACATGTGTAGGAAGCGAGAAAGCCATGCTTTCACCGTCTCAGATCCACGTGTGTAGATGATGATGAACTGATCGCCGGTGATGGCTCTAACCTGGTACTCAGCGGCGACCATGGAGATTTGGGAGGCCATGGATTTTGGAGGAGGGTTAGGAGAAGTTGAACTGTTGTACCCCGCAAAAAAACTGGGAGCGAACTAATGTGAAAGGACGGGATGATTGGGAGCGAACTGTTGTAAGGTAGAAGACGAGGATGAGTAGGGCGTGCGAACGGCGTGGGGTTGCTGGCTTGCCCGGTGGATAAACGGCTGCAAGCCCCCAAAGAGTTCTCGAGAACTATGTGGGACCCACTAGATGTCATGTCTACTAGATCCATATCATTGGCCTGACGGTATAGCTTCCGCCTGTTCGCATGCCATGCCAACGCGTGGATGTAACTTCACTTAATTCCATCAAACGTCGCGCCTCCCACGACCTTCGCCTCCCTCGCGCGGTCGCGCCCTTTGAGACTTCGACCGGCTATAAATGAGCAAATTTTTTTGCCTTTTTTTAGACAAGCAATTTTTTTGCCTACTCCGCATGCATGATACTCCCTCCGGTCCTTTTTACTCCCGTCAACCGTTTGCAAAGTGTTTGACCAAATTTATACTTTTTTTAACACCACCTTATATTAATTAACCAGCCACACCAGTACACTCATTCGATACAATATTCAGCACACAGGGCGGTACGTTATTTACAAGAATACCATCTAATCTATTTTCAAAGCTATACTTAGTGATTAAGTGTGCCACCTTATTGGCCGAACAGCTAATCTTTGACAATTGAAGATTGTTGATCAACTTCGAGATGCTCAACGCTTTCATCTTCAGGTCACGCATAGCAGACCTGTCAACGCTTTGACAGGCATTAATGAAATCCCACGACCAAATTTATACTAAAAATATCAATACCTACAATACTCCCAAAACACTTAGGTGCGGTGCATTAACTTCTACCTCGTTTCTTGTTTCTTGACATATCAACCAATAGGAGATGTGGGTGTGCATGCTTTTAATGACTTGAGACTACCAAACACGACATGCAGTGGTTAGTTCATTGCATGCAATGCTATTAATTAGCAAATAAACATTAAGATCTCTCGTTTTCCCCTCCCCCTTGCTCACAGTGCACAATCTAAGATGACTTGCTCACCTAGACAGAGGGAGTACTGATTATAATGAGTGTAAAAATATTGATTTGACATTGTGAATGTTGACACATTGTGGAATAGTTTTTGAAGTATGTAAAAGTACTCAACTAGTGCTGTCGTTCTCCACAAAAAAATGTGTTTACCAATGCATGCATCAACACTAGTTACTCTAACCCCCCCTGTCGGGGGTTTGGTGCGACATATGCCAACGGATGGCTTATCATGGTGGGGGCGAGTAGAACGTCGCCGGTGCCTGGAAATGGGATGAGGTGAAGGCATGCACGCCGGCGAATCTTACCCAGCTTCGGGGCTCTCTGGGGAGATAAAACCCCTACTGCTGCTCTGCGGGGTCTCCGCATGATCACTATGGCCAAAGTGTTTACACGGTTGCTCCTTGAGCTGTTTTCTGGTGGTAGGAGAGGGCAAGGCTAGCTCTCTCCCTTCTATATGATCTGGTCTAGAGCTAATGGGTTCCAACCCTTTGCATGGGTGCTCTGGGGGTTTATATAGGCCTACCCCCAGGGGTACAATGGTAATCCGGCTGGGCGCGGGCCCAGCCGTCAGTGTCTCCGGCCTCCGTATTCTCTGCTAACCGCTAGGGCCCGCCGACTGGCGGGCCCCGCCGACTGGCGGGCCCCGCCGACTGGCCGGGTACGGAGCCGACAGGCCGCGTCCGCCACGGGCGGGTCTTGCCGGCTGCTGATTACTGTAGCCGTACTTCTGATGACGCGGGCTTGATCATGAGGTCGTGGCAACAGCCCCGCCGCCTGGCGGGCGATCAGTGTTGCCACTCCCCATCTCATCTTGATTAATGGCGCGTGGGCCCCAGGGGAGGGCTCGGCCGACTCCCCCGGGCCGACTCCCGACGGGTCCGACTGGTGGTTCTCCCGCCGTCTCCCGAGGTCTCACTGACTGGCGGGCCCTGCTGCCTCCAGGCCGTACAGACAAGCCGTCGTGGGTGCAGGATTCGGCCCTGCGGTGCTGATGTCAGGGCCGGCATGGCATAAGTGCCACGCCGCACGGAAATCTTCCGGGGTACGGCGTGCTGTGGCCATGCCTGCCCTTGGTGAGGGGCGGAGGTGGGTTTTGCTGTTGCCACGCCCCTGCCTCGTCCCCTTTGATGAGGTCGTGGGGTTTGTTGGAGTCGCCGGTCGACTCCCCAAAGCCGGCTTCTCTGGAAGTCGTCCCTGGGACTCGGCCGTGAGCGGGCAGTCGGCCGCCTTGCCGTCGACTCCTTAGGAGGCGGCTCTTTGTCCTGGGGTCTTGAGGGGCGTAGCCTGCCCCGATGTCTTGAAAGGTCATGGGCCTCGGGTTGGCCTACCCGTGGCCCATTACTCCGACAGTAGTCCCCGAAGCTGGTGAGGCGCCGCGGACGATCGGCCGAGAAGCCTCAGCAGTTTCTCTTTCCGGGTGCTCAACACATGGTCTTTGATTGACTTCTGACGGGCCGACTAGAAGGAGTCGGACTTGCTCAACTCGGACTCACTCAATTCCGATTCGCTCAGTATTTCGAACATCGCGGCGGGATTTAAGTGGCGTGCTAGCTAAGCCTCCAGGCCGCCGCCCATTCTTGGCCTGTCACGCGAGGGCACGTGGCTAGGCCGTCCTGCCATCCTACGCACGCGACGGGACATGCCCATAGGCGGGGCCCGCCACTACCGCGCCTCGGCGCCTGAGCGGATCCGCTGCGGCCCTGGTGGGCGGTTGGGATTCTCGTGGAGTTACTTCGCACAGTAACTTCATCGTGGATCGTGGGGGTCGTGGGGTTGTCGCGCAGTAAATCCCCACGTCCGCCCCCTCGGCTTCGCAGCCCACGAGGCTATAAGTAGGGGGAAGAGGGGGGCACGTGCGCCCCTCCTTCCCACTACTCCTCATTCTCTTCCTCCTTGCTGCTCCTTGCTCTCCTCCTTCCTCTTCTCTTCTTCGCTGCGCCGCACGCCCAAGCTACGGCGAACGCTGCGGCGACAGCTCGTGATGAGTTCTTCCTCCGCCGCCGCGCCTCCCCCAGTGTGCTCCGACACCTGGGACGGCTCCGAAGTTCATGAAGACCACATTGAGTTCCTCCACCGGACCCGTCGGCTTCCCGGTGAGGATCGCGTGCAGGTGCGTCTTGCGCCGAAGGGGGAGATTTCCCCCGCACCGTGGGCGGGCTAGCGGGTCATCTTCCGCTCGCACTGCCTGCACGGGCTGGGGCTGCCGGCGAGCAGTTTCTTCCGGTCCTTTCTGGAGTTCCACGGCTCCAGCCGCACCACCTCACCACCAACGCAGTGGTACTGCTGTCCGCCTTCATGGCCATGTGCGAAGGCTTCCTCGGAGTCCTCCCCACCCTCGAGCTCTGGGGGGCGTTCTTCCTCTCCAAGCTCGGCACCCAGGCTGCGGGCGTGCCGGCTCAGTGCGGCGCTTTCATCATCGTGCGAAGGTCGGGGGCCGACAATCCCTTCCCCTCCATCTCGCTGATCAAGTCGGTTAAGATGTGGCAGAGATCCTACTTCTACGTTAAGAACGCCTCCGCGAGGGGAGACTGGGTCAACTTGCCGGCTTTCGAAGCCGGCCCGCCGGCTGGGCGACTGCCCAACTAGTCGTACCGGGCCAAGTCGCTGACGCCTGCGGGAGCCGGCGCCATCACGCGACTCCGAGTGCTAACGCAGTCAGAGGGTCTGACTGGTCTGGATCTGCTGGCCGCCTTCGTTTCGCGCCGAGTTCTCCCACTCCAAGGCCGCCCTCATATGATATGCCAGATGAGCGGGCACCGCGACCCGAGTCAGATGTGCACCAAGGACATGCCTCACGAAGAGGTGGCCTTCATGGTGAACTATCTCTCGGACAGCAGGCTCCTGGAGGACTGGCGATTCGGCAAGGAGCCGTACTCCCGCGCCAACCTCCCGCCCATGGTGAGTCACCTTTCTTTTATTTCTTTGGATTGTCTTCTTCTTGCCGAGTTTTGTTTTGACCAGTCGGCTTTGGTTAGAATCCCCTCCTCCACCCACCAGCCGGCACCTCGGGGCCTGCCCGCGAGTTCCTTGCCGACCGGGCGGAGAGCGACGTCGACGACCCCGATCTGGGGGCGGCGGCTCTGGAAGATGACGCCGAGGGAGGAGGAGGAACAGCAGGCGACTTCAGGCCCTCGGCCACCTTCGCCGACTGGCCTGACGACGACGCCGAGGGAGATGTCGCCCCTCGCCATCGGCCAGGAGCCAGCCAGCCTAGCACGGGCTCTTCTGTCGCGCCGGGCGCTCCGGGCGGCGGGAAGAAGCGCAGGGCCATGCCAACCTTGTTTGGCAGTCGGCCGAAGAAGCCCAAGGGTTCGGGTGCGGCGACCCGGTGGGACGAGGCGGCCGTGAAGGCCATCCGCTTCCGTAAGGAAGTGAAGTATTCTGTCTTCAAAGTTTTATTCTTTCTTCGTGATTTGTCTGAGTCTCTGCTTGCCCCTCTTGCTTCAGGGCTCCCCTCTCTCTTGAGAGGGTCACCGCTGCCTCCGTCATGGGGTTAGCGGAGACGTCCGCCACCACTAGGTGGATTGACCCCGCTGCTGACCTCCGGGAGGCGACGGAGCGGAATGCGCAGGAGAAGCGCAACGAAGAAGAGGCCCTCCGCCTATAGAAGGCGGAGGCCGACAGGGCGGAGGCCTCCGCTAAGAAAAAACTAGCGGAGGCCGAAGCCGCCGCCGCGGTGAAGCAGCAGGCTGAGGAAGCCGCGCACCGCTAGTCGGCAGTGCTCGTCACCCCATTGAACTCTGCGCCGCCGCCTCCAGAGTTCACGGGGCAGACTAGGGAAGCCGGCGGGGAGAACCCTGTCGTGGAGGGGGAGGGTGGCGACCCCTGTACACTGGATGCGAACGTTCCGCCGCCGCCTCCGCCGCCGTCTGAAGGTGCGCAGGGCGAGCAGCCAGCGGGCCCTCTGGTGTCACCGACCGAAGACAAGGTCATGGTGAGGCTACTCCTCCAAGTCGGCTCGCCAACGCGCCGCCGTCTGGAGAAGGCGTCCTCGGCGCCCCATCCCCTAGAGACCGGCGCTGCCAGCTCGGCGATCCCAGACGCCGAGGCGACGAGAGCCGCACCCATTGGGTGGGTGCGAGGAGGCGGCACAGGGCCATTGAACCAGGCTCTTCTGGACGTCCAGGCGAAGCTTCGTGCCGAGGGCGACGCTCTCCAGAATTGCACCAAGGCGTATCTGGCGTCGCGGGCAGCCGTCCGGGTATGTTTTTCCTTTTGGCCTTTGTTTTTCTTGTTCCTCTCTGTGGGGGCGCGCCAGCGCACCCATTGGGTGTAGTCCCCGAGTTTCAGGCTGGCTACTGAGCAGGCAGCCAGGAACTTCAATTGATCAACTTTGGGTATTAACTTTTTGTCTGAAACATTCGTCGTAGGATTACCACAACCTCCGTGTCACTGCCTTCAACCATAACATTGAAGAGCTGGGCAAGCGGACCGCCGATCTTTCGTAGAGCCGGAGTAAGTCCTTTTCCTTCTTCGCGGGGGCGCGCTGGCGCACCCGCGGGCTGTAGTCCCCGAGATTCGGGCCGACTGCTGAGCAGTCGGGCCGGATCTCCCCGGCGACCTTCTTTACTGGTGGCTTGACGCCTTCTTTCTTTCTTCTTCTCAAGGGCCAACGCTGCTCTTCAACAGCAGCTGGGCGACGCCAACTCCCCTTTGCGCACCAAAGAGGAGGAGTGCAGCAAGCTTGCCACGGAGCGTGGTCTCTTGGCCACTCAATTGGCAGAGCAGAAGGAGCTGCTTGTGAAGTCGCAGAGGGAGGCGGAGGAGACGGAAACTGCCCTCTTGGCCGAGTTCGCGAGCGAGCGCTCCTCCTGGTCTGACAAGGAGGCGCTGCTGTCCTCCGGCTTCCACGAGATTGAAGACATCGTTGATGGTGAGTCTCTTTATTTTCTTTCTTCGAGCTGCCGATTTAAGTCATGCCGACTCCTGGTTTTTGACTAGCTTCTTTGTTTCTTCGCGTCTTTGTAGACTTCTTCCCTGGGTAGTCGCAGGCTGCCATCCATGCCATCGAGGCTGACTGTGAAGGTCGGAGGGCGGAGGGCGCAGAGATTGTCGCCGATGCCCCTCGAACTCTTGACGAGCACATCCTGAGCATCGAGGCTCGCCTCCGTCTGGCTCACCGGATGCTGCGCCGGCTTCAGCGTGTCGGTGCCCATGCGATTGCCGCCCTGTGGCCGGATATGCAGGCTCCGCGCACCCCTAGCCTGACGGCCGACTGGCTGGAGGTCGCAGCTGGTCGTCTTGAGGCCTGGAAGGGCTCTTCGGCCCGAGCTGGAGCGCATCGGGCCTTGGAGTTCGTCAAGGCATGGTATCCAGGGCTGGACCTAGACCGGCTGGCCACGCTTCGGTCGGAGGCCCAGCCGGAGCTGGCGGCCGCGGAAGACGCCCTCGTCAAGTGTGCTGCGGCGATCGCTGAGTACACCGACACCAGTATCTTTGTCCCCGAGCGGTCTGAAGATGGCGCGGAATTACCGCCGGAGTGGTTTGGGATGAACCCAAACTACGGCGAGGACTCGGCGGAGGTGATTGGCTCCAGCGTCGAGGAAGACACTACTAGAAAAAGGGCTATAGATGGGATTGACACTAATGGCGCACCAGACAAGCGGTGCGCCATTAGTATATACTAATGGCGCACCACCTTCTAATACGCCATTAGAGTTGAAACTACTAATGGCGCACCTGGCCCAGGGTGCGCCATTAGTATCAAATTGTTTTTAACTAGTGCGCCTGTCCAAACATACTAATGGCGCATCCAGACACAGTGCGCCATTACTAGTTGTAACTAGTAATGGCGCACCTGCCGGAAAGTGCGCCACTAATGTTGTTTTTTCTATTATATTTTTTATTCCCTTTTTTGCAAAACTACTAATGGCGCACTGTTCCACCGTGCGCCATTACTAGTTTAAACTAGTAATGGCGCACTATGGAACAGTGCGCCATTAGTATGTTTTTTTGCAAAACTACTAATGGCGCACCACCAGAAGGTGCGCCATTAGTAACCTGGATTACTAATGGCGCATTTCGAGTTGGTGCGCCATTAGTAAGTGGGCAGCAACAAGATATTTTGGACAGCCTCTCCTACCCACACTCACTTTCTCCCCACTTCATTCTCTCCACCTCCTCCTTGTCTCGGGTGCCTCCTCTTTTTCACCTCATTTCCACCATAGATTCATTCAATTTAAGTGGTTAAATTACCTTGTTTTGATAGGTAAGTAAGGGGGGAAGCTATATTTATGTTGTTCTCCCTACAACAATGTGCACATGCACTTTTTATGGCCTAGCTAGATCTATGTATGTTCGTGGTGTTGCATATGTTTGTGGTGTTGCATATGTGTTTGTGTTTGGAGGTGTACCGGTATTTGAAACGCGATAGTTGCCAATATTTTGCCGGAATGTTGATTCATTTCCGTTTCGGCGAGAATTTTGGCATTAAGCATTCTTTTTGGTCCTATTTTTAGGGAAAGTCGTGCCAAATTTTTTCTTGGTTCTAAAATATCATTTTGCTCTACCCCGCAGGCGACCATGGTCCGCATGATGACCGAAGGCATCGTGAATAGGTTTTTGAGGTCCGCGAAGGCCGAGATGCTTCAAAAGAACGAGACGGAGATAAGATGTCCGTGTCGAAGATGCAAGCTGAAGAGCCTTATTGCGGACCCGGAATCCGGGCAGGTGCGGGACCACCTGCTCTTGCGTGGTTTCATGGATGGCTATCGGTGGCAAGGTGATGAAGATGACTACGAAGTCGTCCATGGGGGCCGGGCAAGAAATGAGGAAGGGCAGCAAGACAACCACCGCGGCTCGGGCGGGCAAGAAGACGAAGAATCCCCAGGAGATGATCACGACGGTGATGTTGTACACAGTCATCATGTAGAAGATGCAGGACATGATGATAAGGAAGATGCCGGAGCAGACGACGGGCATGATCATGAAGATGATGATGCCGGCGGAGCAGACGACGCTGGACCATCGATGGGCTGGGTGCAGGACCCTCATATTCAAGAGCTGCTTCTCAAGCAGACGGATAACGCAAGAGCTGCCGCCCGAGAGAAAGCCAAGATGGATCAACTTGAGTTAGACGCAGTTACTCCATTGTATGAAGGATGCAGGCCCGAGGATACCCGCCTGAAAGTAACGCTCATGGCTCTGGAGATGAAGGTAAAACACAAAATGACCGACGCATGCTTCTACGAGAACATGTCATTCTGGCACGAACGTCTTCCCAAGGGGAACAAGTGCCCGACCAGTTTGGAGGAGGCGAAGAAAATCGTGTGTCCTCTGGATTTACCGCACGTGAAATACCATGTGTGCATGAACAATTGCATCATTTATCGGGACGAGCACGCGGAGTCTACCATATGTCCGATGTGCGGCGTCACTCGATACAAGAAGAGGAAGAAAGCTCCTCGAAAAGTGGTGTGGTACTTTCCGATCACTCCTCGTCTGCAGCGGTATTTCGTGGACCCTAAGGTAGAAAAGCTCCTGCGTTGGCACGCGGATAGGGAGGAGAAGAAACGAGAAGATGACGCAAATGATCCGGAGATAGATAAAAAAGACAAGATGCTGAGTCACCCTAAGGATGCGAACCAGTGGCAAGCGTTGAACTTTGAAGACCCAGAATTTGGGAACGATCCAAGGAACATCATGCTGGGCGCGAGCACCAATGGAGTCAATCCGTTTGGCAGCCAGAGAAGCACACATAGCACCTGGCCTGTGTTTGTGTGGATGTACAACCTTCCCCCTGGTTGTGCATGAAGAGGAAGTACATTCACACGAGTATGCTAATTGAAGGACCGAAACAACCAGGGAACGACATCAATCTGTATCTGGGGCTGCTGAAAGAGGAGCTTGACACGCTGTGGAAAACGCCAGCCAATACGTGGGACGCCACAGAGAAAGAATATTTCCCTATGAGAGCCGCGCTGCTCACGACGGTGCACGACTATCTCGGTTACGGATATGTCGCGGGGCAGGTGGTCCACGGATTTTCTGGATGCGTCAGGTGCTTGGATGACACAATGTATCGCCAGCTAGATAGAGATCCCGGGTCTTCGAAAACCGTGTTCATGAGACATCGAAGGTGGCTTCGCGACAATGACCCGTGGAGAAAACGCAAGGATCTGTTCGATGGTGAAACCGAACCCCGAGGACGCCCGCGTACGAGGAGCGGCGAGGAAATGGACGAGCTGTTGAAAAATTGGAAAGACTGCCCACTGCTGGGAAAGAAGCAAAAGGCGCCAGAGCCGGGAAAGAAGCGAAAGGCGCCAGAGCCGCTGCTGAAGGTATGGAAAACGAGGTCTGTTTTCTAGGACTTGCCGTACTGGAAGATCCACCGTGTGCCTCACAGCCTTGATGTCATGCATATCACGAAGAACGTGTACGAGAGTCTGCTTGGTACCCTGCTCAACATGCCAGAGAGGACCAAAGATGGGCCGAAAGCAAGGGCAGACTTGAAATCAATGGGCATCAGGCAGGAGCTTCACGCTATATATGATGATCATGATGATGATGATGATGATGAGGCGAAGCAGGACACGGAAAGTCGTCGCAAAGGCAAAAAGGCCAAGAAGACCGGAAATGACTACCCTCCCGCGTGCTTCACTCTAAGTCAGGAGGAGATCGAGCAGTTTTTCACCTGCCTCGTAGGAGTAAAACTTCCTTATGGTTACGCGGGGAAGATAAGCAGATACCTAGACCCAGCGAAGCTGAAGTTCAGCGGTATGAAGTCTCACGACTGTCACATGCTGATGACACAGATACTTCCAGTTGCAATCCGTGGGATCATGGACGCACACGTCCGCGAAACCCTATTTGGCCTATGCAACTTTTTCGACGTCATCTCTCGGAAGTCTGTTGGCGTGAGGCAACTCAGAAGGCTACAGGAAGAGATCGTGGTGATACTATGCGAGCTTGAGATGTACTTCCCGCCCGCATTCTTCGACGTTATGGTGCATCTGCTGGTCCATATCGTGGACGATATCATCCAACTCGGGCTGACGTTCCTGCACAGCATGATGCCGTTCGAAAGGATGAATGGTGTCATCAAAGGATACGTTCGCAACATGTCACGTCCAGAGGGAAGCATAGCCAGGGGCTTTCTGACCGAAGAGTGCATCTCCTACTGCACGAATTATCTAGGCATCGAGAACCCCGTTGGTCTGCCCATCAACAGGCACCTCGGCAGGCTCGCTGGATGGGGTCACCGTGAGGGTCGTCGCGAAATGCATGTCGACTTCGAGGGTCGACTCGCCGACTTTGAAACAGCAAACCTAGTCGCGCTACAACACATAGACGTGGTCGATCCTTGGGTGGTACAGCACAAAACCTTTATTAAGAAGACGTACAATGACCGAGGCCAACAGAGGACGGACGGAGATATACTCAAAGAGCACAACTCATGTTTCACGCGTTGGTTCAAGCAGAATCTTCTGTCGTACCCTTTACATGAGGATTCTTCTGCGGAAGAACAACTCATATTCGCCTTGTCACAGGGCGCCGAGCACAACCTGATGACCTATGAGGCGTACGATATCAACGATTACACATTCTACACCGAGGCCAAGGACATGAAGAGCGATGGTTATCAAAACTCCGGGGTAACGATGGAATCCTACACCGGTAATGACAACGACAGATACTACGGAAGGATCGAGGAGATCTGGGAGCTGAGCTATGCTGGAGAGAAGGTCCCGATGTTCCGTGTCAGATGGGCCAAGAGCGTCCTAAAAGAAGACCGGTATTTCACCACCATGGTTATACCCGAAGCCAAATCCAAGACCGCGGGCGCAAACGTCACCGCGAAAAATGAGCCATGGGTACTGGCTTCCCAAGTGGACCAATGCTTCTTCATTACCGACCCGTCAAAGCCCAGTCGTGCTGTCGTGAGGAGAGGCAAAAGGAAGATCATCAGAATGGATGGAGTAGCCAATGAGCAAGACTTCGACAAGTACGGCGACCCGAGGATCGAACATGACGACGATCATGAAGTAGCAGCATACACCACAAGAAGAAGCAGGACCACCCTACCTAAAGGACGTCCGTTCCACAGAAGAACTCCATTTGCAAAAAAGAAGGGCAAGAAGATTGTGAACAGATAGCTAGCTAAGATCGATTGTATTTAAATCGTAGCCTTCATTTCTCGATTGTATTTCATGGGCACTTTTTGAACTATCATGAATATTTTTAAATTTCATGGACACTCGATCTCGATCCCCCTCCATCTCGATCGCTATCCCACCTTGCCAGATCCGGTCCCCCTCGCTGCCGAGCACCCCCGGTCCACCGGCCGCTGCCGCCGACCCCCCGCACCCCTCCCCTACTCAACCGCTGCCGCCGACCCCCCGCACCCCGCGCACCCTCCCCCGCTCCACCGGCATTACTGTTTGATGATATTTTTTAAAAAAATTATTACTGTCTTATAAAAAAATATTACTGTTACTGTCTTATAAAAAAATATTACTGTCATGTTTTAAACAAGTTTAAAAAATTATTACTGTCTTATAAAAAAAATACTAATGGCGCACCACGGTGAGGTGCGCCATTAGTATGGATGTACTTATGGCGCACCGAGGGATGGTGCGCCATTAGTATTGTGCCATTGCTATAAGAAAAAAAAACTACTAATGGCGCACCACGGTGAGGTGCGGCATTAGTATGGATGTACTTATGGCGCACCGAGGGGTGGTGCGCCATTAGTATTGTGCCCGATCCCCCCTTCCCTCTCCCCCTTCGCCCGATCCCCCCTTCCCTCTCCCCCTCGCCAGTTCCCTCTCCCTCCCTCCACCGCGCCGCCGCCGCCGCTGCCCCGACCCACTGCGCCGCAGCCGCCCACGTGCCACCGCCGCCTCCCTCTTCCCTTCCTCCCCCTCGTCGTCGGCGGCCCGGACGCCGCCCCATCCACACCGCCCCATCCACCTTGTCGGGCTCCTCCTCCCGTTCCCACCAGCAGCCGCCGCCGGAAGTTGTTGCCCTCCCACTGCCGCTGGACATCGCCCCCTCCCCCGTCGTGCAGAGCATCCAGGCGAGACGCCGGCGCCCCCCTCTTCACCGCCCTCCTCGACGATGACCTGCCTCTGCCTCCTCTTCCACGCCGGCCGCTGCCGACCTGCCGCTGCCTCGTCACCGGACGGTGAGCTCCTCTTCTACTCTCGTGCGCGTGCTACCTGCTGCCGCTTGAGCCACTGGTGCTATGCTGCTGCTTGCGCTACTGTTCTGTTGTGCCATGGATGGGTGGTTGTGCTGATGCTAGCTAGTGGCCGCTGTTCTAAAAAAATGGTCAATTTTTCAATTGAAGCATATGTAGAGTCAGTGTACACGATGGTCATTGCTATGTGAATTTTTCAATTGAAGCATGTATACACGGTGTGCATTTTACTTGCCAATTGATGTGTGTGGAGAGAGTGTGCATTGCTATGTCGCCTGTTTATAGTATGTGATGCAACTTTTATCTTTTGATTGATACACTAGTATATTGTACACGTCGCACGAGTGATACAATTATCATATCTTATAGGTGTCATGCCTCAGTACAGCAGTCTGGCACATAGGTGAAGTATACAGATGCAAGAACAGAAATGCATCTGTAGCTGGTTAATGTCCCAAGTGTTTACTGAATGCAATTAGCAGCACTGATGCGAACGCGATGTCCCGTGCTTCCTAAATCCCAAGTGTTGGTTGGTTTCTCTTATGTTTCGACATGCCTGACTCATCAAAGTATGCATTGTAGCCATGAAAGTGCTCGGTTTATGGTTACTTCTTACTTGGTGTTGGTCATCTGTGTGCGCGCGCTTTGATTTGCAGTATGCAGGGGGTTAGAGTAAAGTGCAGAAATTTGAGTGCCTAGTTCTCAGCTCTCAGCTCCCAGCTTGATTGATACTCATGTTATTAATTCTGAACTAGTGAACATATGCGGTTGAAGATGATACGTTTCTGGAAGTTAACTTGCATCTAAATAGAGGCAACTCTGCATTGTTTCTGAATCACATTTCAGTAATACGTTTCTGAACAATACATCAGACCTTATTATAAGTAGCGAAACCATGGACTGAAGAGGCTCAACCACATAGTGACCTGACTGAGTCATTCTAGTTTCATACTGATTTCTGGGCAGTTTGTGTGTAGTCACTTGTGCAGCACTACAGGTACAGGTTTCTTCAGTAGCTTTGTTTTGGGCATAGGGTGTTTCATACAAAATACCCAACACATGGTCTTATCTCTTCTTTTTTTGTGATAACTCACATGGACCTCTCCTGGTCCATTCGTATTTTTTGTAAGGCTTTTATCGGTTTGGTTAATTGTAAAATCTTATGAGTGTTTGCTCCATGATCTACGCGCAAAGTATTTTTAGATTCTCGGTGCAGTTATTTAGGGGGGGTTATTTGCTTGCTATATATATAGGGAAAGTCATTGCTCTGTTTTCAGTATTTTCTGATCCAGCACCTTTACACGGAAACTGAAACTGCTTCACTGTCATCTTATCAATATTTAAGCCGCCGGTGATGAATGCAATTAAGTTCTTCCTTTTTTTGGTTGGCCATTATTCCCTGCTGGTGCTTGCTTTTCTGCAGGCTGCTGCTGCTTTAGTTTTCATGCCTAACTAAGAACCATAAAAAAAACACTCATCTTTTAGTGCATTTGGCGACACAGAAGATGCATTAGCGTCTTGCTTCCATGCTTAGTTTTTTTATCCATTCTCAGTTTTCTATCTGTCATACCAATATTAGTTATGTAGAGTTCTCATCTTATGTAATGTTCAACTCTGACTAAACAGGTTCTGCAAACGGTCTTTTACTGCACTTGACTGAAGAAGTAGGTGTCTGCTATATCCTGCACTTGAGGTGAGTTGTGTTCTCAGGTTTACATTGCAATGGGCACTCTTATTGTAAACACAAATTCAGAATTATATACTATATGCTGGCATGACTGTTTTTATTAGGCAGGACAGTGCAATAGTTGATGTATCTTGGGTTAATATTAACCTAACTATTCTTTTTTCCTTAGGTTAATATTAAAATGTCCAGTGTATATATATTTGAAAATGACTGCTGCTAGATGTTAATTTGCTGGTACTAGCTAGAATTTGGCACTGAAAAGCAAAAGCAAAAGCTAATTAACTGCTGGGTAATAGCACTGGTACTAGGTAGCTAAAATATGTGTTGTGAAACACTGAGAACAGAAACACTTACTACATACATATGCTCAAGAAACACTTCCTAACCAGAAAGGTTTTGACTTGAATCTGTTAGTATTTGTCTGCATTTTCTCACATTCTTCTTGTATCTGATCCAGTATTGCTTGTAGTGGTTTGTCCAAAATGTTGAATGATACTGCTTGGAGATGCATATATTGTTTCACCTCTTCACATGCCAATGTATTTTCCATGTTTTGATGGAGGCCTTTTTTGCATTGTCCACCCGAGAGGCCCTTGAGTTTGCTGGAATGTCGATTAACTTCCGTTCCGGCAAATTCGGGACTCCATATGTCCTATTTTCAGCAAAGGTCATGCTGAAATTTTCCGTGAATTTTAGCATGACTTTGCTAAAAATAGGACATATGGGGTACTTCTGACTAATGCATGGGCCGGGGTATCTTAGTAGTTAATTAAGTAGGATCAAGTGCCCCGGCGTACTTGTGACTAATGCATGGCTTTTAGGGTGCCTCGGTGTCGATAAAAACCGAAATGATGAAAGCTTAGGCTTTTAGGGTGCCTCGGCATCGAAAAACCCTCAATGATAAAAGCTTAGCTTTTAGGATGCCTCGGTGTCGACAAACCCTAAATGATGACACCATGATCTTGTTCCTTGACAATAACCAACTTTTTGACCAAACTTTGTTCCTATTTAGAGAGAAACATGGCCAACAACGATGAGGCCGGGGGTTCGGGCGGCAAGGCATTCTGGGAGCTGTCCCGGGAGATGGAGGAAAAACCTCACTTGTATGAGGACGCCGCCTTCCCCACCGATCCTGAGACCACTGATGGTACCGCCGAGGATGACCCCACTGATGCCACCACTGATGGTGCCGCCGAGGATGCCACCACTGATGATGGTAGCGCACGCACAGATGGCAGCCAACCGAAGAGGCAACGGAAGGACCGGCGCCCGACCGTGCTCCGCACCCTCAGGGAGGAAGTTACTGAAGTGGACTCCGATGGGAATCCAACAGTGCCCGAACGAATAGTCAAGGGGTACTCGCTTCAGCTCGGGTGCATTCTCCGAAGCACCGTCTCGATCAACATCGAGAACCTGAGGCATCCTGACCGAGGGAATTTGCGCAACCTCCTCTTCACGAAACTGCACGAATGATACAAGTTCCCCGCTGAATTTGAAAACACAAGCCTCAAAGGGAATAAAGTGAACAATGCTGCCCTCATGAAGATGAGCAAGGCCCTGTCTACTTAGAAAAGCAATGTGAAGAGAATGATCGAGAAAGGTGAGAGTTATGAGAAGATCAAGGAGAAAAATCCTTCGATCACCGAAGATGACTACAACGACTTCAAGATCAATTGCTCGAGCACCGCAAACTCCGAATCAAGTAAGTGGGGGAAAGAAATGCAGGAGCTGAACTTAGGGGAACACACACTCGGTCCCGGCGGTTACAGAGTGGCGGAGCCTATATGGGACAAGGAGGAGGCGGACCGTGCCGAGCAAGGCCTACCGCCCCTCTTCGATAAATACGGTGACAAGCAGACCAGGAACTTTGTCAGGGCCCAGTACAAGAAGGACCCGAAAACAAAGGAGCTTACCACGGATCCGAAGACCAGGGCGCTTGAGCTTGTTCTGGTAAGGAATACACCCCCGCGTAATTAGCTCCATATGTTTGCATTCTAATTAATGAAGCCAAATTTCTAAATGGTTCACATTCCTTCCGCAGGCGACTGAAAGCAGTAGCGCGGGGTCGACTAAGAGCAACCCTTGGGACACCACTCTAAATAGGGCGTTGAATGTAATGAAGAACAAGGATAAGCTCAGTAAGCCGACGTCAGCTGGTCGTGTGGCCGGCAAAGGCTTGTCGACAAAATGGTTGTCATACTATAACACTGGTGGGCGAAAGGAGAAAAAGACCAGCTCGGAAAGCCAGGCGCGCAAGGTTCAAGAATTCAGGGCACAGGTGGCGTGGATTCCGGAGATTGTCCAAGAGCAAGTGCAACAACAACTCGGAGCGACAATCACTGCCATTGTGCCTACCTTAATCCAGGGGATTAGTGCGTGGATTGCGGGCGGCCAACAGGGGCCGCCCCCGATTCCTAGCTTCACGGCCAGCAACTCGCAGAACGCGATGGCGGGGCCGTTGGAGTCTCCGGTGGAGGCAGCATTGGTGTCTCCGACGCCGGCACGGGAGCTTAATGCACCCGGGTGTATGCTGGCCACCACCTCTGCAGCAAACGGCCCCTCCGTCAACTGCACGCCCGCCGTTGGCGGTGCCTCGACATTAGCCGAGCTCGACGCCATAATCACGGTAACTAATTAAGCCTATCTCGGCCGAGGACTTCATCTCCTTGCCTTTGACTGGGCATCCCTGACGCCCTACATGTTTTCGCAGGGCGCCGCCGATGTTCCGTGCACTCTCCTGCACTTCGTGAACAACGAGTTGGTTGATGTCGCCAAGGGAAAAATCGTTCAACCGGGCAACCCCTTGTTCCACGGTACCCAGATGCCACCCAACTTGTTTAGGGTTCAACTGGTTCGGGTGCTGCCAGGCTGTGACGAGTTGGTACCTCCGATTCGACCCGTCGGGGCCGACGATGATGATGTGATGACCCTCAGCGCCTGCCTGAGCTGGCCCCTGCTTTGGCCGAAGAGCCAGATTCGTTTGGGGGCGGGGGACACCACCCCAAAGACAACACCACCAGTCGTGCCGGCGCCAAGTCGGCCCCATGGCAAGACCGCCGCAACGGTGCCGGACATCCCTATGCCACTGGATCCAAACATACATATGGCACAGGATCAAAACGACGACGACGACGACGATACATTTGCCAACGTCGATCAGTACTTTGCCGATCATGGGTATGGTGGCGACTTCATGGGGCCTCCTTCTCAAGAACCCAACCCAACAAAAGACGTGCACGATCTAGCTGGTACCGCGGAGAAGCCAAGTTGCAACAGGCGTCGTCTGCCGTTCAGCTCTCAGGAGACGCCTCCAGCTGCCGACTTCACTGAGCCTCGGATAGGCGAGGTGTGAAATATTATCAGCCCCAACACACTCAAGAAGGCGGTCTGTGAGCAGAACTCGGTCCCATTACAGGAGAAGAAGAAGGCACGCAAAAGAAAGACTAACAAGGGTGCGGGCCAGCCGGCACCGAGTACGATCCGTGCTCAGGACGGGCCACCTTCACCTGAGGATATCTCGAGGAGGGTGCATGTGGCGGGTAGGCCGATGCTACTGAGAAATATGCTCGATACTGCAACCGGTGCTATGCGGAGTCTGCATGACAGTGTTCTTTCTTTGGAGAAGCGGCATCTCGGAGAGAAGGATGTGGCATACCCAGTTTTCGCGGCCAAGGTGCCAGAGGGCAAGGGCTTTGTGGATAACTCCATCGGGGGTACGATCGTCCTGCGGTTTGATGACATCCACGCTATGTTGAACCTTTATCCGCTGCACTACACCTTCGTTCGGCTATTTTCGCTGAGTATGGAGATGCGGATCATTCACGACAAGACCCTGGACATCGTGATAGTCGACCCCTTCTACATGCGTGCCAAGATCTTGGGCAGCGCTGGGGACTGGCAAGTCGCGAGTTCTTACCTCGAAGGCGTCATTCTGGCAAACCAAGATAAGGATAACTTCCTCGTGCCTTACTTTCCCGAGTAAGTCCTCCCCTCAACCCGTAACATATGAGTTCTTAGATTTCGATCGTTTTTCTTTTAACATTCCGTGTTTTCTGCAGTGACACACATTGCACGCTCATCCTCCTAAGCCCCAAATATTCCATGGCCACGTATTTCGACCCGGACCGTCAGTCGAATGTAGACTACACAAATATCAAGAAGGTTCTTGATGATGTTCTCCCCGGCTACGTCAAATCTGGAGGCACCTTCACCAGGCCTATTCGTAAGTACGGCAAGCACGTGTTCTCCCACAATACGACGTTCTGCTGCGTCAAGCAGCTGCCTGGCGGTCAAAAGGGTGCCTACTATGCCATCCATCACATGCGGGCGCTCGCACGGGACCATCATCAACTTCTGCTACCGAGAAGACTCAAAGATTGGGCCGCGAGCGTGTCGACAATCCAGGACGCGGACATCAGACAAGAATTCTTTCGCATCCAGTCGGAGTTTGCGGAAATCATCCATCAAGATGTCCTTCGTACCTCGGGGCAGTTCTACCTTAGAAATCAACCGTCCAACAGTGACATCAACACAATCCTACAAATGCAGGCTGACAACGCCCGTTGTTTCATGACTCCCACGATAGACGGCGGCTTCATCCACGCTCCGGTCCCTTGAGTCAAGTCGAAAGCAGTGATGTTGTGTCTAGTTCTAAAACATCGATTGGCTCATGTTGTAATTAAACTTTAATGAACTTGTAGTATGTCTCTTTGGTTTCGAGAGTCGTTCAACTTATATGTAATCGATGCTATTAATGTCTTGCTTTTCTCTTCCGATCGTTCTGTTGCATACTTATATATTGCTTATGTATTGTCTGTGAATTGGTACTAATGTTTCGTTTTGCTACTGCATAGCGATGCCATGGTATGTCGTGTACAAGGGTAAGGTTCCCGGAGTCTATGACGACTGGGAGGAGTGTCGGAGACAGGTTCACCGATTCAGCGGTAACAGTTACAAAGGGTACGCCACTAGGGCCGAGGCCGAATCTAGATACGCCCGCTATCTAGCGGGAGAGGGGAGGGAGCGTTGGAGGAACCGGATGAAGACGAGTTTCATCGTGATGATGCTCATCGTGATGACCGCAGCTCTCTTCTATGTGATGGTAGTTTAGATGATCGATATCGACTTGTAATGTGAAGACAAACTTGCGGTCTCGAGACTTGTAATATAATGTTCTATCTTTGTTCGGTCTTTTCAATTCGGAGACTAATATGATGAATTGTATTCGGAGACTAAAATGATGAATTGTATTCAGAGACTAATCTTCTATTGTATTCGATGAATCTGTTGTTGATGTGTGCTGTCTATATTTTGTCCAATTATACATTTTGTAACCTGTGCAAAAAACAGAAAATTAAAAAATTAAAAAAACCTAATATTCATACTAATGGCGCATCACATCATAGCACGCCATTAGTATGCCAAAGGATACTAATGGCGCATCATTAAACAGTGCACCATTAGTATGCCGAAGTTACTAATGGCGCATCCTGTTGTTGTGCGCCATTAGTATGCCAAAGCACCTGGGTATACATGGCCCCCTCGGAGGCATACTAATGGCACACTGTTGTATATACTAATGGCGCATCTGGGGTGCGCCATTAGTAAAATATACTAATGGCGTGGCACTAATGGCGCACCACTAATGCGCCATTAATGGCCAAATTAGGTGCGCCATTAGTAGGCCTTTTCCTAGTAGTGAGAGGGCGAGGCGGAGGATGGAGGCGAGGCGGAGGCACTAGAAGACGGAGCAGACGGCCAGCCTCAGCTCGACCGTGCCTCCAGCAACGAGCCGCGTGCAATCGACCCGACTGCTGCTGGAGGCGATCAAGCCGAGACTAGCCAGCCGGCCGCCCCGACGCCTGGCGCTGGCGCCTCCTCCGACCCTCCGAGTCCATCTGCTGCTTCCTAAGCTATCGCTGTATCTTTGTTTTGTCTGCTTCCGTAGTCTTTGAAGAACTTTGTTAATTCGCACAATTCCACCCGAGGGGTGTATTTTGAACCTCTACTCGACAATTCGGCCAAGGGCCTATGTTATGTAAATATATATATATCTATCTTTTCTTGCTCATTGTTCTTTTGGCTTCTTTCCTTTGCCGTTTTCTCTTAGCTGCCTGCCTTGCGAATCGGACAGCCGCTCTGAAGACTGTCGCTGGATCAAGTGCTAGGCTACTTTGGGAAAGCAAGTACTTAGCTGTTTTCAAGATTTTTTGATCAAGTTAGATAGAAGACGGCAATCCGACTATCTGAGAGTCGGTTTGCGAGAAAGGCTGGAAGCTGTCTTGAGCTATGTTTTATGCTTTGAGTCCTTAGCCATTTTTCATGCGAATGCCCATTCTACCTTACTGCTGCCCACCGTACAGTCGCTCTGCAAGCTGCGGCTTCTGACAGGAGATGGTTTAGGTGTTTTCACACTACTTGTCCGACTGCAGGAAGCATTTCATAGTGCAAGGCGGCAAGTCCCCGGGCCGACTTGTCGAGCCCGGTGCCAAACGGCATAAAAAGGAGTAACATACTCGCAGTCATAATTTTTATCATACAGACAAAAGAGGGCAGTCCCCGAGCTCGCCTCGGGGGGCCCGAAGTCTTGGTATTTTAATACAAAAGGTAGCGTGGTACATACTGCATCAACTGTAAAATCTTCGGAGGAGATTTGCATTCCATGGCCGCTCTGCCTCCTTGCCGGAGTCGTCCCTCTTGCGTACTTAGGGCTTCTGAGCGTCGATCAGGTAGTAGGAATCGTTGCCCAGTACTTTGCTGATGATGAAAGGGCCTTCCCAAGGCGTAGACAGCTTGTGCTGGCCGGCTGTTCGCTGGATCAGCCGGAGCACAAGGTCGCCTTCTTGGAAAGATCTTGGCTGGACCTTCCTGTTGTGGTATCAGCGCAGGCTCTGCTGGTAGATGCTGGACCGGCTGAGTGCCAACAGCCGGCCCTCTTCCAGCAGATCGACGCTGTCTTGTCGTGCTTCTTCTGCTTCCTCCTTGGTGTACATGGTGACTCGTGGGAAGCCAGCTGCTAGGAGTCGGGCTATCTCTTCTCCGACAACTCTTCTCTTCTCTTCTGATAAGCGGCGCAGGGGCTGTCTGACCGGCTTTGCATCAGATCAGACATGTAACTTGTGCTCGGCGAATTCCGTCGGTACACCTGGCATGTCCTTGGGGGACCATGCAAAGATGTCTCGATTCTCACGGAGGAAATCGATGAGCTCTCCTTCCTATTTGCTGTCGAGGTTTGCACCTACGACGACGTACCTCTCTGGGTGCTCCGAGTCCAATGGTATCTTCTTTGTCTCTTTCGCTGGCTTGAACGAACCCTCGGTCTCCGACTCTTTTAGGTCGGGCAACACCTCAGGCTGCTTGCCGGCCATCGCCACAACTCGCTCAAGGAGCCGCTTCTCAGCCGCGATTACCAAGGATTTGGCCAGCCGACTGCTCTCTGCTGCGCAAGCGGACGACTTCCTGTAGTCGCCAGCCACAGTCAGAATTCCCTTGGAACTGGGCATCTTCATCTTGAGGTAGGCGTAGTGGGGGACCGCCATGAACTTGGCCAAGGCAGGTCGGCGAAGCAGCGCATGGTATGGGCTCTCAAGATCCACCACCTCAAACCAAACGGGCTCTCTACGGAAGTGATCTTTGTCCCCAAAGAGGACGTCCATCAGGATCTTGCCGATTGGCTAGCAGGAAAGCCCAGGAACAATGCCATGGAACACAGTTCGGCTGTTCTGAAGCTGTCTTTGCTTGATTCCTAACTTCTCCATGGTGTCCTTGTATAGGATATTGATGCTGCTGCCCCCGTCTATCAGAACTCGCGAGAAACGCGCGGCTCATTTGTCCGTAGCAAAGGTGGCGTCAGGGACCAAGGCGTAGGAGCCCGAACTCGGCATCACCTCTGGGTGGTCAGCCCTGCTCCAGCTGATGGACTTCTCAGACCAGTGCATGAACTCTGGCGTCTCCGACGCTACCGCGTTCACCTCTTGTCGCTACAGCCGCCTGCTGCATCGATCATCAGCCACACTGGTGAACACGACATAGGCTCCATGCTCTTCAGGGTATTTGTCTTGTACTGCGCTGACTGGCCTGACTGCCGGCTGCTGGGGCGGAGGCGGCTGCCCAGCAGGCGCGGGAGGCAGGAGGCCGTCTCCCTTGGCGATCCTAGTGAGCCAGTGGCACTTCCGGGTGGTGTGATTCGACGGCTTTGCGCCGCTGTGGAACTTGCAAGGTCCATCCAAGGTCTGCTCATAGGAGAAGGCCGGCAACCAGTTTGGCTTGCCGCCTTTCTGTCGCCTGGGAGGGGGCTGCTCTTCTAGCTGCTAGGCATCAATGGTCGCGACCTGCCGGCTGCTGGAAGCCGGCTGCGGGGCCTTGCGCTTGTTGTCGCCCTGCTGTTGTCACCGGCCGGCGTCTGCCGCCGGAGTTCTTGGAGCTTGAGGAGCCACTTTTCCAGTCATGCTGATTTGAATTTCTGCCTTCATGGAGGAGTCGGGCGTGGCGTACTTGTCCGCTATGATTAGCAGCTCGTCGAGGGTTTGTGGCTCGGCGCAAAGGTGCTTGTGCTTGAGGAGGGTGCCTTCTCTGCACCCGGCCGTGAAGTACTTGATGGCCTGCACCTCGTGCACGCCCTCGCAGGAGTTTCGGAGCTCGGCCCAATGCATGAGGTAATCGCGAGTCGACTCGTCGGGGCCTTGCATGCACAAGGAGAGCCGACGAGGCTTGGGAGGACGCTTGTACGTGCTGGTGAAGTTGCGGACGAACGCTTCAGTGAAGTTGACCTAGCTGTTGATGCTGCGGGCTTTTAGGCTGTTCAGCCATGTCTGGGCCATGCCCTGGAGCATGAGCGGAACGTACTTTTACGGCGACATGCTTGTTGCCGTTTGCTATGCTGACAGCCGTGGAGTAGTCGACTAGCCAGTCTTCCGGCTTCACGGAGCCGATATACTTGGGTGTGTCTCTTGGGAGCGTGAACCCTCTGGGAAAGGGCTCGTCCCGAATGTGGGGCCCGAAACAAGGCGGACCCAGCTCGTCTTCTTCTTCCAGTGCTAAGGATCGGTGGAGTCGGTCGATCCGATGGCGGCCGTCATTCTCTCCAACTCCCTCTCGGCAGCCAAGGCGGTCACCGAGAGTCGGATGGTCAACAGGCGGCGGGGAGACTCGCCTCTCCTTGTAGGGAGGGGGAGGCGGACAGTTGTCCCGTCGTTCCACTGCCCTTGGGCGGCCGTCTCGGTCGCGCTCTATGGTAATGCGAGTCCGACTGTGGCTGACAGTCGGCTCCTTGTATCTTCTTCCTCGGCAACCGCCAGTCGGCGTCCGAGAGGTCGCGCCTTGGTCTCGGTGAAGGTTGTCATTGGGCCATTGAGGCGCCTCCGTGCGGCAGCCAGCCTCGTTCTGCGCGGCGGCCGCGTCGAGAAGCTGTTGGACTCGCTCCATCATGAGGCGGCATTCTTCGCCCTCGAAATTGTCCAGCTCGTCCACCGCTGCCTAGGCGGCTCGGATGTTCTCTGCTGGTGTAGCATACACAGGGTGGCTTGCCCCAAACAGGTTGGCGATGGCTACGCCGCACTGCCGGACCGCGCCAAGGTGGCTGGGCTCCGCCGGGGCCGGCGAGCCGCCGACGGCGTGATCCGTCTCCCGCTGGTAGGCTTATGACAAGCGCCTCATGCTGGCCAGCTTCTTCGCGCCTTCAACGAGCTGAAGGCGGCATGCCTCCAACGTCTCTGCGTCAGCGTCTTCCGGAATGGGCGCAGTTAGGTCTTGCAGCGCCGCGCCGAGTGAGTCGGGCGCTCCTCCGCCGGGGAACTCGTCATGACTGATGACTAGCACCTCAGTGACGGTGCTTCCATCGCTCTCTGCATGGGGGAGAGGTTCGTCGTAGACCACCACATTGGTGGGGAACGCGTCGAGCGACGCGGTGTCAGAGTCGACCAGCATCGGGTCGGTGGAGCCTACGGACTCCAAGTCTACGGCAGGCTCACCGGAAACGTGGAGTTGATCGAGGAGGCCCGCGAGGAGGTTCCGGGGCCGTCCGTGCCTGCGTTGGATGCAGGTTCATTGGAGAGGCGGACCTCGCCGACGAGTTCGGCCAAGGAGCTGACCGCGCAGGCGATCTCCATGCCGCTTAGCGCGTCGGCGCAAACTCCATCTGGCGTGCCAGGCTGGCTGCGCTCGCCAGGGAGGAAAAGGGTTCCCGTACAGAACAGATCTCCGGACGGCGGTGCACCACGCCCCATGGTGGGCGCCAAATGTCGGGGGTTTGGTACGACATATTCCAATCGATGGCTTATCATGGTGGGGGCGAGTAGAACGTCGCCGGTGCCTGGAAACGAGATGAGGCGAAGGCATGCACGCCGGCAAATCTTACCCAGCTTCGGGGCTCTCCGGGGAGATAAAACCCCTACTACTGCTATGCGGGGTCTCCGCATGATCACTATGGCCAAAGTGTTTACACGGTTGCTCCTTGAGCTGTTTTCTGGTGCTAGGAGAGGGCAAGGCTAGCTCTCTCCCTTCTATATGATCTAGTCTAGAGCAAATGGGTTCCAACCCTTTGCATGGGTGCTCTGGGGGGTTTATATAGGCCTACCCCCCAGGGGTACAATGGTAATCCGGCTGGGTGCGGGCCCAGCCGTCAATATCTCTGGCCTCCGTCTTCTCTGCTGACCGCTAGGGCCCACCGACTGGCGGGCCCTGCCGATTGGCCGGGTACGGAGCCGACAGGCCGCGTCCGCCGCGGGTGGGTCTTGCCGGCTGCTGATTACTGTAGCCGTACTTCTGATGACGCGGGCTTGATCATGAGGTCGTGGCAACAGCCCCGCCGCCTAGCGGGCGATCACTATTGCCACTCCCCATCTCATCTTGATTAATGGTGCGTGGGCCCCGGGAGAGGGCTCGGCCGACTCCCGACGGGTCTGACTGGTGGTTCTCCCGCTGTCTCCCGAGGTCTCACTGACTGGCGGGCCCTGCTGCCTCCAGGCCGTACAGACAAGCCGTCATGGGTGCAGGATTCGGCCCTGCGGTGCTGATGTCAGGGCCGGCATGGCAACAGTGCCATGCCGCACGGAGATCTTTTGGGGTACGGCGTGCTGTGGCCATGCCTGCCCTTGGTGAGGGGCGGAGGTGGGTTTTACTGTAGCCACGCCCCTGCCTCATCCCCTTTGATGAGGTCGTGGGGTTTGTTGGAGTCGCAGGCCGACTCCCCAAAGCCGGCTTCTCTGGAAGTCGTCCCTGGGACTCGGCCGAGAGCGGGCAGTCGGGCGCCTTGCCGTCGACTCCTCAGGAGGCGGCTCTTTGTCCTGGGGTCTTGAGGGGTGCAGCCTGCCCCGATGTCTTGTAAGGTCATGGGCCTCGGGTTGGCCTACCCATGGCCCATTACTCCGACACCCCCTCTCTTCTTTAATTCTTTGCCACATCAGCATGTTTGCTATTCCCGTGTGCATGATACCAGCTAAGATACCACCATTATGGCCAACCTTAATCATCGCATGCAATAATTTAGTGCACCTTGAAATATGAACATGTGTGGGGCGTGTTTGTTTTTAATGACTTGAGACTATACCTAGCCCGGCATGCAAGATGACTTATTATGCACCGTTCCCCATACCTGCAGGAAGCCCGTTCGTCTCCAAATCTTTTCCTCTCCATGTGTGGAAACAATATGCCTGCCAAACTCTCCTTCTTCCTCCGGCGGTCCCACCACTCCACCCCATGTGAAAAAATCTGCATGCATGACTCTCCTCCCCCCACGCTCTTCCAATCCATTGTGACCAGCAATATTTCCACCCCTTCGCTCCCCCGTAATTTACTCCAACAAATATGCCCACGTAGCTGTTACTTAACTGCAGGTGCATTCGGTCACTGACATATGGGCCCAACAGGGGTCTGGCCACTGGACCGGCAGTTAAGTCAGTGCAGCTCAGTCCATATCTTACGTAGGTGTGCCATTGCTCACTATAAATACTGCGCCTCCCACGACATCGCTATCTCCTCCCCCTCACATTCACGTTCATTATTATCTCCTCCCCCTCCCTCTCACATCGACCACCATGGCATCGCCCCTCCCAAGCCCTAGGAGCCCCTCACTGCACTGCATGGACGGTCACGCATCGCCGTTCCGTTCCTCGCCGCCACTAGTCAAGGAGGACGCGTTGGTGTTCCGCTCCTTGCCGCTACGCGACATGTCGCCGTTCCGTTCCTCGCTGCCACTAGTCGAGGAGGACGCATCGGCATTCCGCTCCTCGCCGCGATGCGACGCATCGCCGTTCCGTTCCTCGCCGCCACTAGTCGAGGAGGACGCATCGGCGTTCCACTCCTCACCGCGACGCGTCGAGGTGGACGGGTCGGCGTTCCCAATCTCGCCAGCATGCGCGCCGGAGGACACGTCGGCTCCCCGCTACGAGGAGAACGCCGCGCCGCCACCGAGCCCCCCCAGCCTTGAGGAGCTTTGGAAAGAAATGGATGTCGCCTACTGGGAGGCCTTGCCTCCAGTAGAGTGCGCCAAAATAGAGGCGGAGAAGAAGGCCGAGGAAGAGTAGCGCACCGTGGAACAAGCTGCCTGGGAGGCCTATGTCGCGTCCGAGAGAGTCAGGCAATTGGCTCTTTGGCAGAAGGCTCGTGCGACGGCCGTGAGGGTGGCGGAGGACGCCCGTGCCGACGCCCTGAGTGCAGTCGGGCCCAAGCGCTTCATCTACGCTTGGCGGTACGTGGACTGGGTGCACGCTTCTAGCAAGGAGGAGTACCTGTTGGCGCCGGATCACCATACCGATGAGATCGCGCTCGCCCGCCGGCAAGCCGCCAATCAGCACCTCGCGAGTTGTGAGGCTGAGGAAGAGGCGTTGTGTCAGCGCGCCGGGAAATGGCAGCGCACCAGGGCACTCGTGGCGTGCCGCAAGTGCTCCTGCGAGCGTCGTGGCTTTTAGGAGGAGTATAATTTTTGTTTCGTAAGGCGATCTCATTAGTTTTGGGATGCAAATGATAAAAACTGAACGTTCAGGAATTTTTAGCGTCCTTAATTAAGTATGTAAAAGGGAAAGTTTGGAAACCTTGTGTATTCGTACTGTCGCGGTTTGGGTGCGACATATGCCAAAGGATGGCTTATCATGGTGGGGGCGAGTAGAATGTCGCCGGTGCCTGGAAACGGGATAAGGCGAGGGCATGCACGCCGGCGAATCTTACCCAGCTCCGGGGCTCTCCGGGGAGATAATACCCCTACTGCTGCTCTGCGGGGTCTCCGCATGATCACTATGGCAAAGTGTTTACATGGTTGCTCCTCGAGCTGTTTCCTGGAGGTAGGAGAAGGCAAGGCTAGCTCTCTCCTTCCTATATGACCTGGTCTAGTGCTAATGGATTCCAACCCTTTGCATGGATGCCCTGGGGGGTTTATATAGGCCTACCCCCCAGGGGTACAATGGTAATCCGGCTGGGCGCGGGCCCAGCCGTCAGTCTCTCTGGCCGCCGTCTTATCGGCCGACTCCTGGGGCCCGCTGACTGGTGGGCCCCACCGACTGTCTCGGTACGGAGCCGACAGGCCGCGTCCGCGATGGGCGGGTCTTGCCGGCTGTAGATTACTGTAGTCGTGCCTTTAATGACGCAGGCTCGGTCATGAGGTCGTGGCGACAGCTCCGCCGTCTGGCAGGCGATCACTGTGGCCACTACCTATCGTGTCTGATTAATGGCGCGTGGGGCCCGTGGGAGGAGCCGGCCGACTCCTGGTGGCCGACTCCCATCCGGGCCGACTGGTGGTGCTCTCGCCGTCTTTCATACGCCCGCCGACTGGTGGGACCCATCACCCTTGGGTCGTACCAGCAGGCCGTCGTGGGCACAGGACTCCGCCCTCTAGGGCTGACGTCAGGGCCGGCATGGCAATAGTGTCGCGCCACGCGGAGATCTCTACGGGTACAGCGTACTGTAGCCACGCCTGCCCTTGCAAAAGGGGTGGGAGTGGACCTTACTATGGCCACTCCCCGTCCCGTCCCTCTTTATGGGGGCATGGGGGTTGTTGGCGTCGCAGGCCGACTCCCCAAGGTCGGCTTCTCTGGAAGTCGCCAGTCAGGAGTCGGCTTGTCCTGAAGTCGTCCCTGGGACTCGGCCGTGAGTGGGCAGTCGGCCGCCTCGCCGCCGACTCTCAGAGGGCGGCTCTTCGTCCTGGGGTCTAGAGGGGCGCAGTCTGCCTCAATGTCTTGAAAGGTTCTGGGCCTGGGTTAGCCTACCCATGGCCCATTACTCCAACAATAGTCCCCGAAGCTGGTGAGGCTCTGAGGGCGACATGTCGAGGAGCCTTAACAGTTTCTTCTCTCTGGCAGTTGGATCTGGGCCTCGCTAGCCGTCCTCTGTCAAGTCGACTAGTTGGAGTCAGACTTGCTCAAGGCCGACTTGCCCCTAAAAAAGTTTGAACGTCACGGCGGAGTTCAGGCGGCGTGCCTGATAAGCTTCCGGGTTGCCGCCCGTGGTGGACCCGTCGTGAGGCGCCACGTGGCTGAGCTAGTCTGCTCACCCACGCGCGCGACGGGACATGCCTACAGGCGGTTTCCGCCACTACCGCGCCTTGGCATGCGAACGGATCCGTTGTGGTCGTGCGGACGGTTGGGGTTCCCGCGCGGTGATTGCACGTGGTAACTTCGTGTGGTAAATCGTGGGGGTCGTGGGGTCCCGGGCGCAGTTAATCCCACGACCGCCCCCTCAGCTTCTCAGCCGACGAGCCTACAAGTAGGCGGGGGGTGGGGGCAGCGAAGCACGCGCGCCCATTCTCCCCACTCCCTTTCTCTCCTTCTTGCTTCTTCTTCCTCTCGCCGCTCCTGCTCCGAACCACGCCGCGCCCGCAGCGATGAGCTCTTCCTCCGCCGCCACGCCTCCTGCTGTATGCTCTAGAGTGTGGAATGGCTCCGAGGCTGATGACGACGACATCGAGATCCTCCGCCAGACATGGCGGCTGCCCGGCAGGGACTTAGTGCGGGTCCGCCTCGCGCCGGAGGGGGAAATATCGCCGGCGCCGGAGGAGGGCGAGCGGGTCATATTCCGCTTGCACCTTATGTGCGGCCTGGGGCTGCCGGCGAGCAGCTTCTTCCGCTCCTTCTCAGAGTTCCACGGGCTCCAGCCGCACCACCTTACTCCAAACACAGTGGTGCTGTTGGCTGCCTTCGCCACCCTGTGCGAAGGCTTCCTCGGCGTTCTCCCCACCATCGAGCTCTGGGGTGAGTTCTTCCAGTCCAAGCTCGACACACACGTCGCCGGCGTGCCGGCCCAGTGCGGTGCATTTATCGCGATGTGGAGATCAATGGCCGACAATCTGTTTCCCACCATCGCACTGATTAAATCGGTGAAGATGTGGCAGTGGTCCTATTTTTATGTGAAGAACGTCGCCCCAGAAGGCGACTGGGTTAACCTGCCGGCTTACAAAGCCGGCGCGCCGACTGGAAGGCTCCCCAGCTGGTCACACCGAGCCAAGACGTTGTCTCCCGCTGGTGCCACCGCCATCGCGCGACTCCGAGTGCTGACACAGTCGGAGGGCTTGACCTGGGCCGACTTGCTGGCCGCCTTCGTGGCGCGCCGAGTCCTCCCACTCCAAGGCCGACCTCACCTAATCTGCCAGATGAGCGGTCATTGGGACCCGAGTCGGATGTGCTCCAAGGACATGCTTCACGCGGAGGTGGCGAATACGGTGAACTACATCGTGAACTGCGGTCTCTCGGTGGACTGGCGGTTCGGCAAGGAGCCGTATTCGCGCGCCAACCCCCGCCTATTGTAAGTCGTCTTCCTTCTTCTTCTGTTTCTTTTGTTGCCGAGTCCGACTTGTCAAGTCTATTCGTTTTTGTTTTGAATCAGAACCCTCTCGTCCCTCCTTCGGCCGGCACAGCGGGGCCGGCTCGTCAGTTTGTCCCCGATCGGGCGGAGAGCGACGTCGACGATCCTGACTTGGGGGCGGCGGCCATGGAGGCCGACGCCAAGGGAGGAGGAGGAGAAGCAGGCGGCTCCAGGCCTTCGGCCACTTTCGCAGACTGGCCTAATGACGAGGCCGAGGGAGAAGTCGCCCCGCGCCACTAGCCAAAGGCTGGCCAGCCAAGCGCGAGTTCCTCCGCCGGCTTGGACGCTCAAGGCGGTGTGAAGAAGCGCCGGGCCGGGCCGAGTACACTTGGTGGCCAGTCGAAGAAGTTCAAGGGAGCGGCCGTCGCAACCAAGCAGGAAGAGGTAGTCGCGAAAGCTAACCGCTTCCGCAAGGAATTGAAGAAGCCGCCGCTGGTCTCTGCGTAAGCGCCTCCGTCCCTTATCTTTATTTTCTCTTTGTTGATCTTGTCTGAGTTTTTCATATGCTTTTCTCGCCTCAGGGCTCCCCTCACTCTTGAGAGGGTTGCCGCCGCCTCCGTTATGGGGTCGGTGGAGACGTCTGCCACCACTCGGCGGATTGACCCCGCCGCCGACCATCGGGAGGTGACGGAGCAGAACGCGCAGGAGAAGCGCGAGGAGGACGAGGCCGCCCGCCGGGAGAAAGCGGAGGCCGAGAGGGCGGAGGCCTCCGCCTTGAAGAAGCTGGAGGCGGCCGAGGCCACCACTGCGGCAAAGCGGCCGGCTAAGGAAGTCGCACCCTGGCGGTCGGCGGTGTTCGTCACCCCTCTGAACTCTGCGCCGCCACCCCCGGAGTTCACGGGGCAGTCAGGGGAAGCCGGCGGCGAGTTCCCGATCGTGGAGAGAGGCAGCGGCGAAGCCCCCATGCCGGACGCGGTCGCGCCGCCACTGCCGCCCCCGCCGTCGTCTAGGAGCTTGCAAGGCAAACAGCCGGCGGATCCGCCCTTGCCGCCGACTGAAGACGAGGCCGTGGCAAGGCTACTCCTTCAAGTCGTCTCGCCAACGCGCCACCGTCTTGAGAAGGCGACTTTGATGCCACGCCCCTTGGAGACCGGCACTGCTAGCTCGACATTCCAGACGCCGAAGCGACGAGCACCGCGCCCATTGGGTGGGTGCGAGGAGGCGGCACGGGCCCGCTGAACCAGGCGCTTCTGGGTGTCGAGACGAAGCTGCAAGCTGAGAGCGACGCCATCCAAAACTGCACCAAGGCGCACCTGGCGTCGCGGGCAGCCATCCGGGTATGCTTTCTCCTTTGTCCCTATTTTCTTGTTCCTCTCTGTGGGGGCGCCAGCGCACCCACTGGGTGTAGTCCCCGAGTTTTGGGTCGGCTGCTGAGCAGGTGACCCGGAACTCCAATTGGTGAATTCCGAGTACTAACCTTTGTCTGAAATACTTGTTGCAGGACTATCACAACCTCCGTGTCACCGCCTTCAACCGCAACGTTGAAGAGCTGGGCAAGCGGACCGCCGACTTGTCGGAGAGCCGGAGTGAGTCCTTTTCCTTCTTTTCGGGGGCGCGCTGGCGCACCCGTGGGCTATAGTCCCCGAGATTCGGGCCAACTGTTGAGCAGTCGGGCCAGATCTCCCCGGCGACCTTCTTCGTTGATGACTTAACGCCTTCTTTCTTCTTTCTCTTCAAAGGCCAACGCCACTCTTCAACAACAGCTGAGCGAAGCCAACTCCGCATTGCGCGCCAAGGGGGAGGAATGCAGCAAGCTCGCCGCAGAGCGTGATCTGCTGGCCGCACAATTGGCAGAGCAGAAGGAGCTTCTTAAGAAGACACAGAAGGAGGCGAAAGAGGCAGAGGCCACCCTCCTGGCCGAGTTCGCGAGCCAGCGCTCCTCCTCGACTGACAAGGAGGCAATGCTGGCCTCCGGCTTCCACGAGATCGAGGACCTCGTCGACAGTGAGCTTCTTTGCTTTCCTTCTTTCCGTCTTGGCAGACTTCTTCCCTGGCCACTCGCAGGCCGCCATTCAAGCTATCGAGGCCGACCGCGAGGAGCGGAGGGCGGATGGCGCGGAGATCGCCGCTGATGCCCCTCGGACCCTTGACGAGCATTTTCTGAGCATTGGGGCTCACCTGCGGCCGGCCCACCAGATGCTGCGCCGGCTTCAACGTGTCGGCGCCCAAGCGATCGCCGCCCTGTGGCCAGACGTGCTGGCTCCGTGCACCTAAGTCAGACTGCCGACTGGCTGGAGGTCGCGGCTGGCTGTCTTGAGGCCTGGAAGGGTTCCTCGGCCCGGGCCGGAGCACGCCGAGCCTTGGAATTCGTCAAGGCGTGGTATCCAGGGCTGGACCTAGACCGGCTGGCCACACTCCAGTCAGAGGCCCAGCCGGAGCTGGCAGCCGCGGAAGACGCCCTTGTCAAGCGTGCGGCGGCGATCGCCGAGTACACCGACACCGGCATCTTTGTCCCCGAGTGGGCTGAAGACGGCAGGGAGGTACCGCCGGAGTGGTTTGGGCTGAACCCCGACTACGGCGAGGACTCGGCAGAGGTGATCGGCTCCAGCATCGAGGAGGAAGACAAGGTGGAGGACGGAAGCGAGACGGAGGCACCGGACGACGGAGGGGACGGCCAGCCTCAGCTCGACCACGCCTCCAGCAACGAGCCATGCCCGCCCGAGCCGACTGCCGCCGGAGGTGATCAAGCCGAGAACGCCCAGCCGGCCGCCCCAACACCCAACACCGCCGTCTCCTCCAATCCTCCAAACCCGTCTGCTGCCCCCTAGGCTGCCACCTTGTCTTTGTTTTATCTGTTCTAATAGTCTTTGAAGAACTTGTTAATTCGCACAATTCCACCCGCGGGGTGTATTTTGAAATTCTGCTCGAAGATTCGGCCAAGGGCCTTTGTTATGTAAATATTCATCCGACTTCTATCTTTTCTTGCTCATTGCTATTTTGATTTTTTTCCTTTGCCGTCTTCCCTCAGTTGTCGTCTTTGTCAGTCGGACAGCCGCTCTGTGGACTGCTGCTGGATCAAATTCTTGGTCACTTTGGGAAGGCAAGTACTTAGCCGTTTTTAGAGTTGTTTAACAAGTCGGATAGAAGGTGGCAAGCTGACTATTCAAGAGTCGGTTTGCGAAAAAAGGCTGGAAGCCGGCCTTAACCTATGTTTATGCTTTGAGTCCTTAGCCATTTTTCATGTGGACGCCCATTCTTCCTTACTCCTGCCCACCAGACAGTCGCTCTACGAGCTGCGGCTTCTGGCAGGAGACGGCTTAGACGCCACACACTACTTGTCCGGCTGCAGGAAGCATTTCATAGTGCAGGACGACAAGTCCCCGGGCCGACTAGTCGAAACCGGTGCCAAGCGGCATAACAAAGAGTAATATACTCGAAGGCATATTTCTTATCATATAGATAAAAGAGGGCAGTCCCCGAGCTCTTCTCGGGGGGCCCGAAGTCTTGGTACTTTTAATACAAAAGGTAGTGTGATACATACTGCGTTTAACTGTAAAATTATTGGAGGAGATTTGCATTCCATGGCCGCTCTGTCTCTTTGCCGGAGTCGTCCCTCTTGCGTGCTCGGGGCTTCTGAGCGTCGATCAGGTAGTAGGAGTCATTGCCCAGCACTTTGCTGATGATGAAGGGGCCTTCCCAAGGCGCCGACAACTTGTGCTGGCCGGTTGTTCGCTAGATTAGTCGGAGCAGGAGGTCGCCCTCCTGGAAAGATCTCGGCCTGACCTTCCTGTTGTAGTATCTACGCAGGCTCTGCTGGTAGATGCTGGACCGGCTGAGTGCCAACAGCCGGCCCTCTTCCAGCAGGTCGACGCCGTCTTGTCGTGCTTCTTCTGCTTCTTCCTCGGTGTACATGGTGACTCGCGGGGAATCAAACTCTATGTCCGTTGGGATGATGGCTTCAGCACCGTAGACGAGGAAGAAAGGCGTGAAGCCGCTTGACTTGTTTGGAGTCGTGCGTAGACTCCAGAGGACGGCTGGCAACTCGTCGAGCTAGCAGCCAGCCGAGCGCTCCAGAGGCTCGACCAGTCGGGGCTTGATGCCGGAGAGGATGAGGCCGTTTTCTCGCTCCACCTGGCCGTTTGACTGTGGATGGGCGACGGACGCTAGGTCCAGTCGGATGCCCTATGTCGCACAGAAACGGGCCAAGGCGCCTTTGGCAAAATTCGTGCCATTGTCGGTGATGATGTTGGGTGGTATGCCGTACCGAATTGTGATGTCGGAGATGAAAGTCACGGCAGTCAGACCATTCAGTTTCTTGATTGGCTTTGCTTCTATCCACTTGGTGAACTTGTCCACCATGAAAATTAAGTGAGTTAAGCCACCTCGTGCCGTCTTGAATGGTCTCACCATGTCTAGGCCCCAAACTGCGAAAGGCCAGGCAATGGGGATGGTCTTGAGTGCAGAAGCCGGCTGATGCGGCTTGGAGCGGAACTTCTGGCACCCTTTGCATTTTTGGACTAATTCCTTGGCCTCTTCTAAGGCCGTTGGCCAAAAGAAACCGTGTCGGAAAGCTTTGGCGACGAGTGCTCTTGAAGCTGCATGGTGGCCGCACTCGCCTTGATGGATGTCTTTGAGAATTTCTTGGCCTTGCCCTGGCTCTATGCAGCGCTGATAGACACCAGTGACGCTGCGCCTGACCAGCTCTCTGTTGACTATGGTGTAGGCTGCCGCTCGGCGTTGTACTTGCCGAGCTAAGGTCTCATCAATCGGCAGCTCTTTGCTCACCAGGAATTTGAGGATGGGCTGGGCCCATGAGGGTGCTGCTATTTTTTCGACTGCCAGAACTGCGACTTGGACGAGGGCGGCTGGGCTGGGAGGCGGCGGGCTGGAGTCAGCAACCGCTTGCTGGATTAATGAAGTCCCCAGGCCGACTGGCGCCGCCCTTGGGCCGAGTTCTGGAGTCTTCGGGCCGGCCGCCGCAGTCCCCGGGCCGGGTTCTGCAGTCCCTAGGCTGGCCTCGACTGTGGCGGCTTTGGAGCCATCTGCCAAAATCCCCGTACCGTCTGCCGGGGCTCTGGAGTCGGATCCGACTTCTTCGGGAGGAGCCAGCACAAAGATGGAGTCTGATTCTGGTGAAGGCTTGACAGACGGCTTGAGGAGGCTTTGAAGGGCGACGCCGGATGGTATTTCTTGGCGGGTAGAGCCGATTCGTGCCAAGGCGTCTGCTTGGTCGTTGTCGTTTCTTGGCACATGGTGGAACTCGAACCCCTCGAAATATCCACTGAGTTGCTGCACGAGGAAATGGTAACTCGCCATGTTTGCATCTTTGGCATCCCAGTCGCCAGACGACTGCTGGACCACTAAGTCCAAGTCGCCATAACACAGGATCTGGCGAATGCCAAGTTCTTTGGCAAGCCGGAGCCCGTGAATGAGTGCCTTGTACTCGGCGACGTTGTTGGAGGCGGCAACGTGGATTTGCAGTGCCTATTTGAGCTTGTCGCCTTTAGGAGAAGTGAGGACAACGCCGGCTCCCAAGCCGGTGCGCATCTTGGAGCCGTTGAAATGCATCCGCCAATGGGTGGAGTCGGGCGCTGGAGGTAGGTATTGGGTCTCGGCCCAGTCGACGAGGAAGTCGGCCAGTGCTTGTGACTTGATGGCGGTGCGGGGCTGGTAGTGGATGGTGTAGGGAGCCAGCTCTATGGCCCATTTGGCCACTCGGCCAGAAGCATCTCGGCTTCCGATCATCTCGGCAAGTGGGGCCGTGCAGACCATAGTGATTGGATGCTCTTGAAAGTAAGGCTTCAATTTCTTGGCGGCAAAGTGCACGCCATAGCACATCTTCTGGTAGTGGGGTAGTTCTGCTTGGAGGTCGACAGCACTTCGCTCAGGTAATATACCGGTCTCTAGATAGGTAGTGCCTTGCCTTCCTCCTTGCGTTCCACTACAATGACTGTGCTGACTACCCGGCTGGTGGCAGCGATGTACATGAGCATAGGCTCCTTAGGAGTCGGATCTGCCAGAACGGGTGGAGTAGTCAACATCTTCTTCAACTGGAGAAAAACTTCATCCTCGTGGTTCCACTCGAAAAAAGTGGTCTTCTTCATGAGATGGTATAAGGGCAGAGCTTTCTCGCCCAGCCGACTGATGAATCGGCTGATGGACGCCAAGCAGCCGGTGAACTTTTGCACATCCAGCAGTCGGCTGGGTACCTCCATCCTCTCAATGGCCTTGATCTTTACAGGGTTGCACTGTATGCCGCATTCAGAGACTAGGAAGCCAAGGAGTTGGCCGGCTGGTACTCCGAAGACGCACTTCTCAGGGTTGAGCTTGATCTAGAATCGGCGCAGGTTCTCAAAGGTCTCCTTGAGGTCTTCCAGCAGTGTTCCACGCTTCTCCGTCTTCAACACCACATCATCCACGTAGACGTGGGCGTTTCTGCGGAGTTGCTTTAGGAGGCACTTCTGCATGCAACGCTGAAAGGTGGCGCCGGCATTCCTCAAGCCGAACGTCATGGTGAGGTAGCAGAAGGCTCCAAAGTGGTGTGATGAAGGCGGTCTTTAGTCTGTCAGCCGGGTTCAGCTTGATCTGGTGATATCCTGAATATGCATCCAAAAAGCTCAACAGCTCGCATCCGGCTGTGGAGTCTATCACCTGATCAATTCTTGGCAAAGCAGATGGGTCCTTGGGGTAAGCCTTGTTGAGGCTTGTGTAGTCAAAACACATTCGCCACTGCTTGTTCTTCTTCAGTACCAGGACCGGGTTGGCTAGCCACTCTGGAAATGTAACTTGTGCTCGGCGAATTCCGTCGGTACACCTGGCATGTCTTTGGGGGACCATGCGAAGATGTCCCGATTCTCACGGAGGAAATCGACGAGCTCGCCTTCCTATTTGCTGTCGAGGTTTGCGCCTATGACAGCATACCTCTCTGGGTGCTCTGGATCCAAGGGTATCTTCTTTGTCTCTTTGGCCGGCCTGAACGAACCCTCAGCCTTCGACTCCTTGGGGTTAGGCGACACCTCTAGCTGCTTGCCGGCCATCGCCACAACCCGGTCAAGGAGCCGCTTCTCAGCCGCGATCACCAGGGACTCGGCCAGCCGACTACTCTCAGCCGCACAGGCAGACGACTTCCGGTAGTCGCCGGCTACGGTCAGAATCCCCTTGGAACTGGGCATCTTCATTTTGAGGTAGGCATAGTGGGTGACCGCCATGAACTTGGCCAGGGCGGGTCGGCCAAGTAATGCATGGTATGGGCTCTCGAGATCCACCACCTCAAACCAAACTGACTCTCGGTGGAAGTGATCTTTGTCTTCAAAGAGGACGTCCATCAGGATCTTGCTGATTGGTGAGCAGGAAAGACTAGGAATAATGCCGTGGAACACAGTCCGGCTGTTCTGAAGTTGTCTTTGCTTGATTCCTAACTTCTCCATGGTGTCCTTGTACAGGATGTTGATGCTGCTGCCTCCATCTATCAGAACTCGCGAGAAACGAGCAACTCGTCTATCCATGGCAAAGGCGGCATCCAAGACCAAGGCATGCGAGCCCGGACTCGGCATCACCTTTGGGTGATCAGCTCTGCTCCAGCTGATAGGCTTCTCGGACCAGTGCATGAACTCTGGTGTCTCTGATGCTACTGCATTCACCTCTTGTTGCTGCAGCCGCCTACTGCGTCGATCATCAGCCACGCTGGTAAATATCACGTAGGCTCCATGCTCTTCGGGGTACTCGTCTTGTACTGCGCCGACTGGCCTGACAACCGGCTGCTGGGGCGGAGGCGGTGGCTGCTGCCCAGCAGGCGGGGGAGGTAGGAGGCCGTCTCCTTTGGCGATCCTGGTGAGATAGTGGCACTTTCGGGTCATGTGATTCGACGGCTTCGTGCTGCTATGGAACTTGCAAGGACCATCCAGAGTCTGCTCGTATGAGAAAGCCGACAACCAGTTGGGCTTGCCACCTTTTTGTCGCTTGGGTGGAGGCTGCCCATCCGGCTACTGGTCTTCAACTATCGCCACCTGCCAGCTGTTGGAAGTCGGCTGTGGGGCCTTGCGCTTGTGGTCGTTCTGCTGTTGCCGCCGACTGGCGTCTCCGGCCGGAGTTCTAGGAGCCTGAGGGGCCACTTTGCCAGTCACGCTAACTTGAATCTCCGCCTTCGCGGAGGAGTCGGCCGTGGCATACTTGTCTGCTACGATTAGCAGTTCGTCAAGGGTTTCTGGCTCGTCGCAGAGGAGCTTGTGCTTGAGGAGGGTGCCTTCTCTACACCCGGCGGTGAAGTACTTGATAGCCTGCACCTCGTGCACGCCCTCGCAGGAGTTCCGAAGCTTGGCCCAACGCGTGAGGTAGTCGCGAGTCGACTCGTTGGGGCCTTGCATGCACAAGGAAAGCTGACGAGGCTTGGGAGGATGCTTGTACGTGCTTGTGAAGTTGCGGACGAATGCATCAGTGAAGTCGACCCAGCTGTTGATGCTACGGGGCTTTAGGCTGTTCAGCCATGTTCGGGCCATGCCCTGGAGCATGAGCGGAACGTATTTTACGGCGACACGCTTGTTGCCGTTCGCTATGTTGACGGCCGTGGAGTAGTCAACCAACCAGTCCTCTGGCTTCACGGAGCCGGTGTACTTGGGCGTGCCTCTTGGGAGCATGAACCCTTTGGGAAAGGGCTTATCTCGAATGCGGGGCCCGAAACAAGGCGGACCCAACTCGTCTTCTTCTTCCAGCGCCAGGGATCGGTGAAGTCGGTCGATCCGGTGGCGGGCATCGTTTTCTCCGACTCCCAGGCGGTCACCGAGAGTCGGATGGTCAACAGGCGGCAGGGAGACTCGCCTTTCCTTGCGAGGAGGAGGAGGCGGACAGTCGTCCCGTCGTTCCACTGCTCTCGGGCGGCCGTCTTGGTCGAGCTTTATGGTAATGTGAGTCCGACTGTGGCTGACAGCCGGATCCTTGTCTTTCCTTCCTCGGGCGCCGTCAGTTGGCGTTCGAGACGCCGCGCCTTGATCTCGGTGTGGAGGCGGGTCAACGTTTTGTCGCTGCGGCACCTCCGTGCGATAGCCGGTCTTGTTCTGCGCGGCAGCCGCGTCGAGGAGCCGCTAGACTCGCTCCGTCATCGGGCGGTGCTCTTCGCCCTCGAAGTTGTCCAGCTCGTCCGCCGTCGCCTGGGCGGCTCGAATGTTCTCCGCAGGCATGGCGTACACAGGGCGATTTGCCCCGAACAGGTTGGCGATGGCCACGCCGCGCTGCTGGACCGCGCCAAGGCGGCTGGGCCCAGCTGGGGCTGGTGAGCCACCCACAGCATGATCCATCTCATGCTGGTAGGCTTCTGACAAGCGTCTCATGCTAGCTAGCTTCTTCGCGCCTTTGACGAGCTGAAGGCGGCGCGCCTCCAACGTCTCCGCGCCAGCACCTTCCGGGATGGGCGCAGTCAGGTCTTGCAGTGCCGCGCCAAGTAGGTCATGCGCTCCTCCGCCGGGAGGCTCGTCATGACCGATGACGAGCACCTCAGTGACGGTGCTTCCGTCGCTCTCTGCGCGAGGGAGCGGCTCGTCGTAGACCACCACGTTGGTGGGGAACGCATCGAGCGACGCGGTGTCGGAGTCGACCAGCATCGGGTCAGTGGAGCCTACAGACTCCAAGTCCATGGCAGGCTCACCGGCGATGTGGAGTTGGTCAAGGAGGCCCGCGAGGAGGCTCTCGGGGCCGCCCGTGCCTGCGTTGGATGTAGGTTCGTCGAAGAGGCGAACCTCGCCGACAAGATCGGCGAGGCAGCTGGCTGCGCAGGTGATCTCAGCGCCGTCCAGCGTGTCAGCGCAAACTCCGTCTGGCATGCCAGGCTGGCTGCGCTTGCCAGGGAGGAAAAGGGTTCCCGTCCAGAGCAGGTCTCCGGACGACGGTGCACCATGCCCCAAGGTGGGCGCCAAATGTCGGGGGTTGGGTGCGACATATGCCAAAGGATGGCTTATCATGGTGGGGGCGAGTAGAACGTTGCCGGTGCCTGGAAACGGGATAAGGCGAAGGCATGCACGCCGGTGAATCTTACCCAGCTTCGGGGCTCTCCGGGGAGATAATACCCCTACTGCTGCTCTGCGGGGTCTCCGCATGATCACTATGGCAAAGTGTTTACATGGTTGCTCCTCAAGCTGTTTCGTGGAGGTAGGAGAAGGCAAGGCTAGCTCTCTCCTTCCTATATGACCTGGTCTAGTGCTAATGGATTCCAACCCTTTGCATGGATGCCCTGGGGGGTTTATATAGGCCTACCCCCAGGGGTACAATGGTAATCCGGCTGGGCGCGGGCCTAGCCGTCAGTCTCTCTGGTCGTCGTCTTATCCGCCGACTCCTGGGGCCCGCCGTCTGGCTCGTTACGGAGCCGACAGACCGCGTCCGCCGCGGGCGGGTCTTGCCGGCTGTAGATTACTGTAGCCGTGCCTCTAATGAGCCAGGCTCGGTCATGAGGTCATGGTGACAGCTCCGCCATCTGGCGGGCGATCACTGTGGCCACTACCTATCGCATCTGATTAATGGCGCGTGGGGCCCATGGGAGGGGCCGGCTGACTCCTGGTGGCCGACTCCCATCCGGGCCGACTGGTGGTGCTCTCGCCTTCTTTCGTACGCCCGCCGACTGGTGGGACCCATCATCCTTGGGTCGTACCGGCAGGCCGTCGTGGGCACAGGACTCCGCCCTCTAGGGCTGACGTCAGGGCCGACATGGCAATAGTGTCGCGCCGCGCGGAGATCTCTGCGGGTACGGCGTACTGTAGCCACGCCTGCCCTTGGAAAAGGGGTGGGAGTGGACCTTAATATGGACACTCCCTGTCCCGTCCCTCTTTATGAGGGCATGGGGGTTGTTGGCATCGCGGGCCAAGTCCCCAAGGCTGGCTTCTCTGGAAGTCGCTAGTCAGGAGTCGACTTATCCTGAAGTCGTCCCTGGGACTCGGCCGCGAGTGGGCAGTCGGCCGCCTCGCTGCCGACTCTCAGAGGGCGGCTCTTCGTCCTGGGGTCTCGAGGGGTGCAGTCTGCCTCAATGTCTTGAAAGGTTCTGGGCCTAGGTTAGCCTACCCGTGGCCCATTACTCCGACACGTACACATTTTGCAAGTACGTGCATATAGCACAAACTTTACTATATACTATCGCACTACACGTCTCTCAATATATGCTTGCAGACTATGCTACTCCCTCTGTCCAGGTCAATAAGTCATCTTCGGTTGTGCACCGTGACCAAGAAGGAGGGAAGACTTATACACCTAGACGGAGGGAGTACTACTATTACTTATGTACGTGCAAATGCACGTTTTAACATTACGATGCGGTTTTTGTAAAAGTAGAAAAACAACACTAGTCAAGCTTGTGAAACGATTCAATGCAAAACAAATGCAAAAATTCTCGTTTGATTGTTTACTTGTAGCTTCCTTCTCTGTGGTTATTTCTCTGTCGTACTTTGTACGGAGTATCTCACTGGTTGGAAAGGCATGCAAATTCCCAAACCGCTTCCTACACCCTGTATCTGACTGGTTGCCGGCGTTGACATTGTCGCCCATGTCGAGGATGAGGTTGCCGAGGTCGGGGAAGAAGTCGTCGTTCGCGAAGTCGTCGCTGCCAGCAGTCGCGCGAGTGCGCTCCCCAAAAACCTGATCGCCCCTCTCCCGTGCAGGATCACGAGAGACGGGGTTTCGGAGGCCTACTGTCCCTTCTCCCGGTGCACACCGAAAGGAGGGATGGAGAAGACTTGCTTGGCGGCGCAATGATCTGGAACAATGGTGAGAAACTATATAGTGCGGGCCGGGTAGGTTGTGGGAGTATAGCTCTGTCCTCGGCTCGGCTCAATCCCGCACCCCGCGGCGCGTCGTGACGAGGCGTGGCGTGGCGAGGCAAGCGAGGAGGAGGAGCGTGCGTGTAGGTCTCCTCTTCTCATGCTCATACAAGTGGTAGAAGAGCTCACCTTATAAAGGCCTACTAGCAAAATTCCAACATCGACCAGGCCGTCCATGAAATGGCAGTGGCTGTAGGGGACGTTGCGCCAGTTGAATATATGAGCAAGTTACTACGAGATTTAATCCGAATAAGCACAAAATAAATCATGACGGCTATAACAGAGATGAAACTAATCATGTGGACTAGCATAGTAGTAGGATACAGAGTAGAAACATGAATTTTATCACGATTTCGAACAGGAAGGATAGAAACACATACGGTGCAATGGGAGCAGCACCGTTGGCGTTGAGGTTGTCGCCCATGTCCAAACACCATGTAGACACGGTCTTTGAGCACAGTTCGTAGTCGTTCCACGCTCGGGCATTGAAGTTTGTAACTATTTTAGATTAGAATATACTACTCCTACGGTGCTAGTAGTAGAGCAGAGTCCTACTCTACTACTCTACTCAAGCAAGTTAGGGCATAGCATTGTAGGGAGTACCAATACTGTGATCACTCAAGCAAGTTGTCTGGCATCGACATGACCCTACGCAGCTGGTATGTGTCTCGTAAGTCAAGCGGCGTGCTGTAGTCATCATCACCTGTCCACTTCCTGCAACACATATTCGATTCTCCATCTTTGTCCGCACATAATCTCGTCCAATCTTCCATCCCCGCTAAGGCACCTCCCCCCCTCGTCCGAAACCCGAGCACTAACAATGGCAGAACCGAGCAGCGTCCACCGAAAGAGTGGCTGGAATTCACTCCCCACAGAGGTAATCAAGCTCATTGTTTCGTGTGTGGACAATCTCAGTACCATGTCGCTCGCCTCGTGCTCGTCGGGGCTGTACCGTTTACTCAAAGCCCTCAAGCTGGAGCTTTTTAAGCCAGCTCCATGCTTGCTGATGCCGCCTGGTCTTCAGAAACGGCATGTCACGCAGCATAACGATCGTAGGGTGGCGAGCATCAACCCCCTTGACTGCGATCCGATCCCCGTCAGCCTCAACTACATTAACGGTATGTACAGGGTCGGCATGAACACGTCTTGGATGGTGCTCGTCGATTGTCGCGGCAGCTGGATGCTCGTGGAGGTCTACACCCGGCGATTGATCCCCCTTCCTTCGATTAACACTGCACTACTTTGGCACCGCGGCCCAGAATACTCAGAATCTTACAGTAGCCAACATGATACCAAGTTTGATTTGCTCAAGGTTGTAATCTACCAAGTGCCCACAAGATCTATGAATTATAAAGACTTCAAGCTAATTGCGTTCTTCAACCGCGGTCTCGCCTATCTGACAGGTCACTGCGGTAAGTGGATAAATCTGCATGTCCATCGCAGGATCATACATCCTCCATGGTTCTCTGATGCCATTGAACACAAGGGCTTCATTTACGCTGTCGACTCCTTCTATGGCTGGACGTATTGCTGGCCTACTCTAGTTATCGCTACAAACGGCTGTTACAGCAGTATGTTACTTTCCTATGATATCATAATGGCTTGCTTATATTACTGTCAACATTTGCTGAAAAAATAGTCATGCTCATAACATGCTGTTCTTAAGATTAACTAAACCAAGAGCCCTTTTTTATTTGACTCCAACTTGATATGATGTTGTAGGCCGCCTGGTGTCCCTACCCTTCCTAATCCCAGAACCTTTCAAAGAAAAGCGGCATGGCAGTTGCAGGTGGTTCCTGTCTCGATCAGACGATGGCGAAAGATTAATGATCGTTCGCACGTATCGGACGTGTTGTTTCGCAGAATACAATCACAGTCACTTCATGGTCTTTGAGCGGGATCCCAGCTTCTCTAGGCCTTCAGGAATTTTTGACTGGAGGCTGGTAAGTAGCCTTGGTACACGCTCTCTGTTTGTCGGACTGAATTATCCGATTAACCAGGAGATAACTGACGGCAAGGATCATGATGGCAGTGCGGTTTCATTCATCAGGAAAAACTATGTGTACACAGCGTACCATGCGTCTCTGCATGCACCATACCCTGATATGTGCCGCCAGGCTCTGTAGTCCAAAGTAGGAGAGAGGGTCGCAAGTATCAAACTTCGACCTGCTGGCTGGAGTTTCCCCCGTCAGGCACCCATCTGGTTCAAGCCGTCAGCCAATCTCCACAGCTTAATAAATAGTAACGTCTAACTGAGCCAGTTAGTTAGATGCGTACACTTGGTGTAGTAGGATCTTTATTTAGTTTCATGCATACACTTGTTCTTTTTTGGTAGCCCTTTTGTAATGATGGCTGATGTTTGGTTTGGAAGAGAGAGCTGCGTCTTCACTCTTTTGGCCTACTTACTGCTTCTGTTGCACCCCCAGCCCTGGTTGCTGCTGCTGTTTTCAATGTACAATCAGTAGTATATTTTGTCTGTTGGTTGAATAAATGTGTTGTTAGAATGATAAACACAATGTTTTGGAAGTCGTTGCACGGTTCAATCCTTTAGTGCCCCGTACCGTACGTAGTGCATACTATTTATCATACGGAACACATTTTTTTTTGAAACTCGGAACACATTTTTCACTTGTTGATAACATGCAGCCCACTGATGAAGGCTCAATAGAGAAGCCCATAATTAACTAGAAGGGAGGCTCTCACATGAATCCGGCCTAGGTACATACTCATGGTCCCCTAAACATAAATAAGTAAATAAATAAATAAAGCTAAATGCTCATCGAAAGTGCTAGTGATCGACTAGAGGGGGGGTGAATAGGCGATTTTTATGAAAGTCTTCAAAACATGTGAGTTTCGAAGACAAACGATAGAAATAAACCTATTATCATGCAGCGGAAGGTAGACTACACTAGGCAAACCATAGTCATGTATTTAATGAAGTGAAAGCACAATGACAAATAGCAGCTAGGCAGTAAGGATCAGGTAGGAAGATGTTGAGAAGCCAATCAGTACACGTAATCACTTAGTGAATTCGAATGGTGATGCTATCGTACAATTACTTCACAAGAACCAACAGTAAGTAAAGGGAAGGGAAAGATGAAACCAATGACTCGTTGAAGACAATGATTTGTTGGACCAGTTCCAGTTGCTGTGACAACTATACGTCTGGTTAGGGAGGCTGAGATTCAACTCAGAAGACCTCGTCTTCACCTTATTCCCCTTGAGCTAAGGACACCCAGTCCTCGCCCAATTACTCTGGTAAGTCTTCAAGGTAGACTTCCAAACCTTCACAGACTTCGTTCACCGGCGATCCACAATGACTCTTGGATGCTCAGAACGCGACGCCTAACCGGCTGGAGGATTCACAATCCTCAAGTGTAATAAGTCTTCAGATCACACAGACAAGAAGACTTAAGTGATGCCTAACACTCTTTGGCTCTGGGTGGTTAGGGCTTTATCCTCTCAAGGAATTCTCTCTCAAAGGCTTCGAGGTGGGTTGCTCTCAAACGACAAAAGCCATACTTTACCTCTGAGAAGCCAACCGTTTATGGTTGTAGGGGGTGGGCTATTTATAGCCACTAGGCAACCCGACCTGATTTGTCCGAAATGACCCTGGGTCACTAAGGAACTGACACGTGTTCCAACGGTCAGATTTCAAACACACACGGCAACTTTACTTGGGCTACAAGCAAAGCTGACTTGTCCAACTCTGAACAAGATTCCCTCTCATAGTCTTCACTCGAAGACATAGGATTTTGGTTAAGCATCACTTCAGTCATTCTGACTGGTTTTCTTGGACCCCACTTAACAGTACGGTGGTTCCTATGACTCAACAAAGAAGAAAAAGAACTACGAAAGATCTAAGTCTTCGCGCTCCATAGTCTTCATGCAATGTCTTCTCTTGTCATAGTCTTCAAGGTGAATGTCTTCACTTACCACCTTTGACTTCAATGTCTTCATACATTTTTAGGGGTCATCTCTGGTAGGAAAACCGAATTAATGAGGGACTTCTACCTGTGTTATCCTGCAATTCTCACAAACACATTAGTCCCTCAACTAGGTTTGTCGTCAATACTCCAAAACCAACTAGCAAATAAGTAGCAGACGACCATCGAGTTTAAGTGTTACAACTCAAAGAACCAAATGTATCAAAACGAGAGTTGTAAACACTAGGCAAAACATAAAGTAACCGCCCATATGGACCCGCTTGAAGACTATCAAACTCATATGCTACTCCCCCTTTTGTCAGTGAGGACCAGAAAGGTTTGAAGACATAGAGCATCTACTTGTTTCCATGAAGAGTAGGTGAAGCAGCAGGGTCATCGGTGGTGTCCGGCGGTGCAGAAGAACTTGGGGCAGTGTCGAGGCATGCAGAAGTAGGGGGCGGTGAAGTGGCATCATCTTTGTCCTCGATCACTCTGGCATTCACAGTTGCCGCAGAGGAAGAGAACTCAGAGTCTTCAAGAGATGGAGTTCGTCGCAGCATAGCCCTTCGGGGAGGTGTGGAGTCAAAGTTGAACCGTTCAGAGAAGCCATCCTCTTGAAGATCATCCTCAGAACACATAAGCGTCAGCCCTTTCCATGTACGCCGATAGGTTTCATGGGTAACAAAGGCATTCTTGGTGGCAAGATTGTGAATGCGGTTGACATCCACCAAGATGCTTTGCATTTGGCGCTTCACCCAGTCATGATGCCTATCCTGTTTCTGATGAAGAGCAACCAGAAGCTCTCGGTCATTGAGAACACGAGATCGCTTCTTGGGTCGTTGGGCAATAGTGCTTTTAGTGGCTTCAGTAAGAGCACGATGAGGTGCACGTGTAGTACCAGCCAGAGGATAAACACGAGTGACTGCTTCAACTCCTTCAATGTTCTGAGTGAAACTTTGATGCTCCGCATTCTGAAGACTTAGAGGTTCCTTGGCAGGCTCTGGATAAATGGCTTCAACGGACATATCCACATTAGGCAGAAAGATCCGATGATTGCGAGCAGATGGCTGATATGAGATAGCTGAGTGGAGTTTAATCAGCCGCATTATCCATGGAGCGTAGAACTTCAAGCCAAAAAGATCAGATCCTGATGCAGCAAGTTGGCGGATGAAGAAGTCTTGTACATTGAAGCATTTGCCATGAAGAATATAGAAGACCAAAGTCTTCATTGCACCTTCCAGCTTTGCATGTGGAGAATGTCCTTTGATGGGCCAGAGAGTTCGCCTTATAATGTGATAGATGGTCCTTGGCAGATACTCCAGGTCTTCAACAAAGAACTCCTTAGGATATGTAGCGTCTTGTGGCAAAGGCTTCATCATACTGAGCATCTGACTCATGTTTAGTTCAGGCTTCTGAAAGATGCTCTCCATAGCTTCACTGTGAAGCTGACAGCTAGGTTCATAGAGATCTCCAGGAGTGGGCAGACCAGTGAGCTCAATGATATCAAAGGCTTTGGCTTCGTGATGAACATTTCCTGTCATCCACTCAAGGACCCAAGTCTTCGGATCTCTGTTGTAACCACGTATGTGAAGTGTGGCATAAAATTGGAGCAGCAACTCTTCGTTCCAGTGCTCTTGGTCGGTGACGAAAGGCAACAATCCAACCTCTTTGAAGCAATCCAGAGCTTCTTCCAAACAGGGTAGACCAGCTATTACTTCGGTGTCAAGACGCATATGTGGGAAGATGCGACCTTGATTGTACAGAATGCAGGAGTAATAGCTTCACTGCGGATAGCTCCAGAACCGATCAGAAGATATTCGTTCCCTTGAGTAGGGGTTCTTGGAGCTATTGAAGAAGGTGTTGTCTGCTTTGAAGCCATTGACATTGAAGGATCCAGGTGCTGTTGCAGGACCTGGAAACCTGGGCAACCTTGGCATTGGCTTCTGTACCTGAGGCCTATGCTCAATATGATAGTCAAACTGAAGACCAGCAGCAGGCGCAGGAACAGAAGTAGTAGCATCATTGTCTTCCCTGACTTTTGGTTCTTGGGTTGGTGTGGGCTCCACATTTGCTTCAGCCATGACAACGTTAGTGGCTTCATTGGTGTTGGTGGTGGCAGCCTCAAGATTTTCTACCTCCACTTGATGAGCTGGAGGGTCGGGCACAGACACGTTCTCCTTGAGAATAGCTTCTTCAGTAGTTGGGGGAGTAGGGGCATGTTCGTCTTCTTGGGTGTCGTCGGCTGATGCAGCCGGAATGTCTTCAACAGCTTTAGCCTCAGACTCGGTGACTTGAGACCTTGGTCCTTTGCGAAGCCTGCATAACGCTGGCGACGCTTTTGGAGATGGAGTTGGCTGGGTCTCAAAGTCATCTTCTTCTTCTTGCCGGGGTGGTGTGACTCGTTGTTGTGGGTGATCAGCCCATGATGCATCCTGAGCAATTGGCGTCAGAGGACGACCAATGCTGATGAGTTCACTGTGCGTAAGCACAGGCGATGCTACCTGTTGGTGCTCGATCAGAGGAAGAACTACATCCTCGTCAACATTGTCATGGTGACCAATGTCTTGAGCAGCGGTGGGATCAACTACTGGAATGTCTTCAGCTTCATGAGCCTCTGTGAAAGCAGGCTCATGGACAGTCAGTTGGCGCTCTTGATGTTCAGCGGCAGGGCGAACCATGGAGATAGGTTCAACAATTAAGGGCTCTGTGGGAGCAGCCCGTTCCTTCTTGGTTTTCCGCTTCTTCTTGGAGGGAGTAGCAGCAGAGGCTTCAGGATGTTTCCTCTTTCTAGCTTCAGGCTCAGCAGTCCTCGTCTTCTTCAGTTCTGAAGCGGTAAACCTGGCTTTTGGCTTCGAGCCAGTCATGCTGGTTGGGAAGACAATGGGATGTGCTTCCTGCCTTGGTGCGTCGGGTTCGGCCATAGCAGGCTTCTTCTTATTATTCTTCTGCTTTGCAGCCATCATGGGGTCAATGCCAGGACACCCAAGGGCCTTGCGCTTCTCAGCCTCATTGTAGGCTTGCACACACTTGTCAGCCAGGCTCTTCATGCGCTCACGAGAACCTTGAGCTTCTTCACGCTTCTTGAGAAAGGCTTCTTTGAGCTCGTGCAGCATGATCTTGAAGTTCTTGACCTCTTGCATGCTGAGCTTGGCCATATGCTTCTTGAACTGAGCTTTCTCAAAGTCAATCTTTTGCTTGAGTTCGATGATGCGCTGAGCTAGAGCTAGCTCTGAAGCAATGGCGCCATGGAAGGCGACACTGAGGCCAATGGGAAGTTGCAGGTCTTCAAAGCTGAGGTTGGGCGTGTCAAACCACTCATCTATGAAGTCATGGATGATTGCCACATCAAAGAGAGGCAAATTGTTGAAGATTTCTGCTTCTTCTTTGCTCTTGATCAGTTGCTCAAGAGCGGCATCTGCAAGATCTTCATCACTGGACAGATTAATGGATTCGTTGTGCAGAATGGCAGCAACAGTCAGTTCTTGGCTGGTGTGTGGCATAGGCATCTTGACTCTCGGAGGCTTGGAGATGCGTGACAGATCTTCAGACTACACACTGTCTTCAGGAGGTGCAGTAGCCAGTGGCTTCGCCTGTGAGATTTTTGGTGCTGAGGCAGGCTTTGAAGCTTTAGGCAGCTTTGGCTTCTGCGGCTTTGGAGTAGGAGCTGGGGCTTCATTAGTGCCAGCATCATCATCAGAATGATCCACTTTGGCACCTTGAACTGAGATGTGAGTGATGAGGCCATCGAGGTTGTAGAAGGGCCCAACAAGATTGGGTTCAGCTTCGCGGGTACCATCGGCACGGGGAGCAGAGGGACCAGTGTTGAAGTCTAGTCCCAATGACTTCTTATTCTGCTTCGCCGAATTCTGGGTAAACTGGAAGTTGCGCTTGAACAGATTGTCGTCACGACACCATAGCAGTGACGATGGGTCAGCATCCGCAGGCTGTGGTCCACGGACCATCCAGGGATAGAGGCCTTGTTCAATGGCTTCATCTCTGGACCTAGGTTGAAGATTTCTGTATAGGATGTCTCCCCATGGTCGCTTGATGGCATTCTTCTCAGCATATTCCTTTGTCACAAACCTGTACTTGAACCACTATTCTGCCCAATATCGTCGAATCCATTGGATTCGTGTCTTGCGCTGATTGTAATCCTCTTCTGGATCTGTCTTGTACAGTTCTAAGAGGTCATCGGGCAGATCTCTTGAAGTTTCACCTCGACGCTTTCTGCCACCCTTCCTTGCTGATTTCTCTGCAGCCATGAACTTTAAACTGAATGGCTTCAATATGTTCAAAGGCTTCAAGGGCTTTCGCTTGCTGGACAAACATGAACTAGCTTCGGGAGAATTTATATGATGCTGTAAGAATTCTGCAAATGAATGCAGACTATGAGAACCAAGGGATTCTCCCACAGACCTGTACCTGTGACAGCATTAAGGTGCGAGGGAAGGGGAAGAGGTCATATGCATTCTTAGAAGATTTTGAAGATAAATCAGTTTAGAAGACATTGACCTCATCGTGCAAAGACATTCACTCATAGATAAGGAGTTGGTTCCAGATTTGTACGAATCCACAGATCAGTACAAGTGAGGAATCTAAATACTTTGTGAGGCATAAGTGAACATACTAGGCATAATATGAGATGCAGTATGAAGTGGATCCAACATGTGTGAACAAAAACTTCTTGTGGTAGAAAGTGACGAATCTATAGGATCAAAGGGGCCGTAAAAAGGAAGTTTTATTTACCACACAAGGAACTGCTAGACGGAGTGGAAGAGGAGGCCGAGCAGTTCGATAGTCCGTGCCCTAACTTGGCGACGGAGGACACCTACGGAGACGGCAGAGAAGACGATGTCCGCGGCCAGCGTGAATATGGTGTCGGAGAGGTCGCGGCAACTAAGCGCTTCGTCACCGGCATCGTCGAGGGCTAGCGGGGGCGCTAGGGTTCGTGCGAGAGTGGAAGAAAGGATAATGACTGTGGTAAGGCGTGTATTTATAGGGACAGGGATGGCACAGCGTTATTACACAGGTGCCCCTAGCAATTCACATCTGAAGAACACGTGGCCATCATGCAACATATCGGAGGTTGTTCCACGTTCCCACGCACGCCAGGATTGTCGGGTGGTCGTTCCCACTTCTCCGGGTTTTAGGTGAAGGAATTAGCATTGAAAACGTACTTAATGTTTGTCTCTGTATCTTCTGCTGACAAGGACGCAGAGAAGATATTCGACAGTTTCAATAGAATGCATATGATTTGGAGAGATAGAGTTTGAGATAGAAAGCATAGAGAGGTTAGGGTCCGATCACATTCACTTAGTTCAAAAGATTCAACAAGAAGACATAGCTATAAGTGAATGTTGTAGAGGACAGAACACTAGTATATGTATATATATAATCAACATAGTGAAGATAATCATGAAGACATGTTGAGATTGAAGCCAAACCAAATGTGAAGACACAGCAAATGTAACACCATGGGTAAAGCACTTCAAACAGACGAATTTTGTGGTGGCGTTACCCACCGTATAGGAAGTATTAGACCCAGACACGGCACACAATTATCGTGGCACTCCGAAGTCAAATTCTACATTAATGTATTCACACTTAGAATGTATGTCTTCATTGATTGAAGATATACTTTACTTCGTGTGTTGCACATCTAAGTCATCAATATGCATAAGTGTTAGGATGTGTGCCTGATCACAGGATATTTGAGGATTCCAAGATATTTAGCTCACACCGTAACTTGCAAAATCTCTTCTCATCCAAGGGCTTGGTGAAGATATCTGCCAATTGCTCTTCAGTGTTGACGTGTATGATATCAATATCTTCCTTCACAACATGATCTCTGAGAAAGTGATGACGAATTTCAATGTGCTTTGTCTTCGAGTGCTGAACTGGGTTGTTGGCAATCTTGATGGTGCTTTCGTTGTCGCAGTAGAGTGCCACTTGCTTCAGATGAATGCCATAGTCTTTGAGTGTATGCTTCATCTACAGAAGCTGAGCGCAGCAAGATCCAGCAGCAATGTACTCAGATTCAGCAGTGGAGAGAGATACACAGTTCTTCTTCTTTGAAGACCAACATACAAGTGATCGTCCCAGAAAATGACATGTGCCTGATGTAGACTTGCGATCCACCTTGTCACCAGCATAATCAGCATCCGAGAATCCAACCAGATCAAACTCTAAGCCCTTGGGATACCATAATCCTAGAGTTGGGGTGTAAGCCAAATATCGAAGAATTCTCTTCACAACTAAGTGATGCGATTCCTTTGGTGCCGCTTAGAATCGAGCACACATGCAAACACTAAGCATAATATCTGGCCTAGATGCACATAGATAAAGTAAAGAACCAATCATGGAGCGGTATACCTTTTGATCGAACTCTTTACCATTGTCGTCGGGACCCAGATGATGTTTGGTTGGCATTGGCGTCGTGAAGCCTTTGCAGTCTTGCATACCAAACTTCTTCAGGCAATCTTTGAGATACTTCTCTTGAGATATAAAGATGCCGCTGCGTTGCTGACGTATTTGAAGACCAAGGAAGAACTTCAGCTCACCCATCATGGACATCTGATATTGCTCTTGCATCATATATCCAAACTCTTCACTGTATTTCTGATTGATGCAGCCGAAGATAATGTCATCCACGTATATTTGGCACACAAACATTTCACCATCATATGTCTTCGTGAAGAGAGTGGGGTCGAGGGAACCAGATTTGAAGCCTTTGCTCTTCAGGAAGTCTTTGAGTGTGTCATACCAAGCCCGAGGGGCTTGTTTGAGGCCATACAATGCCTTGTTGAGCTTGTATACCATGTCAGGATGTTTTGGATCTTCAAAGCCAGGCGGTTGTGCAACATACACTTCTTCTTCAATCTTGCCATTGAGAAAAGCGCTCTTCACATCCATTTGATATAGAAGTATGTTGTGATGATTTGCATAGGCCAGCAGTATGCGTATGGCTTCAAGTCTAGCCACAGGAGAAAATGTTTCATCGAAGTCAATCCCTTCAACTTGAGTGTATCCTTGAGCAACGATACGAGCTTTGTTTCTGACAACTTGACCATGCTCATCTTGCTTGTTGCGATATATCCATTTGGTGCCTATTATATTGTGCTTCCAAGGATCAGGACACTTAACCAGTTCCCATACATAATTCAGCTCAAATTGTTGAAGCTCTTCTTGCATAGCTTGAATCCATTCAGGTTCCATGAAGGCTTCTTCTACTTTCTTGGGTTCTGTTATTGAGATGAATGCGAAGTGCCCACAGAAATTTGCTAGCTGTGTTGCCCTTAAACGAGTGAGTGGACCTGGTGCATTGATGCTATCGATTATTCTCTCTATCTGCACTTCATTTGCAACACGAGGATGTACAGGACGAAGATTTTGCTCTTGCTGATCATTGTCATTGTTAGAGGGATTGTCTTCAGGCTGAGCATTATCTTCAGGTTGATCAGGTGCAGAGATGATAAGTTCTTCTTCGGGTTGAGCTTCAGAAGGTATGATTTCTTCAGTTCCCATAAGTTTGATTGATTCACTAGATGGAACTTCATCTAGCACATTTGGCAGTTGCTCTCTTTGTGAGCCGTTAGTTTCATCGAACCGCACATCCACTGTTTCAACCACTTTGTAATGAAAGAGATTGAAGACTCTGTAGGAGTGCGAATCCTTTCCATATCCAAGCATAAAACCCTCATGTGCTTTTGGTGCAAATTTTGAAGTGTGATGTGGATCCTTGATCCAGCACTTGGCGCCAAATACTCTGAAGTAACTGACATTTGGCTTCTTGCCAGTAAGGAGCTCATAGGATGTCTTGTTCAGAAGCTTGTGAAGATAAACACGGTTGATGATATGGCATGCAGTGTCAATGGCTTCAGGCCAGAATTTTCTTGGAGTCTTGTATTCATCAAGCATCATCCGAGCCATCTCAATAAGTGTTCTGTTCTTGCGTTTGACGCGCCATTCTGCTGTGGCGTGTACGGAGCTGAGAATTCATGTGTGATGCCCAAAGTATCAAGATATGTATCAAGGCTGGTGTTCTTGAATTCAGTGCCATTGTCACTCCTGATGTGCTTTATCTTGGCGCCATAGTTGTTCATTGCTCGATTGGCGAAGCGTCTGAAGACATCCTACACTTCAGTCTTGTAAAGGATTATATGCACCCAAATATATCTTGAATAATCATCAACAATGACAAAGCCATAGAGACAAGCAGTAGTAGTAAGAGTTGAGTAATGAGTGGGACCGAAAAGATCCATGTGTAGCAGTTCGAAGGGTTGAGTCGTTGTCGTGATTGTCTTCGGGGGATGCTTGGCCCTCATCATCTTTCCTACTTCACAGGCACCGCATAAGTGATCCTTCTTGAACTTGACGCCCTCGATGCCTATGACATGCTTCTTCCTTGCAAGGGTGTGGAGGTTCCTCATGCCAGCATGCCCTAGCCTTCGATGCCAGAGCCAGCATTCAGAAGCTTTTGCTAGAAGACATACTGCAAGTTGTGGTCCTGCTGAGAAATCTACAACATACGAATCATCTTTTCGATACACTTCAAACACTAGAGACTTGTCAGATTCCATTAGTACAAGGCAACGATATTTTCCAAACATCACAATCATGTTTAAATCACAAAGCATTGAGACAAACATTAAGTTGAAACCAAGGGATTCAACAAGCATGACTTTATCCATGTGTTGATCCTTTGAGATTGCAACTCTACCTAGACCCAATACCTTGCTTTTACCAGTGTCAGCAAATGTGATGTGACTTTTGTCCGATGGACGTAAAGTTGAGTCCATGAGAAGGCTTCACTTGCCAGTCATGTGATTTGTACACCCACTATCAATAATCCATTCTGAAGCAGCTGGTGTCGTACCCTACAGTGCAGTTAGGGGGGTAGGCTTCACGAAGAGAATTGTGAAGCAAAAACATTTGACGAACCAGTGGATTATTAAAGCTTAGATCGAGATTAGGACAGATAGAGCAAGTTGCAAGTGATTCAGAAACAAAGTACATAGTAAGACCATTTGGGCATTTGATCTTGCGCCCTACAAGATGTTTAAGGTCCCCAGCAATAGTGTCAGATGATTTTGGTTTTCGGCTGGAGACCTTTTCCTGCAAAAGAGAGTTAAGCTTTCTTAGCCACCCACATCTTCAGGGGTGGCTTCGAAGCAATAAGTCTAAGTGCAGCATCTGAGAACTTTGGCTTTGGATCCCTAGCAAAAAGTCTTGCAGGTGGACAATAGTATTCATAAGAATAAGCAGAATAGTTCTTGGTCTTATGAACATGGCGGTTTGATGAACCGCGCTCATATTCATAGGCCTGAGTATGGCTTCCCTGCAAAACATTTGTGTTAGTGTGACTCAGGTGAGTCCTCTGTCTGTATGAAGCCTTTGGACCGTATGAGGCATGTGGTCTGGGGTTTGTCTTCTTCACCTGTGGTGTCATGATGACATTCACAGGAAGATTCTCCAAACACCTTTTCGGCACCCAGATCTTCTTCATAGGCGGTCCATTCTTGCAGTTAGTACCAATATACCTGGCAAACACTTCACCATTCTGATTCTTAAACAGTTTATAGTTTGCATCAAAGGATTCATCAATAACAATGGGGTTAGCACAAGTGAAGCCAGATAGAGTGGATGGATCTGCTGAAGGTTCCTTTGCAGCAACCCATGTGGTTTTGGGGTACTGCTCAGGTTTCCAGTAAGAGCCATCAGCATTCATTTTCCTTACGAACCCAACACCCTCTTTCCTAGGGTTTCGGTTCAGGATCTGCATTTTGAGGACATCACATAGTGTCCGATGCCCTTTGAGACTTTTGTACATCCCTGTTTCAAGCAGTGTCTTCAACCTAGCATTCTCATCAGCAATAGCAGTGGTGTCCTCAGCAGAGGGGTTAGTTTCCACATCAACAGTTGAAGATATTGCAACAGTAGCAGCAGTAAAACATTCAGCAACAGAAGTAGTGTTATCACGCTCAATACATTTAAGACATGGTGGTTCAAATCCTTCCTGAGCTGAACTGATCTGTTCGGCGCAAAGTGACTTGTTTTCCTTTTGAGGATCTTCATGAGCCACTCTCAATTTCTCGAGTTCTTCATGAGTTGTTGAGAGCGTTTCATGACAACTTTCAAGCTCCTCATACTTAATATGAATATATTTTATGTCTTCAATTAAGGACTAAGATCGATTCATTTCAGCGTCCAACAGGTCATCGCTTTTGTCTAACCGTTTTTGAATATATTCCATAGCTTTCTGTTGTTTAGTGACAAGGGAAGCAAGTTTTGCATAGCTGGGTCCAAATTCATCACCAGATTCATCATCACTGGATTCAGATAGATAGCATTCAATTACCTTAGCATCATTTGCCATAAGGCATGATGCAGAAGATGATGATTCTGGTTCGAAAGTCATCGCTTTGACTGACTCCTTAAAGTTCTCGAACCGAGGATCATGACGAGTTCGATGACCCTCATAGACCTCCGAGAGATGGTCCCAGATGAGCTTTGCATGATCGAGATGCATGACATTCCTAAACTGATTTTGAGATAGACAGGAGCAGATGACGTCCTAGGTTGAGAAGAGTGTACTTGCGAATGTCATCAGCTTCCGCCATTTTGCACAGATCGGTCAAACCAATCTCAGTGACGGTCCATAGCTCGCTGTTTGTTGCCATGAGGCACTTCTTCATCATGGCCTTCCACTTGGGATACTCGTGACCGTCAAAGATGGGGCATGACACAATCTTCATACCTGTGGTCGACATAACTGAAACTCCAGGCGGTTAAACCAAAATCACACAGAACAAGGGAGTACCTTTCTCTGATACCAATTGAAAGTGCTAGTGATCGACTAGAGGGGGGTGAATAGGCGATTTTTATGAAAGTCTTCAAAACATGTGAGTTTCGAAGACAAACGATAGAAATAAACCTATTATCATGCAGCGGAAGGTAGACTACACTAGGCAAACCATAGTCATGTATTTAATGAAGTGAAAGCACAATGACAAATAGCAGCTAGGCAGTAAGGATCAGGTAGGAAGATGTTGAGAAGCCAATCAGTATACGTAATCACTTAGTGAAGTCGAATGGTGATGCTATCGTACAATTACTTCACAAGAACCAACAGTAAGTAAAGGGAAGGGAAGGATGAAACCTGTGACTCGTTGAAGACAATGATTTGTTGGACCAGTTCCAGTTGCTATGACAACTTTACGTCTGGTTAGGGAGGCTGAGATTCAACTCAGAAGACCTCGTCTTCACCTTATTCCCCTTGAGCTAAGGACACCCAGTCTTCGCCCAATTACTCTGGTAAGTCTTCAAGGTAGACTTCCAAACCTGCATAGACTTCATTCACCGGCGATCCACAATGACTCTTGGATGCTCAGAACGCGACGCCTAACCGGCTGGAGGATTCACAGTCCTCAAGTGTAATAAGTCTTCAGATCACACAGACAAGAAGACTTTAGTGATGCCTAACACTCTTTGGCTCTGGGTGGTTAGGTCTTTATCCTCTCAAGGAATTCTCTCTCAAAGGCTTCGAGGTGGGTTGCTCTCAAACGACAAAAGCCATACTTTAACTCTGAGCAGCCAACCGTTTATGGTTGTAGGGGGTGGACTATTTATAGCCACTAGGCAACCCGACCTGATTTGTCCGAAATGACCATGGGTCACTAAGGAACTGACACGTGTTCCAACAGTCAGATTTCAAACACACACGTCAACTTTACTTGGGCTACAAGCAAAGCTGACTTGTCCAACTCTGAACAAGATTCCCTCTCATAGTCTTCACTCGAAGACATAGGATTTTGGTTAAGCATCACTTCAGTCATTCTGATTGGTTTTCTTGGACCCCACTTAACAGTACGGTGGTTCCTATGACTCAACAAAGAAGAAAAAGAACTACGAAAGATCTAAGTCTTCGCGCTCCATAGTCTTCATGCAATGTCTTCTCTTGTCATAGTCTCCAAGGTGAATGTCTTCACTTACCACCTTTGACTTCAATGTCTTCATACATTTTTAGGGGTCATCTCTGGTAGGAAAACCGAATCAATGAGGGACTTCTACCTGTGTTATCCTGCAATTCTCACAAACACATTAGTCCCTCAACTAGGTTTGTCGTCAATACTCCAAAACCAACTAGGGGTGGCACTAGATGCACTTACACTCATGCACCAGTTCTTTGGGAAAATAGGTAGCCTAGTATTTCTTTTTGAAGAATACCCAAGCTAGGCCTATTTGTTTTCTCCGAATTACTGGGCTGCAAATCTTTCAAGATGAGGAGGGATGCATTCCGGCCTGGCTTAAGAGTATGGTCAATGTCTGTTAAAAATAATATCAAAAGGGGTTGAAAATTCCAAAAAATTTATAGCAAATGGGATATAAGTTTCTTTTTTGTTTTTTGTTCTTCACTGATATCTTATACGTATTTCATTGGATTTAACATGACATAGTACTAATTTATTTTTAAATTTGGTTTAGTATGGCTATTAATTTTTGGATTAAGAATATTTTGTTCCCCAGCAAAAATTTGCGAATTTTCAAAATTTCCCACATATTTAGTTGATTTTGTGACCCTGGTACTGACCAGAAAATGGCCAACAATTCTAAAAATGGAAAACGGCCTGCAATAAATTCCATATGAATTAGAAAATGAGTAAACATTATAAAAATAATAGAAAATGGGCCATACACGCCACAGATTTCGAGGCTGACTTGTTTACGCAAGGCTTTGTCAGTGAACACACGATTCTAGCAGCAGTTAGTGTTGGATGTCCATCCAACGGCCAACGTGCTTCTTCAATCTCTGATCTTCCTGCTCCAGCCGCCTAAACTAGTGCCAGCGGGACTGCCTGCTCCCTTCTCTTGTGGCCCGCTGTGATGCCGCGCAGGCTTCCCCGGCCCACCCTACTCCCTCCGCTAGCCTAGCCGCACGCAATCAACTGCCTCCTTATTACGCGAAAAAAATGTTTCCTCCCACTGACATCTGGGGTGCACCGGTTGGGAGGCTGACCTGTGGGCCTACTAAGTTGACGTGTACGCAGGGCTTGTCAACTTAGTCTACAAACGATTCTAGCAGCAGTAACCGTTGGATTTGAATCGAACGGTCCTGCTGCTTCTTCAATCGCTGCTCTTCTTGCACCAGCCGCCCAAACCAGCGCCAGGGAGACCGCCTGCTCCTGCCTCCAGTGGCCGGCTGTGCTGCCGATGAGGCCTCATCGCCCCCTACTACTCCCATCGCTAGCCAGGCCATGCGGCGACGACAGCCTCACACCGCAGCCAAACCAGTGAACCCTCGTACTCCTCTCCGCGTGGGCATCCACTACCGCGTCTTCCCCGGCTCCGCATCGTCCCCTTCCTAGGCCTCTCCATCATCCACCGCCTTGGTGCTCTCGGCGTGGTGTGGTCAATGTGGTCAACGACATTCCATCGGAAGAGTACTGTACGTGGAGAGGCTGAAAGCTGGGTCCATGGCCACAGCCCAATTTTTTTGTGATTTGCCAAGTAAGTCACTTTGTCAGGCCTGTTGGGCTGCAAATCTTTCAAGACGAGGAGAGCTTTCATTCAGCTGGTCGAGAAAATGGCCCATCAGTAATGAGAAATGGGCTATCATTTTTAAAACACATCAAACCGGCAATTAGTTTCAAATATCTTTTTTCCATTTCGAGATTTGAAATTACATTAATTTCTATGCGTGGAGAATTTGTTGGATTTTACATTGATATACATTTATTTTTAAAATCAGTTTGAATGTGAGTCGAAATTTCGGGATTAAAAACAGTTTGGACCGCACCTAAATATGCAAAATTTTGTATAATTTTTTAACCGTGGCCACAATATGGGCTGTAATGCTAACAAAAAGAATATGGGCTCCAAAAAAACCTTAATAATTAGCAAATGGGCTGTAAATTATTAGAAATAATGGCAGATGGGTTGTATGTTGTTTTCCACAGATTTGAGGCTTTCCTAAAAAAAGATTGACGCACAAGCAGTGACTGTTGGATGACCATCCAACGGCCGTCGTGCTTCTTCAATCTCTGCTCTTCCTGCTCCAGCCGCTCAAACAGGCGCCGGCGGGGCTACCTACTCCCTCCTCCCCGCGGTGGGCTCTGCTGCCGCGCAGGCCTCACCGCCCCATCATACTCCCATTGCTGGCCTAGCCATCCATCTACTCACCCACACCTGCTATTATTCTCCCGCGACGGCAGACGAACCAGTAAACCCTTGTACAGTCGTACTCCCCTCCGCGTGGGAAACAACCGCCGAGTCTTCCCTGCCTCCGTGTCGTTCCCTTCCTAGGACTCGACGTCGTCCACCGCCCTGGTGCTCTCAGCGTGGCCTGGTCAATGTGGTCAACAACCGACATGCATCTGGAGTGGACTTTACGTGGAGAGGCCGACGGCTGGGTCCACGGCCGCACGCAAGGAAATGCCTCCTTATTACGCGCAGAATAATGATTCCTCCACCTGACATCAGGGACCCACCGAAAGGGCCTCTGTATTTCGCGAAAAAATGTTACCGCCGCTGACAGCTCGGACCCACTAGCTATATCTTCGCACGCAAGGAAGTGCCTCCTTATTACGCACAAAAAAATGAATACTCCCCCTGTTAGCTGGGACCCAGTATAGTGGCAGGCTGACTTGTGGGCCTACTAAGTTGACGGGGACGGAGGGCTTTGTCAACTTAGTCAATATGCATGATTCTAGCTCCAGTGACCGTACGATGTCCATCCAACGGCCGTAGTGCTTCTTCAACCTCTGGTCTTCTTGCTCCAGCCGCCCAAACCAGCGTCGGTCGTGGCTCGTGCTCCTGCCTCCCGTGGTCGGCTGCGATGCGGCAGAGGCCTCACCGCCCCCTACTACTCCCACCGCTGGCCAGGCCATCCCTCTACTCACTCACACGCCCTGTTATTCTGCGGCGACGGCAGCCTCACACCGCAGCGAACCAGTGAACCCTCGTACTCCTCTACGCATGGGCATCCACTATCGCGTCTTCCCCGGCTCCGCGTCGTCCCCTTCCTAGGCCTCGACGTCGTCCACCGCCCTGGTGCTCTCGGCGCGGCTTGGTCAACATGGTCAAGGAACAGCTTCCATCGGACATGGACTGTACGTGGAGAGGCTGACAGCTGGGTCCACGGCCGTAGCAAGGAAGTGCCTCCTTATTACGTGCAAAATAATTATTCCTCCACCTGACAGCGGGACCCACCGGACGGGCCACCGTATTTCGCCCCCCTGACTACTGGGACCCACCAGCTACATCTTCGCACGCAAGGAAGTGCCTGACAGTCAGGACCCACCTAGTCAAAGCGTACGTAGCGTTCTCATTCTGGTCACGAACGTGTACGTACATATATACTGGTCGATGTAGAGGCACGCACGTGTCGTAGTAGAGGCGGCCAGGGTGCAAGAAAGAAAATACGGCCACATATGTGTACATACGGGCGGGGTCTCGAACGCCAACTCGCGCATACATACGGCCAGGGCTCGTGTACATGGCTGGGTCGTGTCGGGGAAGGCTGATTCCACCAACACCTAAGGGGACAGGGCCCCTTTCGGTTCGGTGAGGGCGGAGGCCGCACAAAGAGCGGATCGAGGCGGTACGCGCGAGCGGTTTTTACCCAGCTTCGGGCCGCACGGATGCGTAAAACCCTACTGCTGCTTGTTTGTGTATATTGGATTCTTGCTCAGGAGCGATGGACGCTGCCAGACTGAGCGTGAGAGTGTTCCTGGTGCTTCCGAATGAGCCGAGCCGGCCGAACCCCCTTCTACGTTGCGCTTGGGCCCCCTTTTATACTTTCAAGGGGTCACCGACAGGTGGCAACGTAGACAAGAAGGGTAAAAATGGAAAAGGACGCGGTAGGTGCAGCTACCGCTACTGTGGATACAGTGCACCCTACCTAACTCTGACGGCAGGGGACAAGGGCATTAAATGCCTGTCTGAGTCGCCTAAACAGTGCAAAAAGTGACCGTTAGGAGCACCACCGTTTGCCACGATGGCCTTCTCTTCATCTCTGCTTGCCACCGCGCACCCCTAGCTGCACAGCCTCCTGCCACGTGTGCTTGGGAGAGTCCTAGAGCGACACGTTAGCAGGTGTGCTGGAGCGCGGGCACGAAGTGGGGGTTTCCCGCGGCAAGCTCCTTGCCGCGGTCGTCGTCTTGTCGTGTTTGGGAGCTTGTCGCTCACCGGGCCTTGCCGGGACGCAGGGCGCGTCACGGCAAGCTTTCTTGGTATGCCTTGAGTGGCCTTCCCGGCAAGCTCCTCTTGCCGGGGTCTTGTCTCTTCCCGGCAAGCTCCTCTTGCCGGGGCCTGGGTTGGCCTTCCCGGCAAGCTCCTCTTTCCGGGGCCTTGGTTGGCCTTCCCGGCAAGCTCCTTTTGCCGGGGCCTTGATTTGAGTACTTTGTTCTTGAATGGTCTTCAAGGGAGCCACGGCGGGTCTTGGCGGTCACCCGGCAAGCCTTGCTGCGGGATGCTGCGACTGCCCGTGCACAAGTTCGGGGTACTAGGGTACCCCTACTCTAGTACACCGACAGGAGCCCCCGGGCCTGGGCCATACACGGTGCCGAGCGCTGTTGGGCCAGGCCCAAAACAGTGCACGGGCACGCGCGGCCTTGGTCACGCCGCATTCCGCTCCCACCGCGCACGCCCAGAACGGCACGCGTCAAACGCGGCGTCGTGGGTGAGATCGTGGGAGGTTGTTTATTTGGAAGGCCGAAACGTCCGCCCCGTCCCTCTTTATAAGCAGGGGAAACAGGGGCATTTCCTCCATCTTCATCATTCGCTGTTGCAATCTCAGAAACCTCCGCCGCCCTCCTCCGCTTCCAAAGTCGAAAGAGAGCAGCGCTCCGCTCCCGTCGCCGCCGCCACTACCAGCGCCGTCGATCTCCCCCACCGCCTTCGCCATGGCTCCGAAGCCCGGAAAGGGGAAGGCCGCGAAAGCTGTGAAGTCGACCGAAGCGCAGCGGCTTTAGGCGCTGCGGAAAGAGCGGGCCACCTTCCTCCCCGAGCTCTCCACAAAGGATCTGAGGGAGTGGTACTATCTCTTCTAGTCGACGGAGACACGGGCGCATCCGCGCACAAAGGTACTCTCCGCCATCACCTCGCAAGAAGCTCCAGTTGGCGGGTACCCTTTCTTTGCCGTGTTCTTCTACTGCGGGCTCTGCCCGCCATTCTCTGATTTCTTCTGTGATATCATGAACACCTACGGGCTCCACCTCCTTGATTTTACCCCCAACGCTGTCTTGACCATGGCAGTTTTCGCCCATCTATGCGAAAACTTTTTCGGAGTCCACCCCAACGTAGCTCTCTTCCGCCATTTCTTCATGCCCCGTGTCGAGAGAGGGGAAACCCTTGCCGGGGGGATCGCCTGGATCTCGCGAGCCGGCAAGAAGGAGACCTATCTGGAGGGGGAGCTCCGCAGCAAGTGGGATGAGTGGAGAGCAAACTAGTGCTGGGTTGTAGAGGAGAACCCGCAGCCGTTCACCGCCCTGCGCCAAGCTCCAGCAGTGCGAGGAAATGATTGGAGCGCTCTGTCCGTGGACGATGACTAGTTGAAGATCGCCACCACCCGGATCTTGCGCCTCAGGCTTGCCGGGTTGACTATAGGAGCTGTCGGCGCAGATTTCCTCCGCCACCGCATTGCCCCTCTGCAGGCGAAGGGGAGACCCGCCTGGGAATTTGGAGGCCCGGCGGACATCATGAGGTTGCGCCCAGGCCTCAACTTCAATTTCACCGTCATAGAATTGGACGGGATACTTAAGGAAATATTCAAGCACGACCCGCAGCATCCCGAGTGGTTCAGGTTGCCGGCAGGCGTCGTGCCTCTGTGTAACAACTCCTCAGGCGACCGCATCTACGCAATGATGCCGTTGTGTGATTCGCACGGGATCGCTCCAACTTGGCAAGAGCCCGCCGGCGACGTCGTGCAACAGTTCTTCGACAGCCTAGTGGAGGTGGCGGTCAATGCTGACGAGAAGCAGCTCCTCACTCGCGACACCACTGATCAAGAGATGGAGCGCATCGCCACCAGGGCGGAAGCGGCGGTGGCAGCTGCAGCCGCTGGCGAATTTGGGTTCATGGTGGAGGAAGCGGACGCGGCATCGGCGATGAGTCTTGCTGAGAGGGAGTGGCCCGAGGACGAAGAAGAGCTTGCCGCGCCCGACGCCGAGTTGAGTGAGCCCGCCGAGGGTGCGAGCGGCCCGCCATCTCCGGGGAGCTTGCCGGAAACAGGGCCCGGAACGCAGCCCCCAGTGCAGCCAAGAAGGCGCCTCCGCAGGGTCGGGGACGCAGCAGGGCGGCAAGCTGGTCAACAGCCGCAGCGCCGCGCGACGCGCTCCGCCGCGGCAAGTACGGTTGCCGCGGGTGCGCCTCCCGCCGCAGTGGCAACTGGGGCGGGGTCATCTCGGGCTGGCGCCGCAGTCCCCGCCAAGCGGCCAAGGGATCCCACCCCTCCACCTCGTCGCGCCGGAAGTGGGCCGAACTTCGACCTCTCCGCGCTCAGCTCCGACGAGGAGGAAGAAGAAGAAGAGTAAGATTCCCTTGCTTGTTCTTGTCTTGCATCGGATCTGATCCACCCTGAGCTCTTCTTTTCAGGACTCTGGCCCAGAGGGCGGCGAAGAGGGCCAAGGCTCAGGTGGTGGTCATCGAGGACGAGCCTACTGCGATGACAGGAGGCGCGCCCGAGACCACCCTGCCAGATCCGGCCATCACTTCACAGAGCAGCCTCCAGCGCAGCCCCCAGCGTAAGCATATGGTTTACTTTCTGCTTCTGGGTGCGCGTGGTTGCCCTTTTCCTTTGTTGACATCTGATCACTGGTCTGTTTGTGCAGGAGCAGAACAGCTTCATCAGGAGGGCGTGGTGATCTCCTCCGACTCCTCGTCTGCTTCGACTACGCCGCCCAGGGCGGACTCCCCGGCAAGGGAGCGTCCTCCGGTAAGGGAGGAGCCTCCGGCAAGGGAGGAGTCTCTGGCAAGGGACAGCGCTAACGATCCGCCGGTGGTGGAGGTCACGATGGCAGATCCTAGCATAGGTAGCCCTTCTTGCCCGAAACTTTCCTTGTAGTCTTCTGCTGATTTCCCTTCTCGGACACTTGTTTGATTTCTCCTTCTTCTCTGGTCGTCAGACCCACCCTCCACGGATCCGATGGAGACCGAGGCGGGCGGCGAGGAGGACGCGCGCGGCAATACTGATGATGCCGCGGCCACCGAAGAAGGAGCCGGTGCTGACGTGCCCGCCGGCGAAGAGGCTGCCACGGCTGCCGCCAAGGAAGCTGGCGGGGGATCTGGCGATCGCACTGACGGCCCTGAGGCCGCAGGAGCGCCAGGTGCTGTACCGACCGCCGATCCCTCCGCCGCTGCCGCAGCGTCAGGCTCCGAGGAGCCCCAGCCCGGCGTCTATCTGAAAGCTGGCGAGGGCATCTTCATCAAGCTTCCTTGGGCGTCGAGCTCCAGGGCGCCGATGGAAGGAGAAGCTCTGGCTGGGGAGGTGCTTGCCTCCGCCGGGTTGTCGATCGTCGACGCGCCGGGAAGCAGCAGTGAAGAGCCCGAGGAGGAGCGGCTGCTGCGGAGGCTGCTGGCGCTCTACCGCGCCCGTCAAGTCAAGTTGGAGTCCCGGGAAGCGCTTGCCGCGAGGGCGAGCGTGGATATAGAGAAGCGTGCGGAGGAGCTCCGGGGTCTTCGCCAAGAAACTCTCCGGGCCTTGGCGGAGGAGCGGGAGCAGCTTGCTGAGGAGCGGAAGGCCTTCCTCCTCGAGAAGGCCGAAACTGAAGAGCAGCAGCGGCTCACCGGCGAGAAGCTGTACGCGCGAGAAGGCGAGCTGACTCAGCGGAAAGTGAACCTCGACAGCCACGAGGAGGAGCTTGCCGCGCGCGAACGGGCACTTGGCGGGACGCTCCAAGAGGCAAAGGATACGGCTGCGGCTGCCGAGGCCGCCAAGAAAGAATTGGAGGCAAAGGTGGCGCAGCTAGAAACTGATCTGAAGGTTGGTGGCGAAGAGCTTGCCGCCCTCAAGCTAGAGCGCGAGAAGGACGCCCTTGCCCACGGTGAGCTGCAGGGCCGACTCGCCGAGAGGGGCAAGGAATTGAGCGCCGCCAAGGATTCCAACGCCGATCTGACGCTGAAGCTGGCCACCTTGATGGAGACGTTGGACAGCGCCAGGAAACGGGAGGCAGACTTGAAGAAGGACATCGAGGCCAACGAGGCGCTGCTAGCAAGGGCCGCTGAAACCCAGAATCTTCTCAGAAATACTGTGGAGCTCTGGACGGAGGGCCTCGTGAACATTGCTGCAGTTATCAAAGAGGAGCTGGTGCAATTGGGGGTGGAAGGCTTCAGGTACTCCTCCGACGAGAACCTCCAACCCAGCGCCAAGCTCACTCTGTTCTTCAAAGGCGTGGCGGCGGCGCTCCAGCAACTCCGGGAACGGATCCCAAAGCAGTTGGCCGACGAGTCACACTCAATTTGTGCCGGAGTTCTGGAGAAGGTGCTGGTGAAGGTGGCCTTCCGCAATCCGGGCCTCAACCTCACCAACGTCCTCAAGAAGCTGCCGGCGGACGCTGATCTTGACGCACTTAAGGCCCTCGTCGCACCCATTGTGGACAGGGTGAACGAGGTCAAAAGGGTTGACGGCGGTCGCGTAGATTAGGTCGTCCGTTTTCTTATTTTCTTGTCGCTGCCAGTCATGTCATGGGAACACTTTATTAGAGGCGCGACAAGTTATTTTTGTAATATAACTCTATCTTAGGCAAAAAATTGCTGTGTTACTTCCTTTACTCGACTCTTGGCTTTGTATGGTTCTGCCCTACGCTTTCTAGGGAAACTTGCCGGCGCAGGTACCCTTGCCGCGAGCGCCGAGTGCGGAACTTCAGCAGCCTGCTGGCGGGGTCGCTACCGACAAGCAACCTTGTCGAAACTAGTTGCAGCTCACTTAAGTTGTTGAGCGGACTCGAAACAAAGTAAGGGCGCTAGCGGCTCACTTAAGTTGTTGAGCGGACTCGAAGCAAAGTAAGGGCGCTAGCAGCTCACTTAAGTTGTTGAGCAGACTCGGAACAAAGTAAGGGCGCAGCTAGCTACGAGTTGGTTCCTCCGCGCACAGGTTTTCCATACAAAGCTCGTTCAAAGAAAATAACTCAAAAACTTAAAAAACTGATTGCTCAAGCTTTAGCAACTTAGCTTTTTTGTCGTCTGCTTCCCGGCAAGGAGAAACTTTCTTGAACGGCCTAGTCCACAC